>NW_006798629.1:5282247-5336810 GCF_000442215.2 Lipotes vexillifer | reverse complement strand
CCCAGTCCTCGCGGCCAAGGGCGCCCTGAGAGCCGGGGCCGGGGAAGGCGGCGGCGGCGGCGGAGGGCGCCTCGGCCACGGGCGGGCGCGCTATGACAGCGCCGGGGTTTCCAACGGAGACTGCAACCTCGGCGTGTCCGCGGACGAAGCCCAGGCCAGCCCCGCCAGGGGTCCCCGCGGCGCCGCGCTCGCCCCGACCCCCGGCCCGGCCGCCTGCCCCTTCCCCCGGGAGAGCAAGCCGGGCGGCCTGCCCCGCCGGAGCAGCATCATCAAGGTAGGTGGGCGAGGGGCACCCGTCGCCCGCCCCCCGCCGTCCACGGGGGCTCTTTCCCCGAGAGGGGAGTAGTGGTGGCAGGAGGTGGGTGTACGAGGAGCCCCCTGCTAACGGGAACCAGGGATGCTCTGGTGCTTGGAGTGGTTGAGCGGGGACTGGGTGCATATGGCATTTGGGAAGAATGGAGAGGTGGTCCTGAATGTGCAGGGAGCTGTGCTCAGACATCCCCCATGGAACTTAGGGATGCCACCTCTCCCAGGATTGGCCTGGAATGATGGCCTGTACCTGCTTGGCAGGGCACGCTCTCCTGTGGTAGCCTCGGCTGGTAACAGACTCCCTGCAAGGTTTCCATTGTATGTTAAAAACAGTTATCATGTGAAAGCATGTTCTTAAAAATCCCAGGCAGTGAACAGAGATTATTTAATAGGTTTCTTCTCATCGCTCTATAGTTGCCTCTTGCAGAGGGTTGGACTCAGAGGGTGCAAAAAATCCCAGGTCACTCAATCTCACGGAGAAATGGAGTAGGTTTCTGAACATAAATGCCCATTTCGGCTTTCTTAGGGTCAGAGGCGCAGAGAGATTACAGTCCTGCACGGTTTAATCTTTTCCTTGCTGCAGTAGGCAGGCCTCCAGCTCTGTGGAAGTTCTTTTGGGTAGTTTGCTTGGTTTTGCTATCTTTTGCCTGGGGTTATTTAGCAAAAGGAAGTCAGCGATTGTTTTGTGCATTTTAAACTCCAGGAGTAATGTAATGAACTCCTGAGTTTGTGATGGTTTCGTTCTAATACTACATTTTGGTCTGCAGTGCAAACATATTTCTCCTGACATGAAGTGAAAAAAAAATTGATGAGCTAAGAAGAGCAGAGCCTTAGGAAGGGCTAGCTCTTTCTGCTCAAGTTTGGAAGGCTGAGAGGTCACCAGGACGGTGAGCATCAAAGCACCCTGACACGGCTGTCCCCACCTTCCTGTGGCAGATCATCAGCGGGAGGGGGAGAGCAGAACGGGCCACAGTGAAGAGAATTGGCACTGGTGGTATTTGAAATTTAACTGGACCTTCTGAGTAGCATGTAGTGTCTGATGGTATTATCAGCCTCTGCAGTTACCTAGTGAAATATACAACCTTACTACTGTATGTAACAGGCAATTGTGAAACTGCTTTTCGCTTTGTCATCTGTTGGCCCGGTTTATGGCTGAGCAAGGGCACAGTTGGAGGGCTTAAAGATCAAGTGTATTAACTATCTGCAGCAGGCGTTTAGAGTTTAACTAAGGAAAGCAAAAGAGGTTTTTGCTGCATACCTACCTACCTTTTAGTGACTTAACGTTTTCTTCTACTCTGTCGCTTATGTTGCCATGGAAGTTGCTTTCAGCCGTGCGTGGTACTCAATACCCATTGACAGAGTTATGTGTCATAACTGTTTTTATTGGTTACTAGATATTTGTGGTGATTTTGCACTGCAGTGTTAATGAAATCTGACGTAAAAATTCCAGAGAAGATACAAGCTGACCACATTTTAACTCCTCTCCCTCAATTTTTTTGAAAGGCCTGTTCTTGCACTTTAAAAAAAAAAAATTCAGATTTAATTGTTGTCTACATGTGGTTCACAGTGTAACTTATTTAATTACAACAGCATCTGTTTTAATTTTGCATTCATGGGAGGTTAGCAAGAAGGATGGTTTGCCAACATTTCTGACATGTGGAATTGAGAACTTGTTGGTAGATATCATTTGTTCATTGAAGATGCTAGAAGCACATGGGGAAATGATTAATAATTCAGAAATCACTGGAATTTTGAAAGTTTCCCAGATATCTTTGTCTTCTTTCTAATAGAGGCAGTTGGTCCCTTGTTTGCAGTTGTATCCCTAGATATACATTGTGAGGAATGTAGTAGGGGTTCAGTAGGTTGCTTCCTGAATGAATGGACAAATGATAAGAAAGTACATATTTTCTCTAAGTTCTTTTAATTTTTAAAATGGCTCATTGGGATTTACCAGTCTCATATCTTATTTATTGTCTCGTATCTCCTAAGATGACTTGACTCCTTTTTCTTGCCTCTATTTTCAATGTGCATTTTCTTAATCACGCTTTAAAACTATGGAAATAGTGTTGAAAGTTGATCAAGCCTGGATTTTAGGGAAGGAGTAGGCTATATTTAAATAGGTAATTACTTGGTATTTACTCCCTTTCAGTTGGCGTCTTGAGGTATCAAGATTTTAGAAATTTAGTGTGGCATTTTCTAAAGACATGACAGCATCAAGTTAATAACATAATAGAATAAAGAGATCTTTAACTTTAATACCACCTTTCATAAAGCAGCAAATAATGCACAGGTATTTTTGTTACAGGAATGGCAGAATTACATTTCACTTTTGTTCAAATAAAATAAACAGCTTAGGGACTTCCCTGGTGGAGCAGTGGTTGAGAGTCCCCTTGCCGATGCAGGGGACACAGGTTCGTGCCCCGGTCTGGGAAGATCCCACATGCCGCGGAGCGGCTGGGCCCATGAGCCATGGCCGCTGAGCCTGCGCATCCGGAGCCTGTGCTCCGCAACAGGAGAGGCCACAACAGTGAGAGGCCCGCATACCGCAAAAAAAAAAAAACAAGCAAAAAAACCAACAGCTTAGCAGGAGCCCATGTGAAAAAGCAGTGGTGACATGGTGACATCTTTCTTTGGTTTCTTTTGAATAAAGGGATGAATGCAGTCAGGTGATGGAAGGGGAGAGGCGGAAATAGATTAGTGAGCATGGTGATGATGGGGGACTTGAGGGCATGGCGCGGAGGGTGCATGCTCACTAAGGATCAGAGGCTGGCGCTCATGGGGTTGCATTAGTTGCAGTGTCCGGCTATGCCTGTTTCCTAGTTCATTACAGTCTTGACCTTCCTCTTAGGTGGGGATCCCCAAATCAGAGAGAAAAATAACAGCAGAAATGGGATAAACAGTGGGCAAAGAAGGGGGACTATTGCTGAGGTGCAGGACGTGCAGAAATCCGCTGTAGGCTGACTGGAATGATATTCCTTATTTAAAATTATTTCTTTGGAACTCCATCTGTTTTGTAAATGTGGTGTTGAGTAAGAAATTGTAAATTGTAAAACTACATTTTCTGCCAAAATAGATGCACAGATCCATACTAAAAGAGCTCCTTGGTTATGGTAAGAGTGTCGATGGAAATTCAGGGTGAGCAGCCTGGTAAGACCTTTCTCAGTACCTTGAGAAGAAAAATAAATCATGGAATTCATCACCAAACTTTTCTACTTTTCCTTAGCTTGTTGAAAATAGTGTTACACTTTTTAGCTTATTCTCAAAGGCCTATTACTAGATTTTTAGGGGAGAAGCCATTATGTTTGTCATCTTTAGTAATCTAGTAAACGAAAACATCACTTTCATTTTCTCTTTCCATATTTCATTTCATCACACCATTCAATACAGTCCACGCTTTATTTTGAAACAGTTAATTTGGTTAGCTGTTCAGATGGCATTCATTTTTTACAAATAGCTCCATCCTTTAATTCAGGAGCTTGGTCTAAAAATATGAAGTAACATTTTAAGCCTTAGATTTCTTTTTAAGTTTTGAAATAAATGAAGTTAAAATGTCTGTTAGTTTGGATGGTTTACTTTAGTCAAAGCTAATTAAATATTTTGGATGGTACATTAAGAGAGGTGATTTAATTTGCATAAAATAAAATTCACTTGTGTTGGTGTCTAGTTCTATGGAATTTGACAAACATGTAAGTCATGTAACCACTACCACAACCAAGATCTAGAACAATTCTATCATCTCAAAAAATTCTCCAAGTCTCTTTGCAGACTTCCCTGCCCCCTATCCCCAGACCATAACAACTATTGATTTGGGTACTTAAAAAAAATAAGTTGGAAGTGTAGCCGTTATACTATTTTGGTATTTAAAAGTAATGACAGCAGCCACTGTTTATTAAGCACTTACTATGCACAAAACACATGAAAACTGTTTAACTTGATTCTGTGACCTGGTCTTGCACCAACCTTGGATGCTGAAGAAAACCCCAAGTTCAGAGGGGTTAACTGCTTGTCCAGGGTGCTGGAGCTGGTTGTTGTACCCCGCTTGGGCACTCCACTGACCCCCACATTACAGTGGCAGTGTTAATTTTTTTGTATACTTAAGGAAGCATTGGTGGTCTGGAACACCTGGTTTTCCCCTTTAAATGTAGGGGATACTGAAGGGAAAAAAAGAATCTCAATTTCTTCTGGCAGAAGTTGGCAGATAATATGGCCAGGCAGCTGTCTAGTCACCTGTTATGGCTGCCTGACCAGAGACTCTGGCTTTTCTGGGACCAAAGGTTTGACCTTGTCCAAGGTGGCAGCCCTTAGTTTTCTTAATATCACTGTTGTCCTTATTATAATATCACGGTGTGTAGGGGAAATGCTTTTACTAACTTTCTGCCAACATAGATTCCCTATTTCTTGATGCTGAGCTCCGCATCATGGGGGACTAGCAGACTTTTCACATCTATTATGCTTATTTAAACAAAATAATTAAAATGTACATTATGGTGTAAATAAAGTAGACTCTTTGCAGGGCAAAGCTGGGCTGTATTTATCAGTTCTGCACAGAAAGCAAGCACTCAATAACCATTTTCTGAATTTTATCTTAAGAATAGTATCTGCATTTGACTTTAGACTTTTTTTCTGAATGGGGGGCTTTGGGGAGACAGCTGTACACCCAGCAAACCTGTGGGCGTATCATGAATATTCAACGAACAGTAACTGGATCACAGAGTGAATTTGTCTGGTTAAACAGTCAGCCTTGGTCATTTAGGTCAGAAAACTCTGGTAGCCAATCAGCAGGTCTCCACTTGGCTTTGTACTGATGCATGTGAGGGAGTCCAGGCTTGATAACTGCTGCAAGGCAGGCGCAGGGCCGTGGGTCTCAGCCACTCAGAGAGCTTTTGTCACACTTCAGAGTTCAGTTTCAGAAGTCATTAAGGAGTGTTCATTTTCAGACCCTAAAAATTACCCCTTTTGCTTCTTCCCTTCCCTGTCTTCCAGCCTCCCCTCCAAACAGTTATGCTTGACTTGTGGTGCTTTTCACCAGGTCCAAATAGACAACTGACAGGAAATTGTTTATTATTGTTTTTTAAATTGCCTATCTTGGTCTCTTGAGTTAGTTTCTTAGAATGCTCTCTCCCAGAATCTGTTCAGTTCCTTTTATAGTTCTGTGTGCTCTGTAAGGGGTCTAAACAAGACTGTTCTTTTTTGCTTTTGCTTTTCTTTTTTTTAATGCTTAAGTTCCCCATGCCTCAGAATTCAACGAAATAGGGCAGTGCTATCTGCAGCCTAAATGCAGGTATAAATGAATTGTGAATATTCACGTTTTCCCCTCGGACTCTGTTTTATACATGTGTTCAAAACTAGATGCTCTGTTCCTTATTAATGCTAAATTTTGTCTGTCATTACTTGCTTGTCTACCAGACCTCCAGATTACTTTAGCTACTTACTTTTTATTTCAAATTAATGGATTCTGTAGTACAGGGGATATTCATATATTTTTACCAGTGGGCCACAGGATCTGAAACTGTGCAAGCTACCAGGCCAGCTTTTCTCTGCTGTTGATAATGGTGAATCGAGAGGGTCGTACCCAGCATGGGTGTTAGTAGTGACTAAGATAAGTCGGAACCCCCAAGGGGGTTTCAGTAGGACATATGTTCCTTATGGCAGAATAATCTGATAGCTTTAGGGGGCTCAGAGCATATAATGACTTACATTGAGCTTTAGCAACAATTGTGTGAGTGGGCCAGTCTGCTGGCAGGACGCCTGGCACCTACCTGTCTCCGAAGGGCAGAGGAGGGCAGGTGGGAGGCCCTGCTGGCTGCAAGTGCTTGGTCACGTGGCAGGGGATTAGGTAAAACTTGTTCTAGGTAGTAATCTCAGCTGGGCTGTACAGGCAGACCACCTTTTATTGTGGTTCGCTTTATTGCGCTTCACAGATAGTGCGCTTTTTACAAGTTGAAGGTCTCTGGCAACCCCGCATCGAGCAAGCCTGTTGGCGCCATTTTTCCAACCGCATTTGCTCACTTAGTGTCTCTGTGTCACATTTTGGTAATTCTCACAGTATTTCAAAATATTTCCTTGTTATTATGTTCGTGATGGTGATCTGTTACCAGAGATCTTTAATGTTACTCTTGTAATCATTTAGGGGCACCACGAACCGTGCCCATGTCAGACAGCGAACTTAATTGATACATTTTATGTATGTTCTGACTGCTGTCACCTCCCTGTTGCCTGAGACACAACAATGTTGAAATTTGGCCAGTTAATAGCCCTGCAATGGCCTCTAAGTGTTCAAGTGAACGGAAGAGTCACATATCTCTCATTTTATTTTTTTTTCTCATTTTAAGTCAAAAGCTAGAAATGATTAAGCTTAGTGAGGAAGGCATGTCGAAAGCCCAGATAGGCTGAAAGCCAGGCCTCTTGCGCCAAACAGTTAGCCAAGTTCTGGATGCAAAGGAAAAGTTCTTGAAGGAAATTAAAAGTGCTGCCCTAGTGAACACACCAATGGTAAGAAAGCAAAACAGCCTTATTGCTGATATGGAGAAAGTCTGAGTGGTCCGGAGAGACGATCAGACCAGCCACCACATTCCCTTAAACCAAAGCCTAGTCCAGAGCAAGGCCGTAACTCTCTTCAGTTCTGTGAAGGCTGAGAGAGGCAAGGAAACTGCAGAAGAAAAGTGTGAAGCTTAGCAGAGGTTGGTTCATGAGGTTTAAGGCAAGAAGCCATCTCTGTGACATCAGAGTGCAAGGTGAAGCAGTGAGTGCTGACGTAAAAGCTACAGCAAGTTATCCAGAAGATCCAGCTAAGATCATTAATGAAGGGAGCCACACTAAACAACAGATTTTCAGTGTGGATGAAACAGTCTTCTATTGGAAGAAGATGCCATCTAGGACTTTCATAGCTAGAGAGGAGAAGTCAATGCCTGGCTTCAAAGCTTCAAACGACAGCCTGACTCTCTTGTTAGAGGCTAATGCAGCTGGTGACTTGAAGTTGAAGTCAGTGCTCATTTACCATTCCGAAAATCCTAGGGCCCTTAAGAATCATGCTGAATCTACTCTGCCTGTGCTCTGTAAATGGAAAGACAAAGCTTGGATGACAGCACATCTGCTTGCAACATGGTTTACTGAATATTTTAAGCCCACTGTTGAGACCTATTGCTCAGAAAAAGAAGATCCCTTTCAAAATAAGACTGTTCAATGACAATGCACCTGGTCACCCAAGGACTCTGAGGGAGATGCACAACGAGATACATGTTGTTTTCATGCCTGCCAACACAACATCCATTGTGCAGCCCATGGACCAAGGTATAATTTTGACTTTCAAGCCTTATTATTTAAGAAATATATTTCGTAAGGCTATATAGATGCCATAGAGAGTGATCCCGCTGATGGGTCTGGGCAAACTCAATTGAAAACCTTCTGGAAAGGATTCACCATTCTAGATGCCATGAAGAACATTCATGATTCATGGGAAGAGGTCAAAATATCAACGTTAACAGGAGTTTGGAAGAAGCTGATTCCAACCCTCATGGATGTCTTTGAGGGGTTCAAGACTCCAGTGGAGGAAGTCATTGCAGATGTGGTGGAAACAGCAAGAGAACGAGAATTAGACGTGGTGCCTGAAGATGTGGCTGAATTGCTGCAATCCCATGATAAAACTTGAATGGATGAGGAGTTGCTGCTTATGGATGAGCAGAGAAAGTGGTTTCTTGAGATGGGATCTCCTCCTGGTGAAGATGCTGCGAAGCTTGTTGAAATGACAAAGGATTCAGAATATTACATAACCTTAGTTGATAAAGCAGTGGCAGGGTTTGAGAAGAGTGACTCCAATTTTGAAAGAAGTTCTACCGTGAGTAAAATGCTGTCAAATAGCACTGCATGCTACAGAGAAATTGTTCTTGAAAGGAAGAGTCAGTTGATGGGGCACACTTCACCGCTGGCTTATTTTAAGAAACTGCCAGTCACCCCTGCCCTCAGCAGCCACCACCCTGATCGATTGGCAGCCATCAACATCGAGGCAAGATCCTCCACCAGCAAGAAGATTACAACTCACTGAAGGCTCAGAGGATGGTTAGCTTTTTCTTCTTCAACCAATAAAGTATTTTAAAATGAAGGTATGTATATTGCTTTCTTACACACAATGCTTTTGCCCGCTTAGTAGACTACAGTGTAGTATAAACACAACTTTTATATGCCCTGGGAGCCAAAAAATTCGTGTGACTCTCTTTATCGCCATATTTGCTTCATCGAGGCAGTATCTCTGGGGTGTGCCTGCACGATGGGGTCTTGGTCTGTCCTCAGGACACACGTTGCACGTCTGGATTATTCAGGGGGAAGAATACTGGTGGGAGAACTAGAGGGTGTGAAGTTCGGTGCTTGGATCAGATTCTGCCTCCCTCTCTTCCTTCCTCTTGACCCTGGGCAAGATATTTAAGTCTGTGTGTCTAGTTAACCCATCTCTAAAACAGACATAAGGAAATCTCCCTCATAACATTGTCGTGGAGATTAAATGAGATGATGTGTGTGGAATATTCAGAACAGCGTGTGGTCTGTAGTAAATACTCAATAAGCAGTCCCTAGTATGTTTAGTTTCTCTTATTTAGAGTTGATCCTGAGATGAGCAAACTCATTTAGCTTCATTTGAATTGGAAATCACTAACACTGCCATCCCCATTTTGAAAGTCTTATCTTCTGAGACACAAAGGATGTACCCAGATAAGTTTCTCAGACTTCTTCTGAAGATGCTTCACGAATGATTTTTGTTCTGGTGCCTTTCTCAATCTGATGCGTCAGTACAACTGAGCTCATAACTTAATAGCCCCACTTCAATAAACGGAGGGCACTGGACATTAGTTTTATTGCACCAAGCACCCATATGTCTTGGTTTGCCCAGCATAGTCCGGATTTACCCTGGACAAAACCAGGGTTTTGTCCTCTCCACTCTCCTTTGATGAATTTCAAAGCTTTTCAGGAGGGAATCATTTCCCATTTTTGTTTCTTTTTAACAAAATTTGATTTACACTTTTTAGGGTCCTGGAGGGTAAAGCAGGTAATAGTAACAATTTGTTTTCAGGTGAGTTTTTTCTGATAGTATTTATCCCTACTATTGTTTTGGAATTGTCAAATAATATAAATTATTTATATTTAACAATTATATAAATTATTATATATAAATTATTATATAAAGATATTTATATAAATTATAAAATTATAGAATATGTTTATGCCTTCAGCACATTACTATGAGTTCAGTGTTGAGGTATCTTCTTGGAGTATGCTAAATATACGGATTTGGAAATAGCAGATATTACCACCCCAGAACCCAGGCAGCTGGATTTAAAAGTGATTAATCATGTAGATTCATGGGAGTTTTAGAACGGAAAGAGATCATGCAAAATTCTTTTGTAGTTACAGAGAGGCAAGGCCATACTGATCAGTACATCTAGCTCCTAGCTATGGTTGAGTTCATTTATTTGCATATTAGCCTAGCAGAATTGGAAAAAAATTGTTATGTAATACTGCAGTATGTGAGTATTAATAGCACAAGATGTGGTCTTCCAAACAGCTAGTTTTGAGAATTTGTTTTTTTGGCTATAGATAGCTGCATGGGTACACATGCTACACTTGTGCACGCATGTACTCTGAAGACTCTGTTTATAAATAGTAAAGATTAAGAACAAACCAAATAACATAGTGGTGGTTGGCACGAGTCCTGTCTTGTGAGAGACTGATGGGTAGCAGGTGTCTGCTCTCTAAATTGAAAATGCCCAGGCAGGGGGAGCCTGTTTTTATGAACATTGCTGATGAGGCTTCTGTTGCTCCTGACCAATTAGCGTGGCCACAGAGGGATAAGCGACCTCGTTTGCAGCTACCATTAGAATCACAAGCTGTATGACTCTCTCTACATGGTTTCCTGCTGCTTTGTATTTTTCATCTTCCTTCTAAGCTCTGATATCCTGTGAGCATAAGTAGGTGTAATTTTTCAAATAGTTTAAATGGTCTAATGGTTATTCTTGGAGGAAATACAGCAAGTTGCTTAGATTTTGTTGCTGTTAATCCATGCTAATAGATTATATTAAATACCAGTAGAATCATTCAGAGGTTTTCATATCAGAACTGATAGAATTCCTGATGTAATGTGGGTTTAACGGATGTGTTTGTCTTTGGAGTTTTTGGTGGTTTGTTGAAAGCGATCTATGTATTCTTTCAAGGCTTTCTCTGGTTTATATATATTCCCATAAGTGTTTTTTCTATACATTAAAACAGTATCAGAAGTTGAATTGCTGTGTCATAGGATATGTGTATATTCAGCTTCAGTAAATATTATCATGTGCTTTTCCTAACTGACAAAACTAATTGACACACCCACCAGGTTATGTGCATTCTAGTTGCTCTAAATGCTTCCTGATAGTTGGCATTGTCAGTGGTTTTTGTTGGTTTTAAATTGTATCTGTGATGGTTATGTAATGCACCGTGGCTTTTAGGTTGCATTTCCCTGATGATGAATGATGTTGAGCACCTTTTCATGTTTGCTTGGCCATTAGTATATTCTCCTTTGTAAAATGCCTATTCCTATCTTTCGCCCATATAAAAAAATTGGGTTTTTTATATTTTAAAAAATTAATTTGTGGGACTTCTTTACATTTTCTGGATATGTCTTTTGTGTGATATGTATATTGAAAATTTCTTCTCCTAGTATGTGACTTGTCTTTTCACTGTCTTAAGGGGCACCTCTTAATGAATAATAAGTCTTAGTTTTAGTGAAATCCAGTTTATCAGCATTTTCCTTTCTGGTTGTCATTTTTTGTGTCCTGTGTAAGATATTTTAACTTAGCTCGAGACCATGAAGATATTCATTTATTTAACTTCTAGAACCTTTATTTTTCAAATTTAGCTCTGCAGTCTGTCTGGAACTTATTTGTGTGTGTGGTGTGAGGTAGGGGTCAAGATTTTTCTTTCCATGTAAATATCCAGTTAATTAATCCAGCACCATTTATTTGAAAATATCATTTTTCCCTATTGCACTGCATCGGCCCTTTGTCATATATCAAGTGACTTTATATGTGTGGGTTTGTTCTGAAGTCTGTTTTGTTAGATTGGTCTATTTACCTATTCTTTCGTTCATACTGTCTTTCTTCCTAGGTGTATACCCAACAGATAATTAGTCCCTTTGTGTATCAAAAGATATGTACAAGAATGTTTGTAGCAGCATTAACCGTAAGAGCCCCAAACTGGAAACAACCCAAAGGCTCATCTTTTAAAATAAGCATATCACACAATGGAATACTATGAAGAAAAAAGACAGACAGACAGAAACAACAAAAAGAGCAGATGACTGCTACATGTATCGCTCTAGCCTCTCAAGATAATGTTGAGGGAAAGAAACCAGACACAAAAAGAATGCATATTGTATGATTCCATTTATATAAAGTTCCAAAACAGGCAAACTGATTTTTGGTGATAGAAGTCCTAATAGTGGTCCCATTTAAGGCTCATGACTGGGAGGGGGGACCCAGGGGCTTCTGGGTGTCACTGATTTTTGATTGCTGGATCTGAGGGTGGTTCCACTTTGTGAAAATCCATTGAACTGTACACACTCCTGACGTCCAGAGGTATATCATACTTCAATAAATAAGTTGATTTGCACAATTGAGAAAATAAATCAAAATTAGATACTTACAGGCTGCTTCACTCTGCACTGTTTAGGACACTGCCTTTCATAGTTTGCTGCTGTCTGTCGATCAACATGTAAAACACCTTTTTGCTGCAGTGGGGTGCTCATGCCGCAGCGAGGCCTGGTGGAGGCCCAAGCTTGTGTGATGGTGTGGAGTGGGGGGGTAGGGGAGACGCTGGCTGGAACAGCAGGAGGACGGGATCCTTCCTGGGCTGTGCTGAGAACACATCAGGACCCAGGCCTGGAAGGCGGGGCGGGCGGGCTGACACAGTGGTGAAGGGAGTGTTGGTCACTGGCGTCATCTTACTCTGTTGTGATTGCTGGGGGTTTTGACGATCGGTTTGGTGTGATTTTGAGCGTTTTCATCCCTTCTGGTGCGCTTGAAAGATTTACTATTCGAAAGTGTGCTGCTCACACAAAACTTTGAGAACCTTTCCTTTGTGGAGCACCTGTTCTCTGCAAGATGGCTTTCTAGAGAGCACTTTTGGTCTCAAAAGCAGGGAACAAACAGAAACCAGTTATCCAGGTTTGTAGACAAAAGCGAGAGTTTTGTTTTGGCCACTGAAGAGCCATCTACCTGGGGTCCCAGGTGGCCAGCAGAGTTTTGGCTCTGTCGGCATTTATCTTGTCCCATCGAAACGTTCCTTCAGGTGGGGAGAACACCAGCTCTTCAAGTGGGTCACACTGGAATTTTTAGGACACTGAATTATCTGGATTCTAAAGTACACTAACGTGCAGATCCACTCTAGTCCAATTAAATCAGAATTTCCGGGGTTTTCCTAAAGCGCCCTGGGAGATTTTAGGGCATGGTCAGAGTTGAAAATAGCTGAAACCTTTCTCCTGTGTTGGGTCTCAGACTGGTCAGCTCTGTTAGATATGACAGAACAAGCAGCCCCAGAATACTGCAGGTGACAGGCGGTTGGTTGGTGATCCTGTGGCTGGTAGGGCGCAGGGGGTAGGGTGCAGCCTTCAGCTGCCTCAGTGGAGCCTCTCCTTCGAGGAGTTGAGTTGCCCTTTTTCCGAGGGGGTGTGTAAGACACTGATGGCTCTCCCGTTCATCAGGTCAAATCTGGAGAAACTGACTTACGTGTAAAAATGGTGGTCTGCCCTCTGTGCTAATCATTGTACCTTAAGAATGTATTTTTGATCCAAATAACTTTAACCACCTCAGGCGGTGACGTGCAGTAAAAGTGCTGTTTACTCGTGGCAGATGATATGTCGACCCTTGAAGACAGGTGTCTGTTTGTACAGGTAGTTTATGCTGGGAGGAAGAGAACAATCTGGTGATGCTTCAGGGCATCCCGTGGCGGTGTGCCAACAGTCGGGGTGGGTGTATCTTGATCTTTGGGTGAACGTCTACTTTCGGAATGCTGTAGCCTTTTCCTCTTGCCACACAGACGCTTGCGGTCAGGAGGAATGACCATTGAACTCCCAGAGCATCTGTAAAATATATTTTGTTGACTGCAAGGCAGTCACGTGGAAACATCAGCGTTGAGGATTTGTGGTCTTCGTGACTTGCTGTGTGCTGTTTCTCCAGGACTTGGCTGCTCTTATCAACAGACCACCGTTATTCACCCTCATCCTTTTAGGTGAATTGTTTTTCCCTTCCAAATTAACATGAGTGGATATTCCCGAATGGAAACTTGTGTCCCCCTGTCCTAGCTGGGAAGGCCGAGTCTTTGCAGACCCCAGTCTCTGGAGGCCGGAGGATGCACAGTCTGGCAGCACAGAAGTGTTCTCGAGCCTTCCTGACTGTGGTTGGGACCCACTTATTCATACATAATTGATACACCTCTAATTGTTGTTTTATTTACTTATTTGTAAATGGGAGGCAGAGTAGCTTTAACTTCTTTGGGGGGAGAAAGTCTACAATCTTTCTGTGAAAGTTTAGTACTCCCTAATATTTACCAAGCTAAGAATTGAAGGGGTTTCCTTTCCTGCAGCGTAATTAGCCAGATCTTCTTACCCATCTTCTCTGTTAGGAAAGGAAGTATTGTTGACGATTATTTTTAATCGTTAAATACCCCCTTCTGCCCGCAAGAATACCTGCCATTGATGAATGATACCCCGAGGGAACTAGAAGCAAGAAGGTGAAACAAAGCGAGAGAAATAGGCAAGTAGCCTTGCTGGCTGGCTCCTCACTTAGTGGAGAAGTGTCCTCCCTCTGTGACAGTGCCCTGACCTCAGTGCGTTTATCTTGCTGGTTGCCAGACGGCAAGGTAAAACAAGGAGGGAGCTGGCCTAGGAGATGTCCCCAAAATAACAGGCTGCGGTAGAGCTCCAGACCCAGATAGGACTTGGCGACTCTCAGGCCTGCCATTCCTACGAGCGCCAGGGGCCGTGGGATCCGTGCATTACGCTCCAAAAGAGTGCTTTCAACCTTTTCTACACCAGGCTTCAGATAGAGAATGATGTAGTTGTACAGCTCAGTTTGAAGAGGTGGCCTGTGGCTACAGGCCCCCACCCAGCTGTGACGCGGCCAGGGATGGAAGGTGAGGGCTTGCAGGATCAGTGTCCTGGCCAGCCTGTAATCCACCGGTGGCCCCCGGTGCTCTGCCAGGGCACCCACATTTAGTGGAGGCTGTGCTTTCCAGGTGGTACAGAGGTGTGAGGAAAGGTACGGTCAGCTCTGGGTGCCCTGCATCCATGGCTGCTGAGGTGATGATGCCCCCCGTTACACAACTGCAGGGGCCGGCTCACCTCTGTGGTGGACAGGAGCTCAGCCCTGGGACGTGCCATGGAGCTGCGGCCACTGGAGCCACGTGGAGCCCGTGCAGACAGCATCAGTAGACCGGTGTGAGACCTGGACAGGATGCATCTCAAGAGTGAGAGGACAGTCAAGCATCTGCGTTCACAGCAGGGCCGATGTCATGTATAGAGAGGACTGTTAGTCTAGCCTTGGGCTTTTCTCCTATATCCGAACAGAGCCAACCATGGGGTCATGTTTAAAACCAACAACAAAAGAGCCCCAAGTAGGCAGGGAGGCTGAACTCCCTGAGTTCCTCTGCAGAAGCTCAAGCCTGAGACGAGGACTCCAGTTCCGGTGCTCAGGGCTCTGTTCTGTGGGAACGGGAGCTGCAGGTGGGGGGCCCCGGGCTCTCGTCTGGGGTTTGTGCCTCTGCCCCATCATAATGTTAAATGCACCCAGAGGAGTCCGCCTTCTCCTCTTTTGCATGTAAGAGGTACATGAATTCTCATCTGCCAGATTTCTTAGGTGTGTTTTGGGCACCTGGGTCAGTGCTTTCTGAGTGACTTTCTGATGTGGTAGGTAAAGGCTGTATAAATCTTGGGAGGATCTGTTTATCTGAATGATTCGCTTGCTGCTATTTTGCTGTTTCAGTTCTTTGCATGAGAAAGATCTGTGCTGTTCCTATAAGTTTACTCATAAATCCATTAAACCACTCACTCTCAATCCTAAAAATCCTAATGACTATCCTGTTATAAAGGTCACATTAATTTCCCACTTCTCTTATCATCTATAATATACAATGTTGTTTTCAATACTCCCTGTTCCACCTTATTTGAATATCATGTTTTGGTTTCATATTTTTAATTCGTTTCATTCTGGCTTTGATTTACTTACCATTTCAAGTGGAAATGCATAACCCCAGGCCCTGTGCCTTGTCCCCCAGCTGGTCACTTTTATTATTTTTTAGCGCTGGGAGCTGGTGGGTTGGCCTGACGGTTTTAGTCATGACCAGGCTAGAGCCAGAGAGGTTTTAATCTCACAGAGTTGTGAAAGGTTCTATTATGACCTAAGCAGTGACTGTGATACTGAAGAAAATGACCTTCATTTTTTTCTGGACAAAGTAACAATTCAGAGAAGAATTTAGGAAGTCTCTCAATATGATAATAATCATTTAAATACAGTTATTTCTGTATTTTTAGTATTTTTCAGTGAATTTGAAAAGACAATACAATTTTTAACTAATGAAATTACAAATTACACTTTATTTTATTCTTTATTCTATTCTCATTCCTACTGAAGACAGAAAATCCGAACTTTAGATCATATTTTGACTTTTAAGAAAATCAGCAAGACTCTTTATATCTCACTGTATTCTTTATAAATTGAAATAAAGCTACATGTTAATCTCCTCGTTGCATGATTGTCCTAATGTTTTGAAAGAACTTTAAAACTCCTAAAGCAAGATGTTATGAAAACATAAAACGGTGGTAACAATACTACATAACCAAAAAAGAAAAAAAAAATCATCTGTGAAAGTTCATGTGTAAGCTAGTAACACCTCACGTTTGCATAGTTCTTTAATTTCCACCAGGCACTTTTTTTTTTTAACATCTTTATTGGAGTATAATTGCTTCACAATGGTGTGTTAGTTTCTGCTTTATAACATAGTGAATCAGCTATACATATACATATATGCCTGTATCTCCTCCCTCTTGCGTCTCCCTCCCACCCTCCCTATGCCACCCCTCTAGGTGGTCACAAAGCAACAGGCTGATCTTCCAGTGCTATGCAGCTGCTTCCCACTAGCTATCTATTTTACATTTGGTAGTGTATATAAATCCATGCCATTCTCTCACTTTGTCCCAGCTTACCCTTCCCCCTCCCTGTGTCCTCAAGTCCATTCTCTACGTCTGCGTCTTTATTCCTGTCCTGCCCCTAGGTTCTTCAGAACCATTTTTTTTTTAAGTTTCCATATATATGTATTAGCATACGGTATTTGTTTTTCTCTTTCTGACTTCACTCTGTATGACAGACTCTAGGTCCATCCACTGCACTACAAATAACTCAATTTCATTTCTTTTTATGGCTGAGTAATATTCCATTGTATATATGTGCCGCATATTCTTTATCCATTCATCTGTCGATGGATACTTTGGTTGCTTCCATGTCCTGCCTATTGTAAATAGAGCTGCAATGAACATTGTGGTACATGACGCTTTTTGAATTATGGTTTTCTCAGGGTATATGCCCAGTAGTGGGATTGCTGGGTCGTGTGGTAGTTCTATTTTTAGTTTTTTAAGGAACCTCCATACTGTTCTCCATAGTGGCTGTATCAGTTTACAATCCCACCAACAGTGAAAGAGGCTTCCCTGTTCTCCACACCCTCTCCAGCATTTATTGTTTGTAGATTTTTTGATGATGGCCATTCTGACTGGTGAGAGGTGATACCTCATTGTGGTTTTGATTTGGATTTCTCTAATGATTAGTGATGTTGAGCATCCTTTTATGTGTTTGCTGGCAATCTGTATATCTTCTTTGGAGAAATGTCTATTTAGGTCTTCTGCCCATTTTTGGTTTGGGTTGTCTGTTTATTTGATGTTGAGCTACATGAGCTGCTTGTAAATTTTGGAGATTAATCCTTTGTTAATTGCTTCATTTGCAAATATTTTCTCCCATTCTGAGGGTTGTCTTTTGGTCTTGTTTATGGTTTCCTTTGCTGTGCAAAAGCTCTTAAGTTTCATTAGGTCCCAGTTGCTTATTTTTGTTTTTATTTCCATTTCAAAAAGGATCTTCCTGTGATTTATGTCATGGAGTGTTCTGCCTATGTTTTCCTCTAAGAGTTTTTTAGTGTCTGGCCTTACATTTAAGTCTTTAATCCATTTTGGGTTTATTTTTGTGTATGGTGTTAGGGAGTGTTCTAATTTCATTCTTTTACATGTAGCTGTCCAGTTTTTCCAGCACCACTTATTGAAGAGGCTGTCTTTTCTCCATTGTATATTCTTGCCTCCTTTATTAAAGATTAGGTGACCATATGTGCGTGGGTTTATCTCTGGGCTTTCTATCCTGTTCCATTAATCTATACTTCTGTTTTTGTGCCAGTACCATACTGTCTTGATTACTGTAGCTTTGTAGTATAGTCTGAAGTCTGGGATCCTGATTCCTCCAGCTCTGTTTTTCTTTCTCAAGATTGCTTTGGCTATTTGGGATCCTTTGTGTTTCCATACAAATTGTGGAATTTTTTGTTCTAGTTCTGTGAATAATGCCATTGGTAGTTTGATAGGGATTGCACTGAATCTGTAGATTGCTTTGGGTAGTACAGTCATTTTCACAGTGTTGATTCTTCCAATTCAAGAATATGGTATATCTCTCTATCTGTTTGTATTATCTTTAATTTCTTTCATCAGCGTCTTATAGTTTTCTGCATACAGTTCTTTTGTCTCCTTAGGTAGGTTTATTCCTCAGTATTTTATTCTTTTTGTTGCAGTGGTAAATGGGAGTGTTTCCTTAATTTCTCTTTCTGATTTTTCATCATTAGTGTGTAGGAATGCAAGAGATTTCTGTGCATTAATTTTGTATCCTGCTAATTTACCAAATTCATTGATTAGCTCTAGTAGTTTTCTGGTAGCGTCTTTAGGATTCTCTATGTATAGTATCATGTCATTTGCAAACAGTGACAGCTTTACTTCTCCTTTTCCGATTTGGATTCCTTTTATTTCCTTTTCTTCTCTGATTGCTGTGGCTAAAACTTCCAAAACTATGTTGAATAAGGGTGGTGAGAGTGGGCAACCTTGTCTTGTTCCTGATCTTAGTGGAAATGGTTTCAGTTTTTCACCATTGAAAACCATGTTGGCTGTGGGTTTGTCATATATGGCCTTTATTATGTTGAGGTAAGTTCCCTCTATGCCTACTTTCTAGAGGGTTTTTATCATAAACGGGTGTTGAATTTTGCCGAAAGCTTTTTCTGCATCTATTGAGATGATCATATGGTTTTTCTCCTTCAGTTTGTTAATATGGTGTATCACATTGATTGATTTTTATATACTGAAAAATCATTGCATTCCTGGGATAAACCCCACTTGATCATGGTGTATGATCCTTTTAATGTGCTGTTGGATCCTGTTTGCTAGTATTTTGTTGAGGATTTTTGCATCTATGTGCATCAGTGATATTGACCTGTAGTTTTCTTTCTTTGTGACATCCTTGTCTGGTTTTGGTATTAGGGTGATGGTGGCCTTGTAGAATGAGTTTGGGAGTGTTCCTCCCTCTGCTGTGTTTTGGAAGAGTTTGAGAAGGATCCACCAGGCACTTTTAATGCCAGCTCACTTTACTCTCAGACGTTCTTGTGCTGTAGATATCGTTGGTGCCCCTATATTACAGGTGGAAAACTTGACCCACGTGTACAGAATCACACGTGTCACACGAAACATTAGCAAGGCTGGGCTGTGGACCCAGGTCCCTGCCCTGTGGCCCTGTCCTCCTGTCCCTTCCACGCTGGCCAGAGACCTTCAAACGTCATGTCCATGTAAACTGGGAAGGTGGCACTTCCTTCCTCACCCGCTGAATTAATGAGGCACAAAAATCGAACCAGGATCATCGAAAGGTGATCTTAGGGCAGCACCCGTTTGAGGTGGTGGACTCTCTAGCTGATCAAAACACTGAAGAGCTGCTTTTGTGCTGTGAAAGGGACTGCAGTTTAATGCCTTGAACGTCTGTCTCTGCCCTGTTATTGCTTAGATAAATCAACCACTTCACTGCTTATTATGATAAGGCAGAGCATCTGGACATCCTTGAAGTTAAAAAAAATTATTTCTCCACTAAATATTTAGCGTGTTGGACCTATTTGTCATTCCAGGAAAGTAACAGCATCATGCCTGGCCATTCTGGAGGCCACCTGTTGCTTTCAAGAACCACGTGGAGTGTGCTGCCTCCGTGACTAAAGACCCTTCATCACGTGGAGGGCTGCATGTGCCAGCTGTGCGGGGCAGTCCTTTTCCCAAGGCCATGTGAGCTGGTGAGGACAGGGTCACAGGCTGCCCTGCTCTGAGCCAGCGGGAAAGACTCCGCTTCACACGGTCTGCCTCTGCAGCCCTGACTCTGGGTGGGCAGTGCCCACTAACGTGCCACCGTTGGCAAGGAGATCTGGGAGGCCGTCCTGTCGCCTCCTCCCTCCCATCCTTGGACACAGTCTTACCTCCTGCTTCTTAGAGAAACCTCAGGGCCTTGTCCTTGGGACCCGTACCCTGGCTGGTCCTCCCTCTGTAGGGGTGGGGGCTACCTTCTTCCCCCGCCCTGCCTCTAGGTCGCATCCTCTCCCTCCTGTGTCTGTAACTTCTGCTTCTGTGCTTATGTGTCCCCGTCAGCGTGTAAATGCACTCAGGTTCTTAACAAACACGCAAGACCAGAACCTTCCCTCTCCCCTCTTCAGCTGTGTCTAGAAAGAGTGACTGCAATCTCCTGCTCCATTGCCTCTCCTGGTATTTACCTCCCCACCCAGTCCCTCCAGCGAGGGTCATCAAGGCTCACCGTGCCACCAGGTAGTGGGCTTCCTTGCCTGTTGCAGGCCTCATCCCGGCCCAGGCCCGCAGCCGCAGCTGCAGTCAGCCACGGGGACTCTCCAGTGACATCTCTGCCTCAGGCTTGCCCTCCAGCCCAGGAACAGCTGTCCACTCGGCACCCTCTGCCCTGTCACCCGGCATCTCACTGCAACACATCTGACCTTCCCTTCCTTACCCTGCTCCCACCTTCCTGTCTGGTCCTTTTCTGGAGCTACTTAGCTTGGCAGATGGTACCCTCATCCATTCTCCTTTCTTCATGGTCAAGGAGTCAGTCTGGATGAAAGAGTATTTTTTAAAAAGGAGTTGGAAAGCTTAACAAATTACAGCAAGCTCTTTTATAAGAAAAATGGGGCTTCCCTGGTGGTGCAGTGGTTAAGAATCCGCCTGCCAATGCAGGGGACATGGGTTCGAGCCCTGGTCCGGGAAGATCCCACATGCTGCGGAGCAACTAAGCCTGTGAGCCACAACTACTATTCCTGAGCGCTAGAGCCCACGAGCCACAACTACTGAGCCCATGCACTGCAACTACTGGAGCCTGCGCACCTAGAGCCTGTGCTCTAGAACTCGCAAGCCACAACTCCTGAGCCCGTGTGCCACAAGTAGTGAAGCCCATTCGCCTAGATCCCATGCTCTGCAACAAGAGAAGCCACTGTGGTGAGAAGCCCGCGCACCGCAACAAAGAGTAACCCCTGCTCACTGCAACTAGAGAAAACCCGTGCACAGCAACGAAGACCCAATGCAGCCAAAAGTAAATAAATAAATAAATTTATAAAAAAAAAAAAGAGGGCTTCCCTGGTGGCACAGTGGTTGAGAGTCCACCTGCCGATGCAGGGGACACGGGTTCGTGCCCCAGTCTGGGAAGATCCCACATGCCGCGGAGAGGCTGGGCCCGTGAGCTATGGCCGCTGAGCCTGCGCGTCCGGAGCCTGTGCTCTGCAACGGGAGAGACCACAGCAGTGAGAGGCCCACATACAGCAAAAAAAAAAAAGAAAGAAAAAAGAAAAGAAAAGAAAAATGCTCCCATTTACCTTTTTTTAAAAAAGAAATGATCGGTTCTGATGTATATTGCTATTAAAACTAAGGAAGTGCACAGTTTCTATAGCAAGAACATAGGCTGATTGAATTAAAATGTTTGACTCTTAAGTATAACTTTCTAATTTTCATTCTGAAATGGTTTAGAGGGAATCATTCAAGTATCTAGGTATTCATCTGCCTCTACCCTCAACCTCCAATTAATCTTTGCAGGTCTCTTATCACTACTTGCCATGCATTGGTTCACTTAAATTTGCAAAGCAAAATTTAATTGGTATCTGGCTCAGAAACATTTGTTTCTTACAGGAAAGGTGTTATGAGTTAGGAATGGGCCTATTTGTGAGCCAGAGAGGGATAATTTTTAAGCGTTTCAAAATGGAGAATCCACGTGAAGAACTTATTTTCTTTTAAGGTTTCAGTTTGGAGTCTAATAATCTTTATTTTTTATACATCTTTTAAAATTTATTTTATTGATTTATTTTTGGCTGCATTGGGTCTTCGTTGCTGTGCACGGGCTTTCTGTAGTTGTGGTGAGCAGGGGCTACTCTTTGTTGTGGTGTGCAGGCTTCACGTTGTGGTGGCTTCTCTTGTTGTGGAGCATGGGCTCCAGGCGTGCGGGCTTCAGTAGTTGTGGCATGCGGGCTTAGTAGTTGTGGCGCACTGACTTGGTTACTCCACAGCATGTGGGATCTTCCCGGCCCAGGGATCGAACCCGTGTCCCCTACGTTGGCAGGCGGATTCTTAACCACTGCGCTACTGGGGAAGTCCCTCTAATAATCCTTAGACTATTATTGTTCTGGAATCCATGATTTACTATTTTTCCTCATTGATTTCTTTCTCATTGAAATTTCTTTCTGTGAAAGAAAATTTTTTTTGTTTTTTTGTTTTTTTTGTGCCAAAGATAGTAGGTGAGGATCAGGTGGGATAAAATGATACTCTGCGTGGACTGGAGGTCACCCCTGGAGTGACCTTCATGTATGGAACTAGTTTAGTTCCCCTTTGACAGGCACTGAAGCAGACCTGTTCTGCCATAAGATCCTGGACATCTGTCTCTTCTTACATTGGGAGATGCTGAAGACAGCAAAGTGCATTGGTGCTCTAGCCCTTTCGTTTTCATTTCACTGCTGGTATGGTGACTCATGAAACCCCTGTGCTGGTTGTACAGCAAGGTCCCTGCCCGGAACAGTGTGGGGTCAGGAGGGGTTCTAGTGAGCTCGGCAGTAGGTACTTAGATGCTGGGAGGACAGAGCAGAGGCTTAGCAGGGTTGTGTTTCACGTGGTGGGTGGGAGAAGCCACACCCGGCCAGAGAGCCGTAAAGTTGTAGTTCTGGGAAGCGGTGTGGTTGGGTTTGTGGCTGAGTACAGAGAAAAGAATTGAAGCGGTCTCTTTACCGAGGTGCCGCATGCCCAAGGCTGCTAACATTTCTGATATTTTACAGCAGGTTTTGGCAGGACGGGTCCCTTCCGGCTGCACCTGGGCGAGCCCTTGGGCATCCTTCACTCCAGCCACCTGATACGGTGTTCATGGCTTATGCGTGGGTGGCGTTTCGAAGAATTCATCTTTTGTGATCTCTTTTTGGGAAGTGCAGTGGCCACGGAGATCTCTGATCTGTAGAACTGTGACAGTAAGAAAACCTTGGGAGCACCTGGACATGGGGCAGCTAGTCTGGCTTGGCTGCTGGGTGGTAGCTTTCTGTGTCCCTGCTCGGTTTTGTCAAGCCTGCCAGCCAGGATTCCTAAAACACATTCGAGGCCTGCAAAGTTGTCAGTTTGGCCAGAGCCAGGCCATGACTTTTCACTCCTAACCTTTTAAAGAGATCTTGACAAAGATGTGAGCAGACTGTAAAATCCCCTGGTTAACACAGAGGACAAGCCGTGAGCAGAGTGTGTGTGTGTCAGAATGCGCACGTTTTTTTGTTAAAAAGGGAAATGCTTGTTTTCATGGGAGGAGTTTCCTGGTGGGTTGGCTTATTTGGTGGTGATCTGGCCCCTTTGAATGAGGCCCGTCTTTCAGCTCAAGGCTTTGCCATCACAAGGATGGATGCTGGTGGAAAACTAGGAGTGCTTTGGCCCCCAGGCCAGCCTGGGAGCAGATAACCAAGGACGTCTGCTGGCCAGAGTCAGGGACACAGCTGGGGCAGGCTCTTAAGGAAGAACCACAGAATGCTTTTGAAGGTTATTTTGGTTTTACATTAAAATGCGGACTGAATCCTCTCCTTCGTGACAGGGACAGCATCGGCCCTGTGGTGTGTGGGCACAGAGAGTGATGCAGAGTGAATGGAGCTGGAAGCTTTGGGGAATTTTCACCCTCCTTCACACACGCCTCTCCTAGCCTGCTGGCAGAGTAGGCTGTGATTCTGCCTGGCACCACACACCTTTTATGATTAACACGGAAACTAGAAGTCAAAGCAGATTGACTGTCAAAGATTAGGACCCAATTTCAACTTCAGTACCAAAGCCAAGTAGC
Source organism: Lipotes vexillifer (assembly GCF_000442215.2). Lineage (NCBI taxonomy): Eukaryota > Metazoa > Chordata > Mammalia > Artiodactyla > Lipotidae > Lipotes > Lipotes vexillifer. The sequence continues at coordinate 5,313,099 of NW_006798629.1, read as the reverse complement.
TGCCTTCTAGTTGGAATTTTCTTTTAGAATACAGTGTGTTTTCTGTTTCATATGCGCTGTTTAGATTTATTTCAATTTTTTTGGAAGCAGTTAATTTTGTGTTTAAAATGAGAGTGGGAAGTATTATTATTTACAAAATTAAAAAAATCTTCTATGTGAAGGTAGTGAATTTCCAATGGTGCAATCAGTTGTATGCAGAATTTGTGGGTATGTGCCTCTGTTTCTGAGAAGTTTTTGTCAGTTTTCAAAGGCATCTGAACTTTAAAAAAAGCAACCAAACAGTTGATTCAGAGTGAGATTGTGCTGTTGCGGCTCCAGCTTACTGTTTAAGCCTCATCAGAGTATAGGCAGCGTATGGGGAGCCTGTTAGTTCGGTGTCCCCATCTTTGGAAGAGGTTGGAGATGGGAGGGGGTCCCTGCACATAGAGGGATGGTTGCTGACCGGTGCCCACGACTTTCCGGGCCCAGCCAGGGCGCCGCTAACCATCTTCTGCTTTGAGGAACAAAATCCAGGTCCACAGAGAAAGGCTTCTGGGACAGGAAGGGTGTGTGCGTAGCAGGGCTGAGTGTTGACTTACATGGGTCCAGGCCCTTTTCTTTATGTGGGCTCCTTCCTCCATTAAAAAATTTATTTTTAAATGATCTTTTGCAACTGTATTGGTGTAAAGACAAATCTATTCATGTTATATATGAAAACATTCTAACGTTTCTTTTTATTCTTTCTGGTTTTAAAATAAAATTAAACCTTTTTTTTGTGGGCTTCTTAAGAATATGGGTCTTAAGCATTGTGCCTACTGTCCAGTGGATAAGTTGGCCCCGATTTTCTTTCTAAAGTATATAGAAGTGGAATATCCAAATAAATATGCTGTTTTTTACTTCCTATCTGTTATTCTTGAGTAAAGTTGAGAGAAGACATTGAGCGTGTTGTGAATTTAAATTCTGGAGAGAAGTTTGCATCAGTTAATACGTAACTTGCATCTTCGATCTAGGTTTATTGTACTGTTAATTTTGGCGCAGGAGTTCATTTTCAAAATTTTAGTAAAATTTGAGTTTTAAAAATTTACTGTATCAACTTCAGTAATTAATATTCTACAGAATTTAGGAAGATTTACTCTTTTGAGTGTATGCAATGGAAAAATATTTTAAGCATTCTTTCTAGTTTGCTTTATGAATATATAATACATTCTACATAATAAATTATTTTCTAAAATAAGTCAGCTTTATAGAGGAACTTACATATGTCTCCTCCTGATTCTGAGAAGTTGTCTATGAATTCTTTGAGTAAAAATCTACTTGAAAAGATAACAAGCAATAATTTGTGACTTGGAAATTTCAGAGTGGCCAGGAAAAGCGTGCTACAAATAGCAGCTGTGTTTATTTGCTCTCTACTCCACCCAGTCTAAAACATAGCCATGTGGTTGCAGGCTTGGGGAAGGTCAGTGGTGACTTGGAAGGTGTTTTTTTCTCTTTCTTCCCCCTGTTGTAGAGTTGAGGGAAGAGATCGTCCTTTTAACTTCTGAATCCTGTTTCCTTTCTTTGGCAGCTCAGATGAATTATTTTCACGTGCTGTTGTCTAAAAATGAGTTTGACTTTTACGTTAGTTTAGTTTGGGGTTCCTTATCATCCACCTCTCTATTTATAATCTAAGCACTGTCCTGTGAAAGGAAATTTTGAAATTGTGGGTTTTACTAATGATTATGCTTTTAAAATTTGCCAGTTGATAGTTTTAAATGTTGCTGTGTTACTCACGATAACCTAAAGAGATGGCTACTGATCTGGCCACCGTGTTCAAAAGGGTCTAGATGATGAGTTTTGTTCTTGTACAGGCTTATCCCCCAGGAAGGACACAACCTCACAGGGCTGCGTGTTGACCAGGCGAGCCCATCCTGTGTGCTGTGGATTGTAAGCGCTGTGGAGGAGTGCACAGCTTCGTGCAAAGCCACGACCACCAGGAGGGCAGCCCGGTGGCGTCACGCGTGTTACTAGTCAGGCGCTTGAAAACGTCCACCCCTGTCAGGACCCTTTGCCCAAACGTTATTGCTTTGTCAACTCTACAGCAAGGCATAGGGTGTTGGTGGTGCCTGCTCCACAGAGCACTGCTTTGGAAGGAAGGCTCATTACTTAGGCTATGTTGTCAGCTGGCTTGGGTGTGAGTCCAGGCGGGGGTCAACTACTCGTTTTAGTTTCCTCATCTCTAACATACTTACATATAATGAGATTGGCGTCCCTGGATTTTTGGGAGAATTGTTTGAGGTCATGCATGTAATGCTCAACCTTTAATAAGTATTAGTGACTGCTTTTCTACTAACTTACAGAATAGCGGAGGCCAGCCTCTTCACGCGGGCAGAGGATCTCAGCCCTCTCACCTGCTCACCTCATCCCTACTCCCCTGTGGAGTCAGTTCTCTGTCTCCTGGGTCACTTCCGCGAGCATCAGTTAGTTTGGTATTTGTCCCGTGTTCTCATGATGCCGCTTCTCTGCCGGACGCTGCCCAAGTTCTTTGCCTCTCTTGCAGCCAGACAACTTGAAGACCTGTCTGTGCTCACCGTCCCCAATTCCCGGCTCCCATTTTTTTCCTAAGGCCCCTCCCTTCAGGGTCTCAGCCTCACTGCTCACCACAGCTGCTCTGGTCAAGGTCATGGGCCTCAGTCCTCCCTTCACTCTCCCGTCAGTAGCGTAGGACTTGGTCTCTCGTTCGCCGTCTTGCTACCCTCACTCACTGGCGTCCAGGGCTCCCCACTCTCCCAGGCTTCCTCCTGTCTCACTCATCAGTCTTTTCCATCCCCTTGGCTGACGCCTTCTCTACAACCTCGAAATGTTGTAGTGATTCCAGTCTTCTTCTCTCTATTCTTTTCTGTTTACGCTCCTTTGATGATCTCATCCTGTCTCCTGGCCCGAAGTGCCATCTATAAGTCAACCACCCCCAGATTTCTCTCTTTAGCCCAGTGTCTCTCTGTACTCGAGCTTGTATGTCCAACTGCCTCCTAGACGTCTCCACTGACCACATCTCAACACAGCTCTGCTGTTTCCTTTCCTTCTGCAGTGCCTGTGCCCCCAGCCCGTCTCAGTGTGATGGCAGCCTTCTGGTTGTCCACACTGTGGGGTCTCTCTGACTCTTCTGTCTCTCATACACCACGTCCTGTCTATCAACAAATTCTTTTGGCTCTATCTTCAAAATATATCTAGAATATGAGAGTATTATCCCCGTTATAGAGGAAGTGATAGGTGCAGCTCTGATTTGAACACAGGTCTGTTAGGCTCCAAAGATTTCACTGTTATTTTGCGTTATTATTTTCTATTTGCATAGCTTTTTTTTAAATTTTATTTTCGCCTGCGTTGGGTCTTCGTTGCTGCGTGTGGGCTTTCTCTAGTTGTGGCGAGCGGGCTTCTCATTGCGGTGGCTTCTCTTGTTGTGGAGCATGGTCTCTAGGTGCGTGGGCTTCAGTAGTTGTGGTGCGTGGGCCCAGTAGTTGTGGCGCACTGACTTAGTTGCTCCGGGGCGTGTGGGATCTTCCCAGACGAGGGATTGAACCTGTGTCTCCTGCATTGGCAGGTGGATTCTTAACCACTGCACCACCAGGGAAGTACCTACTTGCATAATTTTTAAAATGTCACAGCTTAATGGGAGAGTAGGGAGACCATTCAGCACTAAAGGGCAGAAAAAGAATATTCCAGGGTGTCTTTAGAATTCACTTCATTTTTCTCCCTAGTTCAAGGAGATTTAAATCTAACTCATGTATTAGACTATGCTTGCTTCTGAACAAACCCAGGTCTTCAAGAAACAGGAGTTGAGAACCTCCTTCCCGAGCTAATAGCTAATAACCTGTAAGCTTCACTTTTGTTATGATGGAGCTCGGCTCTCAGAGCTGGTGCCGTCAGCCTGAGTGGATGGGGGAAACCTGACTGCCTCCAGTGACTGTTCAGTGTCCCTTGTGATCAGTCTTCATGCAAAATGAAAATTGCCATTTATTTGTCCCTCTGTTGTCATGAATAACGTATGGACGCCTTGCCTCCTAGACAGCCCGCCCAGTGGCTTAGTGTAACCGTTAAATGATTTTGGTTTTAAATATTTGATTTGGATTTGAATTTGTGGAAACATTTTGTTGGTCAATTTTTAAAAATATCCATGTAGTATTTCAAAATTGTATCTCAATTGTGATTGATCTTCAACCTTAGAAGCAAAAAACAGACATGCAAGGATGATCATAAGTAGGTGAAATGGTGAATTTTAGTATTGATGTGTCTGGACATCAGCACCCTCATCACAGTAAACAAAAAAAGCATTCAGTTTGGTAAAATTGAAGGTCTATCTGGTATTTTTTAGAAAGTATTACTTGTTAGTGGTTTAACGTTTGTACGGTAGTTTTCCTCCCAAGCTCTTTATTTCACAGATCCAAGCTTGTTGCCCCCGCCACCGCCTCCCGCCTCCCGTGACAGCTCACGAGTTGTATCCGTTTGCTCTGCCATTTTTCCTCGAAGGGAACTGAGACCCCTTTGGTTGTACAAGGTGATGAGCAGCATTGCTGAAAAAGCCAAAAATAGACTTGTGGGCTCCTGACTGAGACCAGGTGCTCTCCCCTGAGTTATTCTGCTTTCTTTGCTTTAAAAAATTATTAATGCACAATACTGGATAAGTAATGACTGAGAGGAATCCTAGTTAGATCTTTCAAAAGGCACTTCCTCACCAAACCAAGTCAGCCATCCAAATAAAACCCCTCTTGAGGGCTTCCCTGGTGGCACAGTGGTTGAGAGTACGCCTGCCGATGCAGGGGACGTGGGTTCGTGCCCCGGTCCGGGAAGATCCCACATGCCGCGGAGCGGCTGGGCCCGTGAGCCATGGCCACTGAGCCTGCGCGTCCGGAGCCTGTGCTCCGCAACGCGAGAGGCCACAACAGTGAGAGGCCCGCGTACTAAAAAAAACAAAAACAAAACCCCTCTTGAGATGCTGGTGTCGGCAGATGGGCTCCTCCTGCTGGTTGACGTGTTCTCATTATCCCCCATATCTGTCCCATCATTTCTGATGCTGGTACCAGGCTCATGTCCCCATATGCTTGGACCATTACAAGGATTAATCTCCCTTTGTCCTGTTCTCTCCCTTTCGCCCACATCTTTTTCCAGATAGTTTCCAGATGAATGCTCCATAACACTACTTTGTAAACTTCTTACTCATCAGTTCTGTGGATGCCCTTTGCTTTTAGACGGGAGCCCTGGCCTTCACCTTGGTTTTCAGGACCATCCCCGCTTTTTGTCCATGATGTTTCTGCAGGATCCCTTCCTGCTTCCCGCCAACCCCCATTCTAGCCAGATGGGGTCTCGCAGACTGCAGCCACCTTACATCCCTTTAGTCTTGTGTTCTGTGTCCTATTCCGGAGGTACCCTTCCCCTCCTCTTGGTTAGCCAGCCCAGCCCTTGTCTAGGGGCACTTCTCACTCATTGGTTGAATTTTTATTGTAGGGCTGTGCTATGTCTTTGATACTCTAAGCTTCTCCTGCGGGTTTACTCATGTCTTCACCTAGAAAGTAGGATCACTTCCTCGTATGGGATGTGGTATTAAATTTTTCTTAATCACATTATCAGGTTATTGCTGAGATTCTGTTATGACTAATAAATGTATAAATTTATATTTTAATGGTTTATTGCTTTCTTGTATGTTTACTTGAAATCATATCATTTTAATTTGGCTGTAAGGGACAACAAATGTTTAAATTTAGCCAAAGATTTTGTGAAATGTAAAGTGACTTTGCTTTGAGAATGGGAAATTAAATCCACTTACTTAATAGAATATGAATATATAAATTATTTGTTTGTATATATGTATAAGTATAAAACTTAGCTTTCATGAAGTCATTTTTATGACAGTGTGTTGCTAAAAAAACCCCTCATAATCATTTTTTAATAGAATGCTTGAGGTGCTGGGTTTAGAGATTTATTTTGGGGAAGTAAAAGTGATCTGCTTGTAAATTTTGTTCCTGTTAAAAAAAGTAAAACAAGACTCATATTTCGATTATGGAAACACAGAGGCTGCATTAGTGTTTTTCTTTTTTAAAATGTTTTCTTCAGTACCCTATGATGTATGACTTGCCAGATTCCTCTGATACCAGGAATCTTTAACAACCATAGTATGTATTTTCATAATGTTTTAAATTTGGTAACTACAAATGCAATTCAGCTTGTGTTTCATCGATATTCAACTTTTTCTCTCTTCTTGTTTAATGTAGAACTTCTGATGTGTGCCATTCCTTATGAGAGATTGTTTTAGTTGTGAGCGGAGAAAGTCATTGCAGAGAAAATTAAGGCGACTCTAACATAGATCTTAATATAGTCCGTAAAGTTTTCATGAGGGTAATAAAGTGCATTTTGTATATGGAGAAATATATATTAACAGTGAGGGGAGGAATTAGGGAGAAGCATACTAATTCATCTGAATTTTCTTAAGCACTAATATTATCTGGAAGAAAGACAAGGGTTCAAAAAATATATTCCTTAAGTTCACCCATCAGTAAACTTAGTATATTGAATTTAATTGTGAACTTATTAATTAAAATATTAGTGTACTTACATGATAAATTAAAATTGAATTTTCAAGCTTTTTCCCCCTTGGTGGTCTAATTTTACTGTGTTAAAATATGTGGGTATCTGTACTTTTTGAATAGAGTTTGATAGATCTTAGTTTTCACGAAATTACACGATAGTAGAAATGAATGATTAAAAATTCTTACAGAGTTTGTTAGAGAGTCTTCCTGTTACAGGATTCAGAGGATATGTGTGGTTTAAAGATTTAAAGTTAAATCCAAAAAAAATCCCTTAATTTTGTAACACAATACTTTTGATTTACGGGAACAAAGATTTCATCTGCTTATAAAAGCTGTATTAGTGGATGTTAGAAAATAAATCAAATAAAACATATCTCCTATAATGTGGTAAAGAAAAAATAAAATAAACCAAACAATGCATAGTGAACATTCTTTATGAGGTTAATGCTTTGATTCAAGGCCTACAAATTGCTTACGACTTCATTGTAATCTCCATGTTATTCTCAACCTTGCTTTTTTTATTTTTAAGGTGAGAGTTCTGAGTAATTATGTCCACACATTCACTTTATGCCGCTATTTAGCCAAACCCTGACATAGAGAAAGTCAGCATGTATTTGCTGTGAGAATCGCTGAAATTTTTTAGTGAGTATTTCATGTTAGAGTTTTCCATGCTCCATGATTCATAGGTGTTCAAGGCATTGGAAACAGTTAATTCCCTGAAGTTTAAACATATTCTCTGGTTGTGTAGGTAGGTTTGTTTGCTGCTCTAATACGTTTCCTTTAATTTTATGACTTTTTCCTCTTTTTATTCAGATAGTGTTTCATCTCTGTCATTAGGAAATTGCTTCCCATTGATTTATTCTGTTTATGCTGTTTTTCCTTTTAAATTCATCATTTGAACTTGGGAAACCTATTATTTCTGAAAAGGTTTATTTGGGCGCTATTGGGTCAAGCCAGGTTTGCTGTAGGGGAGGGACAGTGCCCACTCTGTGCTCCAGATTTGTGAAAGGCTGGAGAGAAGAGGAAGCTTCACTCCGCAGCTGGGGATGCAACAAATATCATGAGGAAAAACCAGGCCCAACCTGCTCAGACCTCAGGAAGTAATTCACAGTATCTAAAATAGTCCCATTATTGTTAATTAATTAAATCAAAACATGCTTAGCAGGGCCCTATAATCTCGAAAAGTGTTCCGTGTTGTGTTTTGGTCTGACTGAATGGCTTGTTGGTTTTTTGTTTTGTTTTGTTTTGTATTTTTGCAGATCACAGCCTATTCTAATACTATGGCACCAGAATTAACAGAGGTACAGCTGACTCAGTAAACCTGCCATACTCGGAATAGGCAAATTTGGGGGAGAACGGGGAATATGGAATATAAGATTATTCAGCTTTTTAAGATAAGGAATAACCCAATATTTTTGCTTTTAAGCTCGTTGTTTCTCTCATGTCTTCATCAAGAAAATGTCCTTTTTTTGGGTTCTAGGTTTTGCTGGTTTCTGTAGAGGACTAATTTTTCATCTCCTGAAAGTATCTTTCCTGGGGCTTTGAAGTAAGAAAGATGGTCTGTTGGGTGGAACAGTGGTTGAGAGGGAAGTCTCTCCCTGAACTATTTCTGATGGAAAAATATATTCTGCAGATTGGCATTTGAATTTGCTATTGCCAAGACTCCAGTAAAAGTGTTCCACCAAGAACATCCAGTATGTTAAAGAGAAGAGCCTAAAAGAAGAAAATTAATACCATCCATAAAAAGAGTCCGTGGCACTTCGGCATCTCATGAATGTGCTTCACAGAACTCTATCAGATCTTTTTATTTAGAGGAAAAATCCAAATGGTTGATGATGACACACATTACCTAAGGAGACTTAAAAGTAATTATATTGTCAAGGATTTTGAAGGATAAAAGGTAAAGATAGTTAAAATACTTTTTCCCCCTCTTTGGTGTTCAGGTCCGTCTGGTAATTGTATCTTAGGCTTTCTTCTCTCTCTTGTGGTCAGACAATAGCCATGTGCCATCTTGTACCTCACAGGGTTAAGGGACAACTTGTGTGTCCTGTGTCTCCCTCTTCTCCCCTTGCCTGTGTTCTTTGTCTCAGGAGCCCCTTGGAGACTCATAGTTTCCTTAGGAGGTTGCCTGGCAGTGACTGGAGAATGAGATAGCTACGCTGGAAAGAGCTATAAAAGGCTCTTCCTTCCCCAGCCCGGCCTTTTCCTGGTACTTAGGCCTTTTCTGTTCTTCACAATCCGGATGTGCATAGGATACGGTCCTGTTTTGTGAGGGACATACATCCCCTGTGTCCCGGAGGGTTGATCTTCCTTTCGGTTAGGGTCAGGTCTGAAGGGTCTTTTTGACCTTCTGGTCTGTCTACCTCGCTGACAAATGTAAGAATTAGTCCTGTAACTAGGCTCAGCAGTCGTGTAGCATTTTCAGGTTTTTTTAGTTTTTTGTTCTTTGGCCACAATACAGCCTTCCGGTTAGCTGCAACTGTTTAATAAACCACCTTAAACTTAGTAACGTGGAACAATGACCGTTTTATTATGATCATGGATTCTTTGGGTCAGCAAATTGGACAGGACACATCAGGGATGGCTTATCTTTGCTGTCTGGTGTCTGAGGCCGCAACTTGGGAAGATGTGAATGGCAGGTGACTCAAAACCACTGGGGCAGAGGCTGGAGGGTCTCCACCAACATGCTTCTCTTCGTCACATGTGAGCACCTTGGTGGGGATAACGGGAGGTTGGGCTCAGCTGGGACTGTCCACAAGAGTGCCTACATGAGGCCTTTCCAACGTGGTGGTCTCAGGTGGTCGAATGTCCCCCAGAGAAAGGCTCCCAAAAGAACCAGGTGGAAGCTGCACGATCTTGTGTGACCTAGCCTCAGATGTCACGGTGAGTCACTTGTGCTGCATTCTTTTAGTTACAAGTGAATCATTGGCTGGCCCAGATTCAGGCAGAGGGGAAGAGACCACTTCTTTTTTAAAAATTAATTAATTAATTAATTTATGGCTGCGCTGGGTCTTTGTTGCTGTGCGTGGGCTTTCTCTAGTTGTGTTGAGAGGGGACTACTCTGTTTTGCAGTGCGCGGGCTTCTCATTGCAGTGGTTTCTCTTGCTGCAGAGCATGGGCTCTAGGCACGTGGGCTTCAGTAGTTGTGGCACGTGGGCTCAGTAGTTGTGGCTCGCAGGCTCTAGAGCACAGTCTCAGTAGTTGTGGCGCACGGGCTTAGTTGCTCCACGGCATGTGGGATCTTCCCCGACCAGGGCTCGAACCCGCGTCCCCTGCATCGGCAGGCGGATTCTTAACCACTGCGCCACCAGGGAAGTCCGAGACTACTTCTTGATGGGGGAGAGGCGAGGTCTCTTGGAAGCTGAGCATGGAGCATAAGGGACATTGTAGCTGTCACTTTGGGAACCTATGCAAAAGGGAAAACTGCATCTTGTTATTTGGATTCCATAATGCCAGATTTCTGTTTTCTTATACGAATCATTCAAATGTCTCATCATTTGAAATGTTAGCATTATGTAGGAAAAAATTTGGACGATTGCCTGAATAGTCTCCTTTATATCTGTGTGTGTTAGAATCTGACACACAACTTCTGTATGACTGCAGCATCGGAGGCGGACTGTTCAACTCAGATTCAATGCATACCCTTAATCTGAGAAACTAAAATAAGATTGTGCCAGGTTACTATAGCGAGGGGCAAATTGTCACCGTGAACTTTACAGTCAACGAGGCATTTCAACCAGAAGGATGGAAGGAGAGAAATGTTAAAACAATGGAATTTTTTAATATTTCTGGATAAAGTCCGACAACTCCCCTTACCTCTAATGGCTGTGCTTATTCTAGACACCGTGTCACAGAGAGACGCATGCTGTGGCTTTAGCGACAGCTTTGTATTACTATAGTAGTGAAGGTAATGGGGCAGAATTATGTTCCACAGAGTACAGAGTACAGAATCATGGCTTTGTGTTGGAGGCAAAAGACTAAGTTAATGTAACAACTGGCAACTTACTTCACCTCAGTTGGTCTCAGATTTGTCATATGTAAAGTGAAGGGTGGAGATCTCTTCTATCTGTAGAATGCTTTGGCTTTATTGTTCTTGCACTTACATAGCACTGGAATACGGCAGTTGTATGACAGGTCAAAGTTAATATTAAATACAGAAGTACAAGGGTCATTCAGTCAAGTTCCAGAAAGTTATTGAATCCTTATCACTTAACTCTTGGCAACATATATAAACTTTTATTAATTAATCCCAAAAGTTAAATAGAAATACTATGGGAAAACTCTGGATTAGGTCAATTGTTTAAAAAGATATGGACATCATTCCTACATTTGAGCACTTATGAATCATTGTAGATATGAAATATTCTAGTTGAAATTTTTTGTTTTATTCCTTTGAACCAAAAACCTGAACTCAGTCATTTGGAGCCAAAATTTCAATTCCTAAAAAGCAGTTTAATAGGAAATAGTGCAGTCAAGTTTCTGGGGCTTGTTTTGTTTTTCTGGGCTTTAACAGTGCCTTTATGTATATACAAGTAACTACTTTGAAGTCTAGGCACTGCATTGTTTTTATACTGTTTGGTTATGTGATTTTATGAATTTGTCCATTTTGCCTAAGTTTTCAAATTTATTGACATAATATTCATCATATTCTCTCACCTTTCTACAATCCCCTGTGTCTGTAGTTATGTCCTACTTTTCATTACTAGTATTGTTTGTTTGTTCTTTCTTTTTTCTTGATCAGGCTTGCCCGTGGTGTGTCAGTTTCATATTTTTTTTCAAAAACCAACTTGTGGCTTTGTTGATCTTCTCTATTGCTCTGTTGTATCCCTTTTCTGTTTCATTAATTTCTGCTTTTATTTTTATTACTTCCTTTATCCTTATTATTTCTTTTTCTTTGCTATTTTTCTGACTTTTAAAGTTATATGTTTGGCTCTCTAATGTTTACCCATCCTTTAGGGTGTTAATTCTGTGGCTTGTGTAGTTGGCTTACAGGAAATATGGACGTTTTACGACTGACCTTTTTTGGAGTCTGGTGGGGTGGGCATCTGTTTTCCTGCAAGTGCTTCCCTGAGAGTAAGGAAGAGTCACCCTAGGTAGCAGCACATGAATAAGTGTCCATTCCAGGGAATCCTCATTGCAAAGATCATGTGAATATGGACTTCAAAATGGTATTTTCTGGCAGCTGTGGCATAAAAATAAGCAAAGCAATTGAAAATTCATTCAAATTATAAAATAACTCATACCATATATATAGCATCTGCCTAAAATTTAATCACCAGAATATGCTCTTGCCAACCAACCCCACTTTTTTTTCCTCACTGCTTCTGTGGGTAAAAAAAAAAAAAAAATCAACGAGGCAAAGAGCCTGTGTGTTTTTAAACAAATTAAAAGAATTTTTCCATAATGTTTTGTTAATGGTACTATTTGTAGTTTTGTTACTTCATTTGTCTGTAAAATTCTTCCATGTTGTAGCAGGGAAATGTGGCCACAGGTACTGGAATCACTCGATTAGATTCCAGAAAGGGTCCTTGTTCAGAAGGCTAGTGAGGAAATTACTTCTTGGCTTTAGAATATCACTTAACTTTTTAAAACTGTGTTTATTACATATACTGTTAATCCTTGTATATTTTTCTTCTTTAATAGATGATATGACATAGCATTGTATTCACCCTTAGAATATTCCACATAAATATAAGTTAATTTTATTATTTAATATGAGTATGTAATAAACTTCTATTTATTGAGAATCTAAACCACTAGAAAGATCAATCCAAAATTAAAAAGTATGTATGTAGATAACAGAGAGAGCAAGAAAGCAAGTGCTTTGATACTTGTAAGTGGCTCTTGCACTCTGGCTGAGCTATTTGTGGGGTAGAGAGGGGCCAGCCTTCTGTGGAGGACATGCCCACATATGCAGGAGTGGCAATGCTTGTGTGGGGTTTTTATTTATTTTAAAACTAGATTTACTTCTCATTTAACCAGAGGCCACCCAGTTCCTCAACTACTATGAAAAAAAATAGTTTACTGTACTGATAACCATTGTATTATAACCACTACTAAATGAGAATACAGTGAAACATTTTGAATATTAATTCCTCAGCATCAAGTCATAATCTATAAATATGTTTTTAGTTATCCCACATTTATAGTTTTCCTTTGTCCTTGCCACTTGGAAGAAATTTAGTATGTGGTATCTGCCATTAAAATGACATCAATTATATCTCACCTTCAATTAAAGTTTGAATTAGGAATTTCATTCAGAAGGACAGAACAGATCAAAATCATAAAAAGAATTGCTTAACATTTTGACTTAAAAGCATCTTTAAGCATTATGTACTTTATTTGCAGATCTAGCCCATATGGTAAATTTCTCCAAGGGCAGGAGACCGGGTCCTCTGCTTCTTATGTATGTATTTTTAGCAACAAATACCTGCTACCTGGTAGGTAGAGAGATGCTAGTCAGCTATTTTAATCATATCTTTAAAAATGGACCATTCCAGAATGAAGTTGCCTTTGTAGAGAATCTTTCTTTAAAATGATAACCCAAGTGGATTGTTTTATTTTTAACTTAATCATCTGCCTTTTTAAAAAAAAAAAAAAAAAAAAAAAGCTTTAAGTAAAGTGACCAAGGGGTAAAGTACTGATGTATTGGAAAGATTACTTACCTGCTTAATGGCAAATTGTGAATTGGTGATTCTCATACCCATTCTTGGCAAGCTGATGAAATCTAGTAAGTGGTAGGATCATTGAACACAGAAGCCGAGAACAATCTTTTGAGGAAAACAGCACCCGGATTTCCCTGAGAGGAGATCCTGTTTCACCAGGCTTTCAGAATTCTTCAAAGCCCGGGTGAGGATGTGGATGAGAAAAGCAGGAGATGTTTCGCCACCTGTATTTTAGAAAAATGTGATGTCAACTTTGAAAGGACAAGGTTCTAAATTCCCAGAACATCACTATTCATTTTTATATACAAGTGCAAAAATGTTTTCTAAAGACAGGTGCAGATCATTTTAGCATGATCTTTACTACTGCCCCTTTCTATTAAACAGGAAATCATGAAGGCAGAATTTGGTTATGAAAGGTCTAAACAGAAATACAGTCTCCTTAAGTAAGAACACAGGAAATATTAAGATAGCTGTGTGGAAGAATCTCATCCAAGAAACTGGTAGTTGTGAGAAAAACGAAAGTTGAAGATGCTTTGATTTTAGTAGGTTGGTTGAGTTATACATGTTTTTAGCAGGACCAAAAAAAAAAAAAAAAAAGAGTTGCATGCAATTATTTAAAAAGAATATGATACAACAAAAGCTGTTTTTAATCTGTGGCAGGGTAGAGGAAATTTTATGCTTTTTAATAGTTACGCACTTTTAAAATTAATTCCTGCAAAGTAGAATCTTTACTGCTAGAATTTGACTCTGCAGTTTTTGTTATGTTAAAACTTATTCAGGCAGAATTTTGGTGTTCAGAATTTAGCACCGCAATTCAGAGTTTGTAATAGAAATCAAACCTATTTTAAGCATATAACCCTCCTCAAAACTTTAAAGCAATTGTGAAATTTTAAAATGGTCTAAAAATGGGAATTTTAAAGATTTGAAATCTTTTCATGCATTTCTCACTGGATGGAACTTTCTTTTTTTTTTTTTTTTTTTTGCGGTACGCTTTTTTGCGGTACGCGGGCCTCTCACTGTTGTGGCCTCTCCCGTTGCAGAGCACAGGCTCCGGACGCACAGGCTCAGCAGCCGTGGCTCACGGGCCCAGCCGCTCCACGGACCGGGGCACCAACCTGTGTCCCCTGCATCGGCAGGCAGACTCTCAACCACTGCGCCGCAAGGGAAGCCCTGGATGGAACTTTCTTTGATAATGCATTGTGTCTCTTAACTGTCATTAAATGTTACTTTCTTTGTCAAAAGAAATCATTCCTAAGATCTTCTAGTGCCACCAAATATGGCTATGAATGAGACCATATTTGGGTAATTAATCTTCCTATACATGTATGTGTTAATAGTACAATGTGTTTAACAGAGGGCTTAGCAATTATGGTATTAGGTACTATTAAAATATATCCTACTTGATCATGGAGTATGATTCTTTTTATGTGTTGTTGGATTCAGTTTGCTGATATTTTGTTGAGGATTTTTGCATCTATATTCATCAAAGTTATTGGCCTGTAATTTTCTTTTTTTGTAGTGTCTTTCTCTGGTTTTGGTATCAGGGTGATAGTGGCTTCATAGAATAGCTTTGGGAACGTTCTCTCCTCTTCAGTCTTTTGGAAGAGTTTGAGAAGGATTGGTATAAGTTCTTCTTTGTACGTTTGGTAGAATTCCCCAGTGAAGCCATCCAGTCCTGGACTTTTTTTGCAGGGAGTTTTTAAAATTACAGATTCTATTTCACTTCTAGTGATCAGACTGCTTAAATTATCTGTTTCTTCTTGACTCAGGTTTGGCAGGCTGTATGTTTCTAGAAACTTGTCCATTTCTTCTAGGCTGTCCAATTTTTTGCATATAACTGTGCATAGTATTTTCTTATGATTTTTTGTATTTCTGTGGTATCAATTATTATGTCTCCTCTTTCATTTCTTATTTTGTTTATTTGGGTCCTGTCTCTTTTCTTCAAGAGATTATCATATTTTGTATACGGTGTGAGGGAGTGTTCTACCTTCATTGATTTACATGAGGCTGTCTAGCTTTCCCAGCCCCACTTGTTGAAGTGACTGTCTTTGTTGAAGATTAATTGACCGTAGGTGTGTGGGTTTATTTCTGGGCTCTCTGTTCTGTTCCATTGATCCATATGTCTGTTTTTGTGCCAGTATCATGCTTTGTTGATTACTGTAGCTTTGTAGTACTGAAGTGTGGGAGGGTATGGTATGCTTCCAGCTTTGTTTTTTCCCTCAGGATTGCTTTGGCAATTCTGGGTCTTTAGGGTTCTATGTAAATTTTAGGATTATTCCTCCTATTTCTGTGAAAAATGTCATGGGTGATTTGATAGGGATCACATCAAATCTGTAGATTGCTTTGGGTGGTATGACCATTTTAACAATATTAATTCTTTCAATCCAAGAGTATGGATATCTTTTCCATTTCTTTAAAATCTTCTTAATTTCCTTTATCAGTGTTTTATAGTTCTCAGTATATAGGTCTTTCACCTCCTTAGGTAGATTTATTCCTAGGTGTTTTATTTTTATGATGTGATTTTAAACAGGATTTTTTTTTTTTTTACTTCCTGATATTTCACTGTTATTGTAAAGAGACGCAACAGATTTCTGTGTCTTAATCTTGTATCTTGCTGCCTTGCTGAATTCATTTATCAGTTCTAATAGTTTTTGTGTGGTGTCTTTAGGGTTTTCTATATAGAGTATCATGTCATCTGCATATAATGACAATTTTACCTCTTCCCTTCCAATTTGGATACCTTTCGTTTCTTTTTCTTGTCTGATTGTTGTGGCTAGGACTTCCAATACTATGTTGAAAAGAAGTGGTGAGGGAGGGCATCCTTGTCTTGTTCCAGAACTTAGTGGAAAAGCCTTCAGCTTTTCACCATTGGGGTATTATATTAGCTGTGGGTTTGTCATAAATGGCTTTTATTATGTTGAGCTATGTTCCCTCTACACCCACTTTGGTAAGAGTTTTTATCATGAATGGATGTTGAATTTTGCCAAAGGCTTTTTCTGCATCTATTGAGATGATCCTCTGATTTTTGTCTTTTCTTTTGTTGATGTGGTGTATCACATTGATTGATTTGCATGTGTTGAAC
This sequence comes from Lipotes vexillifer, assembly GCF_000442215.2. Lineage (NCBI taxonomy): Eukaryota > Metazoa > Chordata > Mammalia > Artiodactyla > Lipotidae > Lipotes > Lipotes vexillifer. The sequence goes on along the minus strand of NW_006798629.1, from coordinate 5,296,819 downwards.
CATACTTGTGACCCTGGGATGAATTCAATTTGATTTCTTCAAGAGATATCATACTGAGTGGAGTCAGTCAGACAGAGAAAGACAAATATTATATGATATCACTTATATGTGGAGTCTAAACAATAATACAATTGATTTTATTTACAAAATAGGAACAGACCCACAGACATAGAAAACAAACTTGTGGTTACCAAAGGGGAAGGGGGTAAGAGATAAATTAGGAGTATGAGATTAACAGATAGAAGCCACTATATATAAAACAGACAAATAGCAAGGATTTACTGTATAGCACACGGAACAATATTCAATATCTTATAATCACCTATAATAGAAAAGAACCTGAAAAAAAATGTGTATAACTGACTCACTTTTCTGTACATCTGAAACTAACACAATATTGTAAATCAACTATACTTCAAATTAAAAGAAAGAAATATATCCTGAAGGTGTATTTCTGTCAATAGAAAAATCGTAATTGGCAATAGGCAAGTGAAACATTCCATCTTTGAATGGGCACAGAATCTTTTCTTAACCCATGATAATTAAAACGAAAATATTATATTTTAGGGAAAAATAATCTTTTAGAGACAGGTAAATATGCTACCTCAAAAAGAAGTAAAGTACAGGGTTTAATTGAAGATAATGTCTCTCTCATCCCTCCTCCATCAGGGCATCCATTAATACTTTGGGCAAACAAAAAGCTTCTGGAGGCAAAATTTTGCATAAGGAACCCTGATTTCGCTATTGATACTTGCCATAAAAGTAGAAAAGTGTTCATTGGAGAAAACAGTAACCCTTTCATAATAAATATTGAAAATATAACAACCTTTTTCTAAGAGTGAATTTAAATGATCACTAACTATAACAAAATATTGTAAGTGCTCAAAATAAGCTCACTTCCTGCCCCCTCCTCCAACCAGTGATTGAAATGTGCTTTGTGTTGGACTTCTCTGCTGGTCATGGCAGTCAGACTCCCTTCTCAAAGGAAGATGACAGTCTTAGTTCGTAACAGTGGCTGCCTCCAACCCTGGTGATTTGGTAGTTGTAGGGGGAGGTCTGCAGGAGGCATGGGGCAGTCTGGCTGTGAGGAGTGGGGAAGACCCCGGACAGAGCAGCTTACAGCTACAAAAGGGGTAGGAGGGCAGGGAGAGGGCAGGACCGTGGATGGAGGCCCGGGTTTCTCTCTGCCGCTTCCTCTCATCATCTGGAGGGTCTTTAGCGTGGAGTGCTTTTAGACCTACCACACCACTCACCTCTCACTGGATTTTCATTCACAAGGCATTCTCTTCTATTCAACTCTCACTCTTCCTGTGTCAGAAATGCCCAGTGGCTTGGTTCAGTCATCTCATGCAACCACTTCTGTTAATTTTGCCCTTGAGTAAACATCAGTTCTTATTTTTCATCAAATTTGGGGAGTTTTCAGCCATTATTTCTTTAACTATTCCTCTCTCCTCCTGTCTTTCTTCTTGTTCTGGGATTCTCATCATGCACATGTTCTATGACTAGTGCTGTCCCAGAGGTCTCTTAGTCTCTTTTCATTTTTCTTCATTCTTTTTTCCTTCTGCTCTTCAGACTGGATCATATCAGTTGACTTATTTTCATGTTTGTGGATTCTTTCTTCTGCCTGCCCAGATCTGCTAGTGAGCCCCTCTCATGGAAATTTCAGTTCAGTGATAGTACTTTTGAAATCCAGAATTTCTATTTGGCTTCTTTTTTTAAACAAAATCATTTCTATTTATTTATTGATAATCTCTATTTGATGAGACATCATTCTCATGATTTCCTCTAGTCCTTTGTACATGATTCCCTTCAGTTCTTTGAGCATATTTAAATTAATTGATTTAAAGTCTTTCTCTCGTAAGTCCAACGTGAGGCCTCCTCAGGGACAGTTTCTATTAGTTGCCTTTTTTCTTCCTGTATATGGGCCATACTTTCTTATTTCTTTGCATGCTGTGTAACTTTTTGTTGTTGAAAACTGGACATTTTTAATATTTTAATGTGGCAATTCTGGAAATAAGGTTCCACTCCTCAGGGTTTGTTGCTGCTTGTTGTGGTTCCTGTTGTTTGCTCAGTGACTTTTCTGTACTAATTTTGGGAAGTTGATATTCTTTGTCACATGTGGCTTCTGATGTCTCTATTTTGTTAGCTTAGTGGTCAGCTAGTTCAGATCAGACTGAAATTGGCAACTCTGTCCTAGCCTTCACTTCCTGCTTGCCCAGAACCTGAAGGTCAGCCAGAGGCGACAGTTTTGGGCTCTCGGGGGACTTTCCTGAGCATGTACTCAGCCCCATGCATGCATGTAGCTGCCTAGATTCCCAGGAATATGTCTGATCTTTTTCAAAGTCCTTATTTGCCCAAGCATCTCATCCCCCAGCCTTTCTTCCTAAGCTTTTTGTTTCATTTATTGTTTACCTCAACCCTTATCCATTGCTCCTAGGCAACAGCAGCAAATATATTTGCATTTAAGTGTTTCTGGCAAAAGCCCAGGGTTGCCACCTTAACACTGTTAGAGTTTCAGTTAGGAGAGATTGAGGCAAGCCCTCTGAGCTGAGCCAAACAACCAGACCAAAACAAACAACCACAATTCTTTCCAAACAAGCTCTGTTCTGCTTCTTCTGCTAATGGTGTGTGAACTGGGAATGTGGGCTGTTGGCTTCTAGGTACCCGCCTCCACTTAGCTGGGGAGTGGAGGATGGGAACAGGGCAAGTTATAATACCACAAAGCTGACTGTTCCTCCTGAGATTCAGCTGTTTTTTATTGATTAAGTGTTCCCCTGGTTTTTGCAATTTCTTAGTTGTTTCCACAGTGCCAAAAAAAGTTGATTTAGACAGTTTTGCCAGTTTATTTCTTGTGGAGGAATGGACTTTTAGAGTGTCCTAGTCTGCTATTTTCACTAATGTCACTTAGCATCTGACTTTGGTTTTATAGGCTGCTGTTAACTTCAAACTGTAGCTGTTTAATTTAGCATCCAACTTGCAACCCTTCTTGATGAATCTTTTTCATTGAAATATATGAGTGGATATACTCTTTATTGTTTATATATTCGATATGGCAGCATTTGCTTTTCTTAATTTTATACTTTCCAGAACCCTCTAGGGTCTATAAGCACATCCATATCAAGGTGATTTTCCCAAGTAATGTAATAAAAATTACATGTAATAATTAATAAAAATAAAAATTAATGCACTAAAAATTTAAAGTCTAATATCTTATTTTAATAAAATAAAATTCCCTTGCATGACAGTGAATAACATAAAGCTTGGAGAATCCTAATAGTTACTATAAGATTCCGCTTTCCTAGAGTTTATATAATTTCTAAATCAGTAATGTTCAATGCACACCTTTGTATGTGTATCTTATTATTTGATTGATGACGGTCTTGCCCACTGGCCCGAGAACCCTCTAGCACAGAGATAATCTCTGTTTTTATTCATCTTTGTGTCCCTAGCACTAGGCCTGGTGCCTGGCTCATAGTAGGTTCTCAGGAAACATTTGCAGAATAAATGAACAAACACAGAGGCTGTTAGATGAAGACTATAGCGTGTAGACCTATACTACTTGAATCATCTAAACCTTTAACTTGAGTTAAGTAGAATAATGGCATTACAGGAAAGTCTCCTGAGTTTTAGCCTTAGTTTTTGTGGCTTACTTAGAAAATACCAAAAACCAGATTCTCAAGGACCCATCTCTTTTAATAATTTCCAGTTGGACCTGTCAGGACAAATTTTTTTTTTCCTTGTATTTAAATGAATACAAAGTGCTCTTATGTCATTTAATATCTTTAACAAAAAGAACGAAATCTAAAGTAGAAATCTAGAATTTTAGCATTCTAGGCTTTGGAACTGTCAGCTGTATGAGGAAATCAACTTTTCCACAACCCACTGTCAGCCTCTGATTGTCTGTGCCAGTTAAGGGTCATTGGCATGAAGGGAGGACGATGGATTCCATACCCCCCGCCCCACCCCGCCAATCCCCAGCTCTGTAATGGTCACTGCTGTTTCTGGCCGTTGGGTGGAGTGTCGTTTAACAGCCTTGCTCAGTGTACGTCAGTGACTGGGAGTAACCGTGATAATAGGTATTAGAAGATACCTCTAGGTCAGAATTTCAGATTTTATTCAGCTATATATCATGTATATGGAATTTAAATCTACAGAGCTTTTTTTTTTTCCTGTGAATGACCTAAGTCATTATGGTTAATCAGCATGTCCACTTAAAATTCCAAAATCCTGTTGGTACACATATTTGAGCCAATTAAAGTTATAAACATGAGCTTATTGTTTATTTTGTTTATTGCAGTTATCCAATCTGCTTTTTTATTGGGATGTAATTCACATAATGTAAAATACACCCTTTTAAAGTGTACAATTTATTGGTTCTTAGTATATTCACAGTTGTGCAACCATCACCACTATCTCATTCCAAAACATTTTCATCTCCCCAGAAAGAAACACCTTGCCAATCAGCAGCCACTACTAGCCCTGGCAGCCACTACTAGCCCTGGCAACCTCTGATTTACTTTCTATCTCTTTGAATTTGCCTGTTCTGGACCGTTCATATAAATGGAATCATACAATACGTGGTCTTTTGCCACTGGCTTTTTTTACTTAAGCAGAATGTTTTCAAAGTTCTTCCATGTTATAGCATGTAGTATTAGTACTTTGTTATTTTTTTATGGCTGAATAATATTCCATTGTATGGATCTACCACTCTTTGTCCACTTATTAGTTGATGGACATGTGGGTTCTCTTCACCTTTTGGCTATTATGAATAATGCTGCTATGAAAACTTGTGTGCAGTTTTTTGTGTGGACAGTTGTTTTCATTTCTCTTTGGCTGTATACCTAGATGTGGAATTGATGGGTCAGATGGTAAATCTATGTTTAAGTTTTTTGAGGAACCACCAGATGTTTTCTAAAGCAATCCTGTCTGCTTCCCAGGTGACTGTTTCCAGTTCACAAAACAAAAAGGTTGGTCATATTTGCTGTCAGCTCTATGAACTAAATGTTTCAAATGCTAACAATTTACAAGGAGAGTGTCTGCATGACAACAGTTAAAATTATTTTCTTTTGATCAGTCTCTTCATTTAGGATGTCTAAGCGTCACTGCCATGCCCATCAGAATTAATTAAGTCTTTTGCTGATTCTTCACGATAGCTAACGTTTCTGCTTGCGTAACTTTGAATTGCTCACAAACAGGCAACACAAGGCCTATTATTCATAAAATCAAATACCCTAGAATCAGACACATGTGAGGACTGGCTCTTTTGTTAGGTTCCTAGCAAATGTTACTTTGGGGAATAATTCCCTTTCTTGAACCTCAGTTTCCCCCCTTCTGTAAAGTGGAGTTGATAATAGTATCTATTTCTAGGTGTTCCTGTAAGTATGAGAATGAGATCATGTGTGAAAAGCGCTTGCCTGGCAATTCCCAAGTGCTCAATAAATGTTAAGCATTGTAAAACTTATTATTACCATTTTATGATTACTTAACTGCAAAGGTTTTCTTTAGAAGAATAAATTAAATAATATTTAAAAATACTCACTGAAACTACTTGGGGATGGATCTTGCTTTACTATTGTGATCAGATTTTCATTCTAGCAAACAAAATAATTTATACTCAAAAACTTTTTAAGGTGAGGGAAGAATGGGGGGGGCAGCTGAAAAAAAATCCATTTGAAATTGTTATTCACTTTATCCTTCGATGTATGTAAAATTAAAGCAATTTGTTTTTTCTTTTCCTTCTTTCCTGAAGCAAATGAAATTTAAGACGCAGAGAAATTTTTTTTTTAGCTAAAATGGCATATTAAAGTCATCATTCCTTTTTGCACTACTTTAAAGTTATTCTTTAAGACAGAACAGGGTAGATCCTTCACAGAATGTTTACAAGACATCTGATTGCACAATAGGTTGTCAGCTGTCACATTTCTCTTTAATTTTGCTTTACTTGTTATAGTAAGTAACCAAAGTGATTTTTCCAGTTGTTGCCCCACTATACTATGCTACTAGTATCGTGCAAATAAAATATTGACAAAATGCACAAATTGAAAATACACATGTGAAATAAACAGTTGAAGACATAAATGAAAATGGCCGGGAATGGTTGGTGAACATTTTGATCAAACCCTATCTGTCAGTTTAAAAGGAATGCATCTTTGCCCAGGCTCTGTTCTAGATGGGATGTCCCATTATCTCCATGTGAAGCATCTTCGTATGTTCCTGTGGCTCAGTAGCATCAGCAGTTTTAGAGCTGGAAGGGACCTGGATCATAAAGATCAGTCTAGCTCCGGGTTTCTCAGCCCGGGCACCATAAACATTTGGGGCTGATAATTCTTTGTGTCCTGTGCATTGCAGGCTGTTGAAGAGCATCCCTGGTCTCTACCCACTAGATGTCAGGAGCACCTCTCCCCCTACCCCCCACCCCTTTGTGACAACTAAAAATGACTCCAGACTTTGCCAAGAGTCCTCTGGGGGCAGAATTGCTCCGCATTGAGAATCACTGGTCTGGTATTTGCCAAAGCGTGTACACCACTCACTCCTGAGGGTCTGAGACACTCCAGGAAAAGAAGATTCTGTGGTCAGATGAGTTTGGGAGATCCTTATTGAAACAACAAGAGATTGTCAGAGCTCTCCCAGTGCTTTCTAATGGTGAGAGGGGGACACCCAGAATGTCTCAGCTTATTTGACTACGGACCCTTTTGAAAGGGCAGCTTGCAGGATGTAACGTTAACACCCTTCTGTGCCTCTGATTCATTGCTGTCATTTTCCAGGTGAGGACGCTGAGGTCCAGGGAGGTTACCTGCCTGACCAAAGGCTCTGTGGCTCCGTGTTAATTAATTTCATAATCACTGAGTGAGCACTTATTGCACGGTAGCCCAGTGCTAGGCCCCGGGGACAGTGATGGTACTCAGGATAGGCAGAGACCTGGTAACTACGGCGTGGGGTGGTCAGGGCGAGGAAGGAGGCTGTGCAGGATGCCGGGAGAGCACAGGAAGGACCCAATTCAGGTAGGGGGGAAGAGCTGAGGTCCCTGTGGACACATTAACCCTGAGACATCTGTGAGGGTGACAGTGGACCAGTTGGAGAGGCCAGTCAGTAGCCTGGCCAGAGGGACAGGTTGTGATTTCCGTGCATAATAATTGAGACCAGAAACTGGATGAGAGCACCCCAGGGATGAGGAACCAAGGATAGAGCCTGGGGGACATCAGTGTTGAAGGGGCCCCAGCCAAGAGCAGCCCCAAATGGAGACCAAAGGAGGGAGGAGAAAACACAGAGACAGGCAGCTTGTAAAACGTCCTTCATCGACTTGTAGTGACGATGAGATAAAGTCCGCACAGTATGGAGGGTCATAGGTGGCATATGAGAAGTGCTCAGTAGACCGGTGATACCACTGTTGTGATTATCAAATAAGGCAGGACCCAGAAACCCCTCTTGCATCCAGTATCGTGGAGGTTGTGGGTGGCCTTGGTAAACATCCATTTCAACGAGTGACAGGTTGAGGGGTGAGTAGGAGGTGAAAAAATAGGGGCTGGAGTTCAGAAAATATCTCAAGATTAGTGGTGAATGGTTTGGGGAGCTAGATTTTTGAGGACGGATGGAGAGGCTTGAGCACATTTAAATGCTGAGGGTTAGGGTTAGGAGAGCCAGGGGGATGGGAATGGGACCAGGGGAGACCTGCCCTTTGTCAGGACTCACTTCGGGGCATCTAGATAGATCTGGGGTGAGATGTGTAGGTTCCCGAAAATCATGGTGTACTGCACCATAAAGATAACATTTCCAAGTCCAGAAAAGGCTCCTGAGAAGAAAGGCGGGACACAGAGCAGCTTGATAAAGTCATCAGACATGCGGGTGCAGGCTCACTTTGTAGTCTTGCTTGACTTTAGAAAAGAGCCTCTCAAATCTTACCCTATTGAACTGCAGCCATTGGCTCTTTCCTTCTGGTTCCTCATTGTAACAGATAAGACTGCCAGCATTTCCCCCTGCTCTGGTGGCCGTTGATGTGTTTTTCTGACCAGGGAACGCGGACCCTTCCTCCTTCCAGGTCTCCTCTCCTGGGCAGGAGGAATCCCCACCATCCCCAAATCTTGGGGGAGTGGGAGGCCCAGTCCTCCCGAAACTTAGAGGGAGGAAAATGCACCCTCCCTCCTGACACGGGGGCTTCTTGAGCGGAAGGGGGCTGCTTCCTGCTTGAGCCCAGAAGGAGCGAGGGGATGGCTGCTGTGCGTTCCAGCGTCTGTGTGGTGCCTACAGGTGACCTGGGCTGTCTGTCCAAGCTTCTGCCAGACCCTCCAGGTGAGCTCTTAGGAGGCCTCTCTTTACAGATGGAGATGTATCCTAGGAGGTCATTCGCCCAAGGATGCGGAAGAGTCACGTGACCCTTAGTTCAGATTGTGTTCTCCCAGCCAGAATGCGCCTGGTGTGTCTTCTCTCCCAGAACCTAGAACAGGCTCTTCAGAGGTAAACACCCCTAGTTCATTGCCTTTTCTTTTAGTCTAAAAAGAAATGTGGGTTAGAGGATGCTTTTGATGACTTCTCCATTTAACTTGAGGAAGTAACCTCATGGGTTCCTACGCTTGTTTTTCTCATTTTGAAGACAGGCAGGATTTCCCGAGTAGCTAGAACACCCAAATCTGCGGGAGCTCTCCATGGGCATTGGTGCTTGTGGCTGAGAGCAGGCAGCGGCCCTCCCCTCACTGCGGGAAGAGCCAGCACTGGGAACAGCTGTGTTTGAAAGTCTCCTAATTGTTATTTATTCTGTCTATAGATCTACAGTCCCACAAATGTATGAATAGGACCTTTGCTGATCATCTCTCTTTGTTTTGATCAGAACTGCTACAAATAAGAAAGCCGTGGTGTACTGTTTCCTGAAACTCCAGGGCTTTCACCACAAGCCACTGTTTTTTCTTTTGATGCAAGCTTCTTCAGCCCTCTGTTCATTTCTAAGAAATTGAACCAAGAATGGTAAACAAGGGATGCTTCTGTAAACTCCTTGAGGGACTGTCCTCAGATCTGTGAACCCCATCACTCCTCTAAACTTGAGTGGTTTATTTTCTTAAGCCTCATGGAATCTCTTACAGCATCTGGAGTTCGCCATGTCCCATGATTTTCTCCTTATGTCTGCTTCTCCTGCAATAGTTCCTATGGCATTCCTCATGGCTTTTTTTTTTTTTCTTTTTATGACCCAAGCAAGAAACCGTGGAGCCACCTTTGTCTCCTTTTTTGCTTACCTCCTGTGTACATTTGACCACCCCATGCTCTGAGATGTCTCTCTGTACTTTTTTCTCTATGAATGCAGGTGGTAGAGTAGGGCCCATATCATGCTTCTTCTGCTTGGCATTCTCTTCTGCTTGGCATTCTCTTCTGCTTGGCATTCTCTTCTGCTTGGAATTCTCTTCTGCTTGGAATTCTCGTCTTCGCGGCCGGTTCCCATTCCTCCGCCAGATGCTACCACCTCAGCAGAACCCTCCCGCCACAACCCCCTTCCCAGAAGATGCATTAATTCCCTTCTTCCTCTGGATTGCCATGTAATTTTTTTTACTCTAATACTCATGAAATTATTTAGTCGTTTTTTATTTGCAGGTCTGGCTCTTCTGCTAGATTACGAGATTTTTGAGCGTAGGGACCCTTTTGGTGCTTCTATCGGTGTCTGGCACACGTCGGCACTAAAACTAGTGGCTAAGTTTAATTGACTTGAATTTAGAAAAAGATATATGGAATAGAAAAGGAACCCCTAAGTGATGCTTATTATTTCTTGTTTGATCTCTTTTTAGTCTTTTTTTTTTCTCTCTTTTCTCCCCATTTGCTTCTCTTACTTAGATAAAACCAAGGAAAAGTTCCATCGCTGTAAAAACAGTTTAAATACAGACGTTCTATGTGGGCAAATAGAATAACCTGGTCGAGATATCAGTGTTCTGTCAAAAGGCATTTTAATTAACATTGACATTGTTGACAGTAAGGAACAGAAAAGAAAACCTCACCAATAGTATTTATAAAGGAAAGTCGTTGGTCTCAGAACTTGAGGGCCCAGGTTCAGTCCTGTTGTTGACACTTAGTACCTGAGTGACCCAGGCAAGGCTACAGTGTCTTTTAGGTTCAGTTTTCTCCTCTACAAAATGAGAATAATAATATCTACCTGACATTGGTGGGAATGTAAATTGGTACAACCACTATGGAGAACAGTATGGAGGTTCCTTAAAAAACTTAAAATAGAGCCACCATATGATCCACGGGACTTCCCTGGTGGTCCAGTGGTAAAGAATCTGCCTTCCAATGCAGGGGATGCGGGTTCGATCCCTGGTCAGGGAACTAAGATCCCACATGCCACGGGGCAACAAAGCCCATGTGCTGCAACTACTGAGCTTGCACGCCTCAACTAGAGAGGCTGCGTGCCACAAACTACAGAGCCCACGTGCTCTGCAACTCGCGTGCTACAACTACAGAGTCCATGCACCCTGGAGCCTTGCGCACCACAACTAGAGAGAGAAAACCCGCAAGTTACAACTAGAGAGAAGACCGCACGCCGCAATTAAGACACGACGCAGCCAAAAATAAATAAAATAAAATAAAGAAATCTTAAAAAAAAAAAAAAAAAGAATTACCATACGATCCAGCAATCCCACTTCTGGGCATATATATCCAGAGAAAACCATAATCTGAAAGGATACATGCACCTCAATGTTCATTGCAGCGCTGTTTACAGTAGCCAAGACATGGAAGCAACGTAAATGTCCATCAACAAAGGAATGGATAGAGAAGATGTGGTACATATATATAATACAATGGACTGTTGCTCAGTCATAAAAAAGAATGAAATAATGCCAGCAACATGGATGGACCTAGAGATTATCATACTAAGTAAAGTAAGTCAGACAAAGACAAGTATCATATGATATCAGTCATCTGTGGAATCTGATTTTAAAAAGATACAAACGAACTTATTTACAAAACAGAAACAGACTTACAGATATCAAAAACAAAGTTTATGTTTACCAAAGGGGAAGCGTGGAGGGGAGGGATACATCAGGAGCTTGGGCTCAACGTATACACACTACTATATATGAGATAGATAACCAACAAGGACATACTGTACAGCACAGGGAACTCTACTCAATATTCTGTGATAACCTATATGAGAAAAGAATCTAAAAAAGAATGAATACATGTATGCATATAAGTGAATCACTTTGCTGTACACCTGAAACTAACAACATTGTAAATCAGAGATACTCCAATAAAATTAAAATATTAAAAAAAATACCTACCCCCCAAAGTTCTATCAAGGATTCAGTGAGTTATTGGATATGAGAGCATCTTCTGTGGGGTGAGACACAGAGAAAGTTCTGACATAGAATAAGCTGTCACTCAATTTTTAGTTTGATTTGAATTTATATATATTTGTTCGACCTGGATTTGACAGTCATCGTACTAGTTAGTTTACGTAGTATCAGCTGTACGCATATGTGAAGCCTCAAGGACTAAGTTTTCAAAATCTGTCTTTATGTCAGGTTCGTAACATCCTCTTTTTGGTAACAACAACTAATGACTATCATTTCCACTGATGGTGTCATACGACAACTGGACTGAATTTTTCCTTCTCATTTAAGAATTTTCGTAATACCCCTTATTTCCCTCCCATGTTTGGATACTATTGAATTAATGGAGTCTTTTTTTAAAACTTGATAATTAAATTTAGCAGTTTTGTTTTAGAGGTATTTATTTTCATATTGGTATGAAGACAAGAAGTAAGATGTTTCATGGTTATCGTTATTTTGTTTTGAGTTTCTGCTGAATTTTCTCTCCATTGCAGTCCTGCATTGGGAAAGGGCCTTCTCTCCATAGCCATATGCCGGTCACATGGAGAGAGCATGGTACCCGGTTGGCACTGGGATTTACACAGGAGATCCAGAGCGTATTTCTCCCTTGCACACATCTTTAAGATGTAGGAAAAACATATCTGAGGTATGAGCTACAACTTACTAGTTACAGACCGGATCTGTAACCCGATACTAATCAAGAGGAAATCAGCCTACCCTGTTGTCCTGCCCTGTTGGCTGTACCAAGGGAAAGGAAAAGGAAAAGCTCTTTTTTTCTCCCTTTTCTTGTTTTCTTTAGTCTCTCCATCATGTTTTCTTTAGTTCACCCATTCATTTTCTTTGTCGTAATATGGGCCCCAAAAGCAGAATTTGTAGGGAGTGCTGTTGACAAATGCAGTGTTGCTTTTCCTTCAAGGCTGATTTCAGCACCACTTACTGGGGGGAAAGCGTCCTAGCGTCACAGGCCTCTGGTGAGATGGGTGCCTTTGCCGTTGTTAGACAGCGGGGTGTTTTGCAGCGTCTGCTCCTCAGAATGGTCTAGGGTGAGCACTGAGAAAGAGGGTTGAAGCAGACGGAGGAACAAAGACACTAGCCGGCTCCTGAGACCACCCCTAAGTGACCTGGCAAGGAATCTGTGCCACTGCTGCCACCTGGCAACCTTGTTCAAGGGCACTGGGAGTTGTAAGGGGTTTTTTTGGGGGAAAAGGGGGTGTTAAAATTAGCCTTTGTGCTTCTCATGTAAAGAGTTTTGTCAGACATTCATACCTGCTTAGTTAAGTCAAAATCCAGAGTAAGCTGTCATGGAAATGCATAGTAGCCTAACGAGGCTGAACAGTGAGAGATTTATACAGAGTGAAGTCTGTCTCCCCATCCTGGCCCCTGACAGACACCCAGTTTTCCTCCCCACAGGTGGGTTCTCCCAGGGATATTCGGTGCATGAGCCGGCACACATATGCACGTGCCTGCCCTTTTTAGACACGTAGAAGACTGTTACATTATGGTTCATCGCTTTGCTTTTTTCCACTTTATACTATTTCCCGACGTTTCCGAGTGAATGCGCACGTAAAGACTTTCTCACTCTCGTGGCAGTACCATCCTCCGCTGTGTTGACGGAGACTTTATTTAATCAGTTAACTCGTGAGGGACATTAGGTTGCTTTTCCTCTTTGATGATCACCAAAGGTGCTAGAAGGAAGGAACTATTTTTAAAATTCTCTCCTTGGTTTGTGAAAGCTGTCATGTTATAATGTGCTCTCTTGAGATGATGAACAGCTTATCCTAGAAAAAAGAAGAGCTGGAACTATGTGGGATCTCTGTTCCCAGAACAACACAAATCACAGTTGTTAGGGCTTAAAGGATTTCTCCTTTAATAAGGACCCAAGAACCACACAAGTGGCCTGTAGGATGTGCAGTGCCAGCCCCTGTGCCCAGGGTCGCGTGGTCGCAGGCCGTGAATGAGGGAGGGAGCTGGTGGGCACGCAGAGGCATCTGTGTCCTCTGAGAGGGCCAAGCAGTGACAAAGGTGACCCGAGCTGCCTGCAAAACAAGCAACCCACAATTAAACCTCTAATTCCCACCCAGCGCAGTCAGTGCTGTGACTGGACAGTTGCAAGGCACGTGGGCAGTGAGCACTGAGGGGCAACACCTGCTCAAACATAGGAGGGGGAGAGGGTCCCCGGAGGAAGTGCCCGCCGCTCTGCACCCTGAGGATGCTCTGGAGGAGGACGGGTCAGCCAAGGGCTGGAGCGATGGGGGGACCCGTGTTCAGGAGAGGGCACAGCAGCGTGCGTGGAGACCAGCTTGGCCCATTGCACGACCTTCAGAGCGTGTCCTGGGGGTGGGGGTAGGAGGCTGGTGCGGTGACCAAGCACTCAGGAGAGCCGCAGCGCTCTCCAAGGGCTGAGGAGTTTGGACTTCAGGCTATGGAAGGCCCTGGAAGGCTTTTGCCAGGGGTATGAAGTCACCCGGTCTGATTTTTTTAAATCTCATTCTGATGGCCAGGTGGAGGGAGAACGACCTGGAAAAGGGGCAGATGCTGTTGAGAAAGCGGTTGCGATCACCTGAGTGAAGGGTGATGGGGCCTGAACGACCTAATGAGGGTGCAGGTGGGCAGAGGCGGGTGTGGGGGCCCCTTTAGACAGTGGGGTCAGCGGGTGTGGAGGCAGATGCGTGCAGCCCCGGTTGTTCACTTAAAATGGTAAGCAGTGTGTTTAATACATGCATTCCAGGTTTAAACCCTGGAAGTAGAGTGGCTGAGTCAAAGGAAACAACATTTTAAAATCAAATTGCCTCTATAAAAGCTTCACTTGTTTACAGGCCCATGAGCCACAAGGAAGTCGCTGGCTCCCCATAGCCTCAGCCTCACTGCATGTTAGCATCGCTCTGAACTGACACCCATTTACTAGGCAGAAAGTACGTATCTTTTCTTTGTTTTAATTTGTGTTTCTGTGAGTACTGGAGCAGTTGAAGTTTTTTCACGTTTCTTTTTCCACCAATTGCATATTTGCTTATGCAAAAAATAATCTTTGCTTATTTTTCTCTTCAGCCATTTATCCTTGTCTTTTTGATTTCTAAGGGCTCTATAAATATTTAGTTGCTTAACACCTTGTCTTTTGTACTTGTTGCAGTATTTCCCTAGTTTGTTGTAGCATTCCACTAGTTTGTTATTGCTCTTACTTTTGTTTATATTGTTCTGTTGATATGGAAAATTTTTCTAAGATGTAATAAAATGTTTTGTTCATACTTTGTCTCTTTTTTTTTTTTTTT
>NW_006798629.1:5276588-5282178 GCF_000442215.2 Lipotes vexillifer | reverse complement strand
TTTTTTTTTTTTTTTTTTTTTTGGCTGTGCTGCACAGCTTGCAGGGTCTTAAATCCCTGACCAGGGATTGAATCCGGGCCCTGGCAGTGAGAGCTGGAGTCCTAACCACTGGACTGCCAGGGAATTCCTGTGCTTTCTGTCTTTAGTTTAGTGTTGAGAGAGTGCTTCCTCATCCCTGGGTTGTATAAGTATTGGAATTTGTATAAATATTCACATTTATTTTCATTTTTTACCTTTAAATCTTTAATCAGGATTTTTCGGGTGTAAGATGTGTTGTACCAATCTACCTTTCTAGCTCCTAATAGTTAAAAAGAAAAGTTAAAAAAAAAAGTTTTTTTTCCTGAAACCAAAAATCAGGACACACACCTAGCCTAAAAGAATTTTTATGCAATTTGTGTGTGTGGGGCAGTCTCAGAGATGAGATGTAGAGATATTTACATTTCTAAGACATTTGACGTTATATACCCGGGTAAAAGAATAGAATGTTTGAAATCAGGAGTGTATGGGAAAGTTCAGCTCATAAAATATTGCTCATGGTTTGTGTGGTTGCAGCCTGTATTTCACTGAAATCTCAAATTTCCTTCCTCTTTGAAACATTAATTTAAACATCGAAATGACTTTTCAGGTGGACGGCGGCTCTAATCTTTACACGTTCATAGGTTCCTTTCCACGCAGGACATTCGAGACTGCCCCTCCTCTTGCCTGCGGCAGAGGAAATCAGAACAGGACCAAAGATTGTGGAGTCCTGACCCACGGTTACTAAAGCAGAGCCTCAGCAGGACTTCAGGTGTCTTAGGAAATAAAATGCCACAGCCCCTGACATTTATCATCTTGGCAGCAAGGTAAACGTTTCCTGAACTTTTAGAACTAATTTAGGGACCTGATGGAAGTTTAATATTTTTTATTTATTTTATTTTTAAATTCTGGAGCTTGATTGGTTTTTCCTAAGAGAAAACACTGTCCTGGTCTGGCTGTTTAGTAGAAATTTCGGGATGAGTCTGGTGACAGGACTGTTTGTTTATATGGGCTCGGCTTGAGGCTGTGTTGTCCACATCAGCCTGTGCCCCTGGCTCCCCAGTGAAGCCTGGCGTCTCAGTCAGTGCTCTTTGTAAGAGCCTGAGGTGGGGTTCTGTGGTTTTCAGGCCACCCAGAGTGCCATGTGTATCTGTTTGATAAACTCTGTGGCTTGTCTATTCTCTGTGTTTCTGCCAACCTGTTTTAAAAAAAAAAAAAAGACAGTAAAGCAAGCAAGCAAACAGACTATGTTAAGTGTTTATCATTTCACATGAATTTAAGGAAAATGTAACTGTAATTGCATTTCTAAAAGAACAAAAGATTGTCTCTCTGGGGAGATTTTGAGGGGGGCATTTAGTCTTTCTTTTTTTTTTTTCTTTTAAGGCTGTGAATATTAACTATGAAAATGGATATATGAGTTTGTAATACATTTATTTCAGCAGGCTAAGCAATATTTTTTTCACAGAGCAAGGCTGTAACTGCCTACCCTTGGCGTGTCAGAGATGGCGAGAAGAGTGAGGGGTGGGACGCATCGTTTTGTTTACTAGGCACGGGTTTCTGTGTCGTCCAGGTGTAGGTGGAACCCTTCATCTTATCTTTACAGTTCAGGGTTTCCAGACTCAGCATCCTTGACAATTTGGGCTGGATAATTCTTTGTTGTGAGGGGCTGGCCGTTCGTTGTATTACAGGATTTTTAGCAACATCCCTGGTCTCTCCTCACAAGATGACAGTAGTCCCCCACCCCTCCCCAGCCGTGACAATTAAAAAATGTCACCCCAGACTGTGTGAAATGTCCCCTTGGGGGCATCTAGTCCCTGTGTGAGAAGGTGAGCATGGTCAGATCAGGATTTAGGTCTGACTTTTCCACGGTCTACTTTCAGGTCAGATGGTTAACATCTTCAGGGCAGTAACAGGCTCCTGGAAGGCACCTTTATGTAAACTTCAGTGGAAATACAATTACATTTCACAGCACTGAAAGTCACTACCTGAATTTGTCCTATTGCAAGTGAGACCAGTGAGCTGAGACCTGAGGGTTGGCTGGAGACTCTGGGAGGTTGTTTTCTAGAGAGACTGATCTGATGTGGGTCTCCATCACTCCAGCAGAAAGCAGGAATCATGTGGTACTTCTGAGGTGAATCACTTAGGGCTGTTAAATTTAGTTATTTGCTGTGCTAATGGCATAAACCGAAGATCAGGATGCTTCTTTCCTAAAATATCCACCTGCCCTTCTAGGCTGTGCAGGATTTGCAGGTTGTGGCCTTCTGTGGATGGTTGGCCTACTCAGATGAAACACCCACCTGCTGGGGAAAATCTGGAAAGTCAGCCAAAGCCTGTAACAAAACCCTCACTTGACTACGTGTTTTAATGACTGCAGGTTATACACTCGGCCAGGATTTAGTGGCCTGTGTTTTCCTCACATATGGTTCAATTTCCCTCTCACTGTTGCTGACTTTTAAAGATGCTTCCTTTTTAAATTAACATTGACAGTACAGATCAAACAAAAGGCAAAAGAGCCATGTCACAAGCTCAGTTTCTAAAAGGGAGTGTTGTACCTGCATTAAGTTTGGATAACAGGTTATGGTTTTATATTGGGTTTTTCTTAATAATGCAGTAATTACTGTATGAAAAATTGGCCTGAAAGTTGACAATTGATGTGCAATTTGATGTTTCTCATTAAAATTTACTTGGCTTACATCATTTTTAGTACCACTTTCAAGCATAGCTGCCTATATGATACAATGTATTAACTCATTGCTAAAAGTATTTTTATTAATTACTTAATTGGAGTGAATTACAAATCTCTTGCCAAAAACATTGCTTTGCTTATACTGGACAAGCAATTAATCATGTTTGGATCTGTTTTTTAACAAAGTTTTGATGATTTTTTAAAGCTTTTGGATAACTAGATGGACTATTTCTGCACTGTGTAAAATGCCCTTTAATGCATTTTAAAGGACTATAACATAATAATTAGAAGTTAGAATTATAGTCAACTTTCAATGATCACTTCAGTGATGATTGCTAATAGAGGGAGGAAGAGGCGTTATAGAAACCGAGAAAGCATTCGGAAAGAAATACAGGAAACCTAGCCATCCTCAGTGTCTCTCTGTCCAGACTTAGTGTTCTGTCTACAGTAGGAGTTGCCTGACCTGTAGGAGGGAAAAGCCACAGCCTCAGAGACAGCAATCCACTTTGGAAGAGAGCATATTCAGTTTTTTTCTCAGCAGATTATGACTGGCCCGTGTCAGTACATTTCTATACAGAACCAGGAAATAGGAACCCACGTTTTGTTGCACATATAGTGCAAAGGTAGCATTTAGAAGCACTTAATGAGACTGACACCAGGATCCGTCATAGCTGGATGCCTGCCTGGAAACACGGGAACAGGAGTTGCCTTTAGGCCCCTTCTCCCTGGGCCTCTTCTCCTTCTGTTAATGCCTCCCCCAGGCACGAGTTTTCTATGTTGACGATTTACATTCAGTTTACTGCTTTTATATTTGTGCATGAAACAAAGAGAGACAGCTAACACTGTCACTCTCAAGATTAGAGCTGAAGAAACCAGAAAGGTGAGGACAATGTGTACAAGTGTTTGAGGGGTGATATTAGCCCTGTCTCTAACTTATTCAATTTGAAAAACTTGTAAGCAGCTAGCTATATAGTTTGTTTGAATCATCTGACCCTGTCTCTGTCTAAATATAGACATTTCAGGAACACAGTCAATCCATGCTTTATGTTTCGGCTTCCTGCAAATCAACCAAGGCCCATACATGCTTGTGCAAATGGTGGAAATACAATTCTCTCTGTAGACAGCACCTAGGGTGAATGGTAATCACACAGTCTTTCTGGCCATGTCTTCTTTTAGGGCAATAGTCTAATAGCCGTTGTCGTTTGGATAGATTCAAACTACTAGTGTTTAGTCTTCCAGAGTTTCTAATCTATTGATTTAGAAACAAATGTAAGTCTTCAGCCTGTGGATTTTTATTTTTAAATGCTTATTTTAGAAAAGTCTGTTGGTTGAATTTATTGGGGCTCAGGTCACAGGTTGGAGCTCAGCATTTAGTACTTAGCTTTGCCGGATTCCATGATTGTATTGTATGGCCTCCAAAGAGGTGGTCTCCAGGGGGCTGTGTTCAAAGAGAGCATCCTCTCATCCCACAGATATTTGTGAGTGTCTGTTGTGCTGGGCACACACCAGTAAACAATTCAAACCATAAACATATAAATACATGAGAAAACTATCAGATAAGTGCCCACGGATTGTTAAAATTGGGTGAAGCAATCAAAAGGTAGTTATTTCTAGAATAAAATCAATAAAGATGGATTAGGCCTCAGTGGGACAAAAATGATGGTAGAATTGCAGAGCCTCTGAATGTACAAAAGTCCAGGGTGTCATTCTATTTACATTAAACAGACTATCGGGGACAGTTTACGTTGGGGCGATGTTTTCACTCCATCTGTTTCCCTGCAAGGTGACATATTTTAGAAAACCTCAGGAAAATGTTTGCTCCCAGACATTACAGAGGGAGAAGAAACCAACCGAGCAACCGTTCCTGTTCTGCAGACGGGGAGCAGATGAGATACCCAAGCCTGTGGGCGGTGGACGATACCTGAGGCCTTCCCTCAGTTTCTATTCAACCAAAAAATTCCGTATTTGAGACAGTGGCATTCAAAACCCCAAATGAGTGGAGTTTGAGGGAAACCGTAGAGGACGAGAGGGGACTCAGTAAATGACAGGGAGACAGGGAGCATCTGGATGACTTTCCTGTGCAGAGGACCTCGGCGGCGCCCCTCCCACCTCTGGCCTCGGGGGCACAGGTGGGAGAGCGTCCCTTGGCCAGGGCCGCCACCTCCCACCCCCGTTGGCCCTCGGGCCCCTGCCTCCTCTTCCTTCTCTGGCCTGGCTGCCCTTGCAGCCCGCGAACCTGCCTACCTTGCTCATACCCTAAACCAGCCCTCTTTTCAGGGGCGGCATCCTGTGTTTGGTTTCCCTCCTCGTCACTTTTATTGCAACAGACGTCTGCTCTCTCTTTTTCACCATCTCTCCTCCTGTTTCCCCCACGGCTGTGTCATCTCGTGTTTGCTTTCGCAGAGGCCGCGACTAAGTTTCCGTGCCGTCAGGTTCAGTCCTTTTAAGATAGGCCTCAGCGTGAGGTTTGAATCCTGACCCTGCTACAGACGAATCAAGTGATATCAGACAAATTTCTTAACCTCTCCAAGCCTTACGTTATAAAATGGGATGCCAATACCTTTTGTTATAAAGATCAATGGGATACAGTGTGTAATGTGCGTGATGCAGTGTGCAGGCCCGCAGGAAGTGCTGGGGAGGGGGGAGCTGCCGTCGCAGCTGCTGCTACCAGACCTGCGGCTATTGCGGTGCCGCAGGCCCCTGGCTCCACGTTTGTCCTCTGTAGGTTTGCTCTGGCCTGCCTGCAGCTTTCGGTCTCCTTTGTGGCCTCCTCGGCCTTTTCCCAGTGCTAAGCGGAGGCGGCTGCCTGGTGCTCAGTCTTCTCACCGCTTTGCCGTCCGAGCCCATGGTTGTCAGGCCCCCCCTCCGCCCCACCGTGTGCTCAGGGCC
>NW_006798629.1:5275069-5276353 GCF_000442215.2 Lipotes vexillifer | reverse complement strand
AGGGCCCCCCCCCCCCCGTTTATCTCTGTTGCCCGCTGACATTGTCACTGGGATGCCCTGCACCCGCTTCGCTCAGAGCATGTGGAAAACCCCATCACTGCTCAATTCCACTGTTGCGTGAGCATCTTCATTTCTTTCTCCTTCCGTTTTTGCCTTCCTTAAATTTAGTTGTCACGCAGGCAGAGTGATTTCTGGAAAAGGCAACTCGGATTACTCCCCGTTAAAAACCCTTCAGCCAAGCCCTGGTCCCCCAGCACAAGCTAACAGCCCCGCACCGTGACACTCAAGACCCCCTTCTCCTGGCCCCTGTGCACTCGGCACCCCGGTCACCGTTCTTCCCTGCACCACGGTACCTGTCTGGTGATGTCTGGGGCCAGTAGGTCCACTTTCTTTGCCTCACAGGTTCACAGTATCTGCTCTGCCTGGATGTCTGTCCTCCTTTCTTTGTTTAACTCACTCTGACCATCCCCGGCCCAGACTGCCTCTCCCTGCGGCCTTCTCTGAATCCTGGCTGGGCTCAGGGCCCCTCCCCTGTCCTCCCATGGCACCCTGTCTATTTCTTAGGCTATAATTGTGACCCCATTTTAAAAAATTAAATAAAACAGAGCAGAAAGGACTAGAAGAGAAAATGCTATTTCACATGTTTGTGTGCCAGTATACGAAGGATTGCTGTATAAGCTGTAGGTTTTATTCAGGGTCACAACAAAAAGTTTGAAAAACAGATTTGTCACGCGCTGCTGAAATTCTCTATGTGTTTCCCCATGGACTGTAAATCCCTTAAGAGCAAGGCCTGTTCTTAACTTTTTTAGCCCTAATGTTTAGCAAAGTATGTCGTCAAATAAAAAGCTTGTTAAATGTAATCTGCTGCTTCTCAAAGGAGCAAAGGTGAGGGGAATAGGGGAACACATGGATTCCT
This sequence comes from Lipotes vexillifer, assembly GCF_000442215.2. Lineage (NCBI taxonomy): Eukaryota > Metazoa > Chordata > Mammalia > Artiodactyla > Lipotidae > Lipotes > Lipotes vexillifer. Next base: position 5,275,437 of record NW_006798629.1, on the reverse strand, counting down.
AGGATGAAATAAATGGTTGTGTGAAAAGTTGCTTTTCTGAATCTAAGTGAGCTACTGACTCTGGGCCCCTCGTCCCACGGACCATCGAGTCCTGTGTAGCAATCCTCACGTGAGAGTCTGCAGGGGAGATGCCTCGGCCTCCTGTCTCCATGCGTGTGAGCAGACGCTGTGATGATTCAGGGGAAGAGCAGCTCTTTTATCTCTTTAGAGAAGCAGGGCTCCTACCCTCTGAGACTCTAGAAGAGCTTCCCTGCAGCCAGGGTAGCAGAGGAGGAAAGGGTGGCCAGGTGGGAGGTTCCATAGCCTTTCCTGTACATTTTCCTGCCGCCAGCCAGGAGGCGCGCCCTGGGGAGGAGGGGTGCATCCTT
>NW_006798629.1:5193372-5275059 GCF_000442215.2 Lipotes vexillifer | reverse complement strand
CCCCCGCCATGTCCCCACGCTTCCCTCCCTGCGTTCCTTGGCTGCCTTCGTCGTCCTGGCAGGGCCGGACATGGCTCTGTAACACACGCCATATTTCCACTCTGCTCGGTTGTTCTGTCCTCTTTTTTCAGGCACCTTGTCTTCCAAATTCAGTGTTCATTTTCAGCGTTTTTATTGCTTCCTCTCATATTTTCACCACCTGTCTTCTTCCTGTGCCTTTTTCTTCCTCATTTTATCCCATCCCTCCCCTCCACATCCTCAGAAGCAAAGAATAAAAGAAACAGCAATTGAATATTACTCAGCCATACAAAGAAACGAAATTGAGTTATTTGTAGTGAGGTGGATGGACCTAGAGTCTGTCATACAGAGTGAAGTAAGTCAGAAAGAGAAAAACAAATACCGTATGCTAACACACGCATATATGGAATCTAAAAGAAAAAAAAAAGACACAACAATTGACAAAACTTGTAAAAGAGCGATGCTATAAGATGACAGATATTATCCAGGTCATTGGGGCGCCTCCACTTATTAAAGGGAACGGAGTTTGTGATAGCGTCACAGGCCACGTATTAAAAATGACAGTGGTCCCTAAGGGGCTGTACCTTCTTTACCTTTGTCTTCGTAGGGCATAGCCTGGTGCGTGCATAGAATGATGAACTCAATAAGAACGTGCTGTGCCCAGCAAGCGTGAATTAATGAGTGTTAAGCATGATGCTGTGACCACTTTTGGGTTGCCTTGCCCCTAAGCATTTCCCCTACTCTCTCTTTCATGCCCTTGTCTGCCTCCTGCTCTTAAACATTATTATTGGTGTTTTATTTTACAATCCTCAAATGACTTTGACGTAAATGACAACCTTGACAGATTTGCTATTATTAAAAAAATACCGGCCGAGTAATATGCTTGCACTTGTTGAGGTCAGACACTTCATTTGGGAAACGTTGATTCTCTGGGTCTAAATGAGTTGTAAACTGTGAGTACAGTTATCCCCTGTGCCAGCTGTCAAACAGTTCCATTGACAAGTCGCTTCTGAAGGTTGCTTTGGGTGCAGTCAGAGCCACGGGAGAGAAGTGACTCCCAGAAGGCTCAGACACCAGCCTGTCCTGAGAGCCCCCAAGCTTGGGGGAAGTTTGAGCAGCAAAGTGTAAAGGAAATAGCTTTGAAAAAAATCTTTCTAGATTGGCAGTAGCATTGTTGTTTTTCTGATTTTACAAACAATGCATATTTACTATAGAAGAAAATCAGGCAGAGTAGAAAAGTTTAAAAAAGAAAGTGAAAATTATCCACTTTCTTACTATCTCTCCTTTTTACTGTATGCTCAGCTAGATTTTTGCGTATACTTATGATATTTTTAAAAGATTATTCTAAAATGTAATTTTATTCCCTGCTTTAAAAAACAACAACAACAATGTAACACAGATATCTATCCATGTAATCCGTGTAGCTCACCATTGTTTCATGGTGTTTCATTGTAAGGTTATTCCATAATTTTCTAACAAACTCATTTAGGTTGTTTCCATTTTTTTAGTAGTGTAAAATAAAGAATATTCTAATTAAAATCTCTTCTGGGGAGCTTGAATTGGACAAATGATTTAATCACCGTTTGAATCTATGCTTACTTCTAGAGTATAAGTTGAACTTGATGAGCTCTTGGGTGTCATGGTTAGTTTTGATCACATTGATGGTGATATTTATGGTTTCCTGCCTTCCCTCGTGGCTCTCTATGGCAGAGGAGGTGCAGACAGTGGTTAAGGGCATGCCTGCTGCAGTTAGAGTGCTTGGATCCAAATCCCTTAAATTCGCTCTACTAGCTGCATGACTTTGGGCATATTGTGTAACCTTGTTAAGCCTTGGCTTCCTGATTTGTAAATGGAGATGGTAATCCTGACATTACAGTGTTGTGAGGATTAGTGAAGTAATGAACGTAAAGTGCTTAGCGTGGTGTCTTACACGTACTAAGCACCCGATTCACGTTAGTTGACGTTTTTACTATTATATAACAATTTCTACTAATTTCTACTATTTTCAAAGCTGATGCCCTTCTCCATGCATCAGAAGCCCACCCCATCGTTCAGTGGTGAGCTCAGGTGACTCTCTACCTTTCCACTTGGTCAGGCCAAAAACCTTGGAGTCGTCTTGACACCACATCCCTTGTGGGAGGAACTGTGTCTACCCAAAATAGGTGTGTTGAAGTCTTAAGCCCCCCAGTGCCTCTGTGACTGTATTTGGAGATAGGGTCTGTAAAGAGCTGGTTAAGGTTAAATGTGGTCATTGGGTTGGGCCCCAATCCAACATGGCTGGTGTCCTTATAAGAAGAGGAGATTAGGACACAGACACTCACAGAGGGGAGACCGTGTGAAGACGGAGGGAGGGAGAACATGGTGTCTACAAGACAAGGAGAGACGCCTGAGAAGGAAGAAGCTGTCTGTTGGCACCTTGGCCTCAGCCTTCCAGCTCCATGAACTGTGAGAAAAGGAATTTTTGTTGTCTAAGCCCCCAACCTTCCATTCAGTCCATTAGCAAATCCCATCAGCTCCCCCTTCAAAGTATGTCGCCATCTGACTACTTCTTATCACCTTCCCCTGCTATCACCTTGGTCCACGCACACACGTCTCCAGCCTGGATTATTCCAGCAGCCAGAGGGTGTGAAGTCACATCACATGACTCTTTTTCCTTAAACTCAGCTCATGCAGAATCAAAGCTCAAATCCCGTCCTGAGGCCCATGAGTCACAGTGATCTGGCCACTTCGTAGCATCCACTTGTAGGTCAGGACCTTTCCGACGGAGGGGCCTCTGTGGAGATAGAACGATGGAGATTGAAGACGACTGAACATCAGCAGGGTTTCGGTAGGAGAGAAGGGGAGGTGGGTGACGTAGGGGGAGGTGAGAAGCAGGGAGAAGAGAGCCCCGTCCTGTCCAGCAGCTTCCCGGGTGCCAAGGCCTTGGGCAGCTCAGCGGAGGGTGTGTCTGGTCCTCGTTCTGCTCAGGCAGCGTCACTTTTTTTCATGCACTTGGTTTGAGGAGGAGCAAAGAAAAAGCTAAAATTTTATTTGTTAATGAGTTTAAATTATTTTCCACTTGGTTTAATTCCTAGATTTCAGAGTAATTTCCCCACTTTTTATGTGGTCTGTATACATTATTTTAGCTACATTGTGGATTAAATAGGCTTTTCTGGGTTGGTCTGAGATTGTAAGCATATTTACATTGTAGTTTTTGTGGGATAATGAATGTGGAGCTGCAGACAGCTGACTTACACAGAAACTTGGGGTGTCACATTTTGCTTGCCTGGTTTATAAGTGGAGCCCAGGGTAGCTTTTTTCCTTTGATTCCATAGTATTCTATACAGCTAACCAAAGAGTCAAAACAGGTTATAAGTCCTGTCATAAGTAATTTGATTTCAAATTTCTTATTATATTGTAACTCTTAAAAAAAGGATTAATAGTTTCTTTTCCTCTGCCTTTTAATCAGATGATAATCAGGTAGAGCCTTTCTGTTATATTCTTTTTCCCACATAAGAAGAATAAGTGAATGAATACAAGATTAAAGATTTTTTTCTTACCAATCATCATTATTTTCTGTGGGCGCTCAAACAAAATTGCCAGAAGAGCTGTAAATAAAGATTTCCTTAAATTCGCACCTTGGTGGGATCGGGGCACTTATAGTGCGAGTTCCTTAGGAGGAGGGCTGGTGTCTTTGTCCCTGGAAGCTCACTCAGTAAATGGGGCTGAAGGAATAACAGTTTATACTGAGACAGGTGGAAGGCAGGGGCCATCTGCAAAGCCCCATCTCACCTGGCTGGTACCTTTGCACTTTTGAAGGGCAATTCATTGCATCCATGGGGAGGAAGTGCTTTAAAAACAGAGTATCCTCTGCTTTTCAATAGTTTTGTCTCCAATTATTTTTTTATTCCAAATAATTGTAAAAATTCACTCCAAGTCATAGTGCAAAGTATGTTCGCCACCAAAATGTTCAGTTACTCCAGTGACTGGAAAGATTTAAACAACCCCCTACCCCGACCCCTGCCACTGTCCAGAGTGCCCTTTCATTCCTTTCTCTTCAGAAAATTCTTATCAGTAAGTTAATTGCTGTTCAAGGGTATTTCTCCAGTTACCAAAACTCATGTCTTAATATTTAGCATCTAAGAGAAGGTTAATTTGGAAGTTAGTTATGGTTAGTAGGATACCAATGATTGTTTCCTGTTCATTATTTTTATAAAATGGCTCATTTGATTCGTTAAGGATTACTCGTTTGGATGAATAAAGAAAAACATGTACTTTAATTATCCTACTTTCTAAATCATCCAGCACACATTTACACAGAATTGTTCAGTTTTTTTAAAAACGCATTTTGACTTATACAAGGATGTTCATAGCAGCATTATTAATAATACTCAAAAAGTGGAAACAACCCAAATATTCATTAATTGGTGAATGGATAAATAAAATATGGTGCATCCATACCATAGAATATTGTTTAACAATAAAAGAAAAATGAAGTACTGATATATGCCACACGTGGATGAACCTTGAAAATGTTGTATGTTGAGTGAAAGAAGCCAGTTACAAAAGGCCATACATTTATGGTTCCAGTTATATGAAATGTCCAGAGGGGTAAATCACTTTGTTTGAATCTCAGCTGTTGCCATCTTGAGAGCTTTGCATTTCGTTTTGTACTGGGACCCCCAAATCATGTAGTTGATCCTACTAATATGTTATTTTAGGTTTATTAGGTCTTTACTCTGGAATCTATGTGTGTGTCACTTGTGTGAAGAAGAGACTTTATTATTTTTTATTTTGTGCTTTTTGAAAATTATTTCAGCACTGTTTGTTGAGTAGTTAGTCCTCTTCCCATGATTTGGAATGCCACTTTGATTATATTTTGAATTCCCTTGAATTCAGTGGATTGTCTCTGGAGTCTGTGTTCTGTTCTGTGAATCTAGTCATCTATTCCTGAACCAGTATTGTGCTGTTTTAATTACTGTGTCTTCACAATGTTTTTTTTTGATATCTGGTAGTGCAAGAGTAGTGTTCTTTCTTTTTAAGATTGCCTCAACTTTCTTGTATGTTTATTCATTTGCTTTATTTTTCTGTATCAGCATGTCAAATTCCTTGCAAATTCTATTTAGTATTTTATTAAGGATCTCATTAAATTTATAAATAATTTGGGGTAAAAAATAAAGTCTTTATAATATTGAGCCTTCCCACCCAGGGACAAGCTATGTCTCTGCTTTAATTACTTTATGTCCTTCAGTAAAGTTTTATATATATTTTTCACAACAGTCTTGCATGTCAGGCATTTTCAAATTGTCATTTCGAATGGATTTATTTCTAAGTTTTTCCAATTGACCATTGCAGATGTACACAAAAGTTAATAATTTCTGGTTTTGATCTTGTATTTGACCTCCTTGCTTGACATCCTTATAGATCTCATAGTTTGTCAGTGAATTCTCTTCGCTCTTCATGTAGACAATTTAAAAATCAGCAAATAATGACTGTTTTGTGTCTTGTTTACTAGTGTGTATATCTTATATTATTCTTTTTCTTGAGATACTGCTTTGACTGTAAAGTCTTATTCTTCAGTTGGGATGCTTCCAGCATTTCATCATTAAATTAAAAGTTTCCCATTGGTTTTTCATAGATTCCTTTTTACAGGTAAAGGAAAATTTCTATTTCTGGTTTGTTAAGAGTCTTAACCATGAATGTGTTTTGCATTTTATCAAATCTTTTCTATGCAATAATTAACACAATCATATTATTTTTCTCTTTTATTTTGTTAATACAGTAATTATCTTCATAGAATTTTCTCTTATCAAACCACCATTGTATTTCTGGAATAAATTCTGCCTGTTCTTGATAAATTGATTAGCCACTATTTTATTTAGGCCTTTTGACTCTTTGTTCATAAGTGTGAATGATCTGTGGGGTTTTTTTTTTTTTTTTTTTTTTTTTTTTTTTTTTTTTTTGATTTGTTATTGTCTGGCTTGAATATCAGGGTCATGCTAACCCATGCAATACCCAGGGCAGCCCCTCCCTCTCCCCCCAGTTAATGGTCCTGTCAAAAATGTCAGGAGTCCTGAACTCAAGAAAGCTTGTGCTCAACTCATAAAATAAGCTGAGTGGCTTTCTGTTTTATTCCTAAGTTCCTGAATAGTTTATAGAACATAACATTTACCTATTCTTTGAAAATTTGGTATAATTCACCTAAAATGCCCTGAGCCTGGTGCCTTTTAAAAGGCTAGGTCTTTGACTACCTTTTCAATTTTTTCTAGAATGTGGATCTCAGTGGTTTTCTTCTTCTTGAGCTAATTATAATAATTATATTTTCCTGGAAAATTGGCTATTTTGTTTATTTCTAATTTATTCATATTAAATTGATTACATTTTTCTGAATTTTAAAAATAATAGTTCTATTCTTTGTCTTTTTAAAATTCATTTTGCCACAGATTTGTTTCATTTGTCCTTGAAAATTAGCAGATTTTGGTTTTATTGATCAACTCTACAATTTTTGTTTTCTTTGAATTTTGATTTCTCATTCATCTCTCTCTTCGTATTTCTTTATCAACTGCTCTTTTCTATATGTTTTGTTTCTCTTTTTTCTAGTTTTTTGAATTGAAAACTTAGGCCACTTAATTTTTTTTTTTTTAATCGAAGTATAGTTGATTACAATGTTTGTGTAAGTTTCTGGTGTACAGCAAAGTGATTCATATATATGTGATATATATGTATATATATATCCTTTTTTCAGATTCTTTTTTATTATCGTTTATTACACAATATTGAATATAGTTCCCTGTGCTATACAGTAATCCTTGTTGTTTATCTGTTTTATATATAGTAGTGTATATCTGTTAATCCCAAACTCCTAATTTATCCCTCCCACCTTTCCCCTTCGGTAACCGTAAATTTGTTTTCTATGTCTGTGGGTATGCTTCTGTTTTGCACATAAGTTCGTTTGTATTTTTTTTTTTAGATTCCACATATAAGTGGATATCATATGATATTTGTCTTTCTCTGTCTGGCTTACTTCACTTAGTATGATAATCTCTAGGTCCATCCATGTTGCTGCAAATGGCATTATTTCATACTTTTTTATGGCTCGGTAATATTCCATTGTGTGTGTGTGTGTGTGTGTGTGTGTGTGTGTGTGTGTGTGTGTGTGTGTGTGTGTGTGTGTGTGTGTGTGTGTGTGTGTGTGTATCTCACATCTTCTTTATCCATTCATCTGTTGATGGACATTTAGGTTGTTTCCAAGTATTGGCTATTGTAAATAGTGCTGCTATAAACATAGGGGTGTATGTATCTTTTCAAATTAGAGTTTTCTCTGGATATATGCCCAGGAGTGGGATTGTAGGATCATGTGGTAACTCTATTTTTAGTTTTTTGAGGAACCTTGCTACTGTTCTCCATAGTAGCTGTACCAATTTGCATTCCCACCAGCAGTGTAGGAGGGTTCCTTTTTCTCCACACCCTCTCTAGCATTTATTGTTTGTAGACTTCTTGGTGCTGGCCATTCTGACTGGTGTGGGGTGGTACCTCACTGTAGTTTTGATTTGCATTTCTTTAATGATAGCGATGTTGAGCATCTTTTCGTGTGCCTATTTTGGCTACTTATTTTTTATTGTTCTTATTTTCTAAACAGGCAGTTAAGGCTGTAAGCTTTCCTAAGTGTTATTTTTCCAGCAGCTTAATGATTTTATGGTTCATTTTTGAACAGCTACTGATTTCCGTTTTGATTTTTTTCTCTGACCTAAAAGTTTTTTGGAAATGTGTTTTAGAATTTCTACATGTATAGGATTCTTTTGGTTATATAAATCTGTCAGATTATTTGGCTTGGATGTTTTCTGGGTTGAGAATGTTTCTGAGTGCTCATTTGTGGCCTAATTCAAGATCACTTCTGTGAATATAATAAAGACTAATGCTTGTAGAAGTTTATTCAGATGCTCTTATCCCTAGTTTTCTGTCCTTGATTTGATGATTTCTGAGAAAAGTATAAAAGTCTTTCCATGATTACTGCTTTGTCAGTCAAATATACTGGTATTCAAAGTCATGAAAATTTTTGCAAAAAATTAAAAATAAAACATTTATAACTATAAAGTTCAGCCCAGCTATGGTGCCTGTCTTATCCTAAGGAAGTGAAGAGTCACCTCCATAGATGGGGCTATATCTAACAGATGATAACAACCTAAGGACTTGAGGTTGCAAAGATATGGTTCATTATTTGAAAACAAAGAACCTGTTCTAGCCACTCTTAGGAATCTCTGTAACCTCACAGAATACTCAGAGATGTACTCAAATAAAATTTTCTGCATAATTTATAATAATGAAAAATCAGAAGTAAAATTCCAATAGTAACTGTTAAATAAATGAAGACATATTATGTGGGCTTTAAAAATCACGTTCTTGGGCTTCCCTGGTGGTGCAGTGGTGAAAAATCCACCTGCCAATGTGGGGGACACGGGTTTGGTCCCTGGTCTGGGAAGATACCACATTGCCGCAGAGCAACTAAGCCCATGTGCCACAACTACTGAGCCTGCGCTCTAGAGCCTGCGAGCCACAACTACGGAGCCCATGAGCCACAACTACTGAAGCCCGCGTGCCTAGAGCCCATGCTCTGCAACAAGAGAAGCCACTGCAGTGAGAAGCCCACGCACTGCAACGAAGAGTAGCCCCCGCTCGCCGCAACTAGAGAAAGCCTGCGTGCAGCAGCAAAGAACCAACACAGCCAAAAATAAATATAAATAAAATAAACAAATTTAGAAAAAAAATCATGTTCTTCAAAAGACTATTTAAGGGGCTTCCCTGGTGGCGCAGTGGTTGGGAGTCCGCCTGCCGATGCAGGGGACACGGGTTCGTGCCCTGGTCCGGGAAGATCCCACATGTCGCGGAGCGGCTGGGCCCGTGAGCCATGGCCGCTGAGCCTGCGCGTCCGGAGCCTGTGCTCCGCAACGGGAGAGGCCACAGCAGTGAGAGGCCCGCGTACTGCAAAAAAAAAAAAGGAAAAAGAAAAAAAAAAAGACTATTTAAGATTATGAGATTATGGGGGGGATTATTACTGTTAATTTAATAAGTCAGCATATAAAATAGTATATGTTATTGCTTTTTGAGAAAAACAATATGTGCATTAGATATATGTATAGAATAAAAACAGTATCTCTTGAATGATGATACAATTTCATTTTATTCTTTATATTTGACTTTTTTCAAATTTTTTACAATGATGATTTATCTAATAATAAAATGTATGCTTTTGGAAGCATCTCTCACCACATTATTTCTTTCATCTAGAATGTATATAACCCCAAATCAGGTGAGTGCTAAAATTTTATATTGAAATATCTAATTATAAAGACAGAAATACATTAAATGATTATGGCAGATTTAATCTAAAATACACTCAATGAAGTTTAAAATAGTATCAAGTGGACAAAGTAGAAAGATGGATACATTTTGTGTTGGAGAGAACAAAGCGGGAATAGGTATTCTAATCAGCTGCTGGTAGCAGTGGTAGGCAACTTGTGATGGGCAATTTAGTAATGTGTGATAACATTCTGAATATTTATATTCTTTGATTCAGAAAGTTCTCTGCTATGAATTAATTCTGCAGCAATTTTTTAAAAAAGTACTGAAGGATTTCACTGAGTACTGTTTATAATAGTGAAAAAATTGGAAGAAGAAAATCCTTATATCCATCAGTATGGAAGTAGCCAAATAAATTGTGTTATATCCAAACAAGGGAATTATTATACAAGCCTTAAAAAGAAAGGGGTGATTTATGGATAATGACACGAAAAATGTCAAAGACACATTTTTAAGTGAATGAAACAAGTTGCAAATACTATGTATAGTATGACCCCATTTTTTGTAAAGAATGGGATGTGTGTGCACACATTTACACACACATATTTACATGCATTAAAATTTTTTTGGAGAAGTACGTATGAAATAGTTAACCTACCTGTGAACAAAGAGCAGAACCTGGGTGATGTCACTTCATGTATTATAATTTTGGATTTTTACAATAAACATGAATTCCTTTAAGCAAATTTTGATAAAAATAAATTTTAAGAGGTAAAAAATGCTATCACTGTAATCAGATACTACTTTTTAAAAAACAAATTTATTTATTTTTGGCTGTGTTGGGTCTTTGTTGCTGCAAGCGGGCTTTCTCTAGTTGTGGAGAGCAGGGGCTACTCTTCGTTGCGGTGCGCGGGCTTCTCATTGCAGTGGCTTCTCTTGTTGCAGAGCACAGGCTCTACGCATGTGGGCTTCAGTAGTTACAGCATGCAGGCTCAGTAGTTGTGTCTCACGGGCTCTAGAGCACAGGCTCAGTAGTTGTGGCACACGGGCTTAGTTGCTCCGCGGCATGCGGGATCTTTCCGGACCAGGGCCCGAACCCGGGTGCCCTGCATTAGCAGGCGGATTCTCAACCCCTTCGCCACCAGGGAAACCCTCAGATATTACTTTTGCACTGATATTTCCTTTCTGTGTTTGGTGGTATGCCCAGCAGTATAATAAGCATGTGAAATAGAATGACTGCCCTGGAGGAGCTTGCCCACAGATTCTCTTTTTCACAGGTATACAGCGTTCATATAATTATTTTTACTGGGTAGTAATATGATACTTAATTTGCTAGAAGTCCAATAATTACAATTTAGTAATTTCTTTTTTTAATTTAAAAAATTGAGGTATAATTGGCATATAACGTGTTAGTTTCAGGTGTACAACATAATGATTCAGTATTCATATACATTGCAAAATGATCATCATAATAAGTCTAGTTCACATTTGCCACCATATATAACAGTTTAGTCATTTCTTACTTCAGTGAACTAGTGCTAATTTCATGGATGTTTATCTTCTGTGGGTCAGATAATTCCAAGGTGGATATGTAACTTGTCTGAGAAAGGAATTGTATGGGTAAAATTATTATTAGTTCAGACTTTAAAAAACTCCATAGGAGTTCCTGCTAAACATAATAAAACTTATACTGTTTGCACCATTGTGTTTTTCATAGTAGACTTAGAAATAAGTCTTAGAAGAATTTGTTATTTATGATGGGTCACAAGTATCATGTAAAGTTAAAAAGATCAGTGCAAATGTTTAAATTTTTAGCTGATTTTTCATTTTCATTTAATGTACCTGATGAACTTTAAAATACCTTTTGGGGACTTCCCTGGTGGTCCAGTGGCTAAGACTCCATGCTCCCAATGCAGGGGACCCAGGCTCCATCCCTGGTCAGGGAATTACATCCCACACGGCAAAACTAAGAGTTCCCATGCTGCAACAAAAGATCCTGCAGATGGCATGCCGGCGCAGCCAAATAAATAAATAAATAATTCTTAGAAAGTAGCTTTTAGGGGTTCCCTGGTGGCGCAGTGGTTGAGAGTCCGCCTGCCGACGCAGGGTACACGGGTTCGTGCCCCAGTCCAGGAAGATCCCACATGCCGCGGAGTGGCTGGGCCCGTGAGCCATGGCCGCTGAGCCTGCGCGTCCGGAGCCTGTGCTCCGCAACGGGAGAGGCCACAACAGTGAGAGGCCTGCGTATCGCAAAAAAAAAAAAAAAGAAAAGTAGCTTTTAATTCATACAATATTAAACTATAATTTTCACTCAGAGGCACTTAGTGTTTCTTGAGAAGTTCTGTTAGTTATCCATTCCTTAAATGCCTAGCTACCATAAAACTTTAACTAAAAGCCAAGCTTCGAAAAGGAGGAGCAATAAACCATTAATTGTAGGTAATTGTGAAGCTAGATTTTAAAGCAGGGTTTGTATAGCTTACAAACTTACATACTCAGTGTTTGCATGCTTCCATGTTTTATTTCTGATATCTGAAAATATGCTTTGTGTACAGTAAATGTGGGTGCCATGTTAGAAGTAAAACTGTAATAAAGCAAATTAAAAGTGCAAGCAAAAGGGACAAAAGATAATTTCATCTGCAGTGTATTCCCTGAAATTTAGTTGATAGGTAAGGCAATGTTTTCTTTAGGATCATTGGCAGATACTTGAAATCAATGACACTTTGAGTGATTGAGCTAAATTCCCGATATGACGATTATAAAGAAGAAACAATAAAGTTACTGGCCTAAAATAATGATGTCAAACTCTTCTGTGTGAAAAAGTAAAGTCACTGTGGGTAATTTTTCAAGATTTCCACTTTTATTCACGTTTAAACTCATGCATTAGTTTTTGTCTTACCCTATTGCACGCCTCTAAGCTCTAACTAAGCTGGTAATTTGTTTTCAGTAAGCGTTACGGTTGAGAATGCACGCGTGTGTCAGGAGCAGTGGTTCCCAGCAGCTTTACCCACTATGGATAGACCTTACCCCCTAACTCCCTGCCCCTTTTATTGAAATGAGATATCTTTGTATTGTTTTCCACTACCAAAGCCAAACTTCTACCTGTATCCTCATCAGCACCTCACCATCTTTGGCTTTATATATAAATATCCTTCCAGGGGCTTCCCTGGTGGCGCAGTGGTTGAGAGTCCGCCTGCCGATGCAGGGAACATGGGTTCGTGCCCTGGTCTGGGAAGATCCCACATGCCGCGGAGCGGCTGGGCCCGTGAGCCATGGACGCTGAGACTGCGTGTCCGGAGCCTGTGCTCCGCAACGGGAGAGGCCACAACAGTGAGAGGCCCACGTACCGCAAAAAAACAAACAAACAAACAAAAAAAAGTCTTTCCAGCTTCCCATTCACATGCAGGGAAAGGCTGCCCTGCTCCCTGCTCAGGCGCCTGAGCCTGAGGGCATCACCCTCACCCACTGCAGCTCTTGCTGCCACGGTTTCCCCACTGTCTCCAGGATCTTCCTTACATCCCTCTGGATCCAGCCCCACACCTCGCCACCTCTGTCATAGTATTTGTGCCTTTTTTTTCTTTTTTGCGGTACGCGGGCCTCTCACTGTTGCGGCCTCTCCCGTTGCGGAGCACAGGCTCCAGATGCGCAGGCTCAGCGGCCATGGCTCACGGGCCCAGCCGCTCCGCGGCATGTGGGAACTTCCCGGACCGGGGCACGAACCCGCATCCCCTGCGTCGGCAGGCGGACTCTCAACCACTGCACCACCTGGGAAGCCCTATTTGCGCTTTTTGATGCCTCTTCTCTTTTTGCTCCTTTTTACTACAAAACACACTGAACGAGAGGCTGGTGCCCACTGTCTCCTGGCCTCTCCCAGCTGATTTTTGTTTCCACAACCTACCAAGCAACTTCTTTCTTCTGTGCTGCCCTCGATCTCTATGTTGCAAAATCCCAAGTTCTCCTGTTCATTATTTCTCGTTTTGGCCTTTCCACAACGCTGATGCTGCTGACTGTGCCCTTCGAGACAATTTTTTTTACCTCTGGTCATTCTCACATTATCCATCGTAATTCTCCTGCCCTTGTAGACAGTTCTTCCCGGCTGGCTTTGCTGTTGCTTTCCCTTCTTTGTCTGGCCGTGGGCATTCAGCATGGCTCTGCCCTCCGGTCTGCACTCTCCCCTGTGGATGCTCCCCCTTTGGAGAGCTCTCACAGCAGCAGGTATTGCTTCTGCACTGAAGTCTTTCTTAGTACAGTCCCATCCCTGATAGGCTCTCACTTGCCTGGCTACGAATACCATACCCACCTGTGTTCAGAACTTTTCATTTAGATGTTCCACTATAATGTCCTTTCCAACTTGAGGACCTGTGTTTCTTTGGGTGAAAAGAATCATCTTCTCCATAAAACTAGTTCGTTCATAAAAATTCTTTGTTTCAACAAAGCACTATCATTATTCTGCTCTCTGTAAATGGCACCACCTTTACTAGGGATTCAGCTGAAAAGTCTAGCAGTCTCTTAAATCAGCCCACCCCGTTATCCTTCATGGGGTCGTGAGCTGATTGATGGCAGTTCCCTAGCACAGAGCCAGTACCCTGGTCTGTCTCACCTTGCCCGGCCTCCCAACAGTAATTCCTCTTCAGGGTCATCACCATCTGATGGCACTTCCTAGACACCCCTGTAGTCAAGCTGCTCATCATCAAGCGGTCCCTTCTTCCTGGGATGCTAGTTTTAGCTCCTGGCCCTGACTCTCAGGACCCTTGGGAGTTTGCCCCTCTCCCGGTCTCCCACTTGATGTTGGATGGGCCACATTCTCTCATTCAGGCCTCAGCCTCACTGTCCTACTGTTAGGACTGTCTGCGTCACGCCATCCCAGGTCCTGCCTAGCTGTCGGGGGCCGCCGCCCTGTGAATCTAGGTCCAAAGTCAGTACCCCACAGTTGAATCAAATATTGTTCATTTTCCCTCTAGGTGGATAAATAAGCAACCCCTGGGCATAAACCTCACCTTCTCTTTTTCTGAAGCCTTTCCATTTTCTACCATTTCTGAAAACACATTTGAGTCATAGTTTCCCAACTGTACTATAAGCTTCTTGAGGGTAGGAATAGACCTCATCCCCTCTTCTGTCCTCTCTGGTGACCGCTTTTATACAGAGGGAAATTTCGGTAACTACTTACTTACTGATTAATTGTTGGGCGTCACAGTTTGTATACTTAAGATTTCAAATAATCCAATCATCTATATTCAGTGAAATACCAAAAGTTTCTGTTAGTAACATATGCCAGGGCCTAACATTCTTGGAATTTAAAAAAATGTTTTCTAGATGAAATACTTGCTATCAGAGTATCTGCCCGCTTGTTTCAGTGGAGAGCCTGCCCCTTTTCTTAGGGTCACCTTCTAACATTTACAACAGAAAACCATCTCGGGCTAGAAGGTGCTGGAGTCGGAGAAGGCTGATGCCAGAAGGGGCCTTAGAGAGCATCTTGGCAGGACTTTCTCTTTTCACAATTGAAGCCAACAGAAACTTAGGGACAGCTGATAACCACCAGCAAATGTCGAGGCTGGGACTAGAGGCTGGTGTTCTTAGATCCAGAGACCTCTCCACTGCACATTTCCGTATGTTCCAATCACTCCTTTATTCACTCAGCACATCCTTAGTGAGGGCCTACTGTGTGTCAGTCCCTGCTAAGCTATGCAATGTGACTAAGAATAAGACGCAGTCCCTGCCCTCAGAGAGCACAGTCTACCGGAGGAGACAGATGACTCAATGTCAAGTGGAAATGCAGTGGGATGCGAGGTGGAAGAAACATTTTTTGATCTGTGTTGTTTTAATATGGCCAGGATTTGAGGAAGCTTAATGCTGAGGGAAAGTGCCAATGGCAGGGGAAAGCCTGAAGGTTTGGTGGCAGGGTAACTGGTGCAGTGGTGTCCCTTTGAAGGTGTGTGAAGGAAACAGGGTCCAGAGCACAGGTGGGGGCAAAGCCTCAGAGCAGAGAGGGTGGCACTTCCAACCAGACTGGAGTCAGAGAAGGAGAATGGAAGCTGGGGACGCGTGCGCATCAGGTGCCCCGGCCTTTGGCTGAGAGGAGGGGAGGGCAGTAGTGAGGAGAAGGAAGAACAAGTGAAGCCCCCTGAGGAAGTGCCAGTCCTGACCTGCTCAGGCATGTCGGAGGCAGTCATCTAAAGCCCAGGAAGGGAAGAGGTGGGGAAGGGCAAAGGCCTGAGGCAGCCCTCGCGGCTGCCCCACAGAGGCCCACCACTAGGTGGGTACGGGGTTTTCTAGGCAGGAGTCGAGCCCTCTGATGCTGCAGTGTCCAGGTGCCCAGGGTCCACTCCTGCTGGGAGGAAACTCAGATGATGGGCGTGGTGAGTGGTGGTTCTGTAGGGATGATCCGACATCTGTGTGGGTCCTGGGTGGTCCCGGGACGATGCTGGAGACAGACAAGAGTGGTGCCCACAAAGGAGACATTTTTCTTTTGTGGCAGTTGATGTAGAAGGCGTAGAAATTCAGCTGAAGGAATGGAAGGGAAAGGATGTTAGAGGAGAGACTATAGGACTTCCCTGGTGGTGCAGTGGTTGAGAATCTGCCTGCCAATGCAAGCGGGGTCAAGTCGAGCCCTCTGATGCTGCAGTGTCCAGGTGCCCAGGGTCCACTCCTGCTGGGAGGAAACTCAGATGATGGGCGTGGTGAGTGGTGGTTCTGTAGGGATGATCCGACATCTGTGTGGGTCCTGGGTGGTCCCGGGACGATGCTGGAGACAGACAAGAGTGGTGCCCACAAAGGAGACATTTTTCTTTTGTGGCAGTTGATGTAGAAGGCGTAGAAATTCAGCTGAAGGAATGGAAGGGAAAGGATGTTAGAGGAGAGACTATAGGACTTCCCTGGTGGTGCAGTGGTTGAGAATCTGCCTGCCAATGCAAGGGACACGGGTTCAAGCCCTGGTCCAGGAAGATCCCACATGCCGCAGAGCAACTAAGCCCACCCTGCTCGCCACAACTAGAGAAAGCCCGCATGCAGCAGCAAAGACCCAACACAGCCAAAAAAAAATAACACACAAAAAAGATTTATTCTGAACGGTATGGTCAGTTAATTTAGACTTGAAGTGCAGCGCTAGGCCAGCAGAGACATACTCGTGAGGAGGGCTGGTCAGGGTGCGGCACCTCCATCCTTGAGTGAGGGCGGACCCCAGCCGCTCACGTGCTTGGGACCCAGTGTTAGGTCCTCTGGGTGCTCATCGCAATCACAAGCAGCCCAACCTAGGATCTTTCTTCCCCGGACCTTTCATGTTTGACTCTTATGCTGTTACATTTCTTCAGTATGAATAATTCAGAGTCAATTGACTTTGATAACCTAGCTATAAGTAACTAGTGAAGAGAATTAAAGGCATGGATCCTCTCAGTGATATTTTCATAACCCTCACCCTGCCCTGTGGCGTTGCCCACTGCTGATCAAACTCGATATTGCGAAGTTTTATGCAAAGAAATGCAATGGTGAAGAGAGCAAAAGCAATTAAAACTGCTTGGAAAAATAAAACCAAGAACAACTGACATGGAAAGGAATTACTGGGGACCTTTCTAAGCTGAAGAAATAATGAATAAGAGATTTGAAAAGCAATGCCTCGAAGTATTAAAATCTCCCTCTTCTTGATTCCTAAAGATAATTGGATCTAGTAGTAAAAAGTAAAGAATATCTGTGTGTACGATCACACACATACACATTTGTATGTACACACATATTTAAGTATTTGAGGCAATATATCTTATCGAACTTCGAAAAAAAGGAACAGGCCATCCTAATCATGAAGATGAAAAAAAGAGCTTATCTTGAGAGAAGAGTAAATTGTGTATTATTAGTTCATGAATAGATAATAAAATCAGATAATAAAATGGCAGGTTCAAAGCCTGTGCCAGCAACCTCTATGTATCTGGGTACATAGCCTGTCTGACTCTATGTTAAAGTTATTTTTTTACTAATCATTTACTTGACCTTTTGACTGTGAATTCTTTAAAAGTAGAGAGCAGTCTTATTGAACTGTGTCTCCAGCAGGTACTCAAAAAAGTAATCAAATGAACCTGGGTGCTGGGGCGCCAAAGCCCACATAATATACAGGGCAGGGGACGTGTTAACTCATTTTTATATTCCTAATGCCTAGCACTGTGTGAAACATCGTAGTCAGTCAATGAAAGTGTTTGACGGAAAGAACAAAAAAGTTACAATATTTAAGTTTACCCATATGTAGTGAATGAATTTTTTAACTACATAAATTGCCAGAAATCTATGTATCTCTTAAGTATTTTTAAATTACGTTTAAGATAGTGAAAAGAAACAATGAATTTAAAGAGCATTGTTTCTACAAATACTGAGAGCCCTGCAGTGCGATCAAGAAGAGACACGTTGGGGCTTCCCTGGTGGCGCAGTGGTTGGGAGTCCGCCTGCCGATGGCAGGGGACGCGGGTTCATGCCCCGGTCCGGGAAGATCCCACGTGCCGCGGAGCGGCTGGGCCCGTGAGCCATGGCCGCTGAGCCTGCGCGTCCGGAGCCTATGCTCCGCGACGGGAGAGGCCACAGCAGTGAGAGGCCCGCGTACCGCAAAAAAAAAAAAAAAAAAAAAAAAAAGAAGAGTCACGTGGGAGTGAGAAGAGGCCCCACCCAGCTGCTGTTCCTGCTGCTGTCACTGCTGTCTGTGACCTGGGCCCGAATGAGTTTCATATACTCATCACTCAGTACATTTTTACTCAGGGTCTGCTAAGTTTCTGCCCCTGTGCTGGACACTTGGGCACAATGTCTAGCACTTAGCTTACTCTCAAGAAGCTTAGATTCTGGTGGGAGAGACAGACATTCATCATGTAATGAGACAATAAATATAAAAATGTGATGATGACAGGTGTTGGACAGGCAAGGTCCATGGCACTGAGAGATCATATAATAAGAGAATGGGACTTAATCCTGGAGATCCAGGAAGTGACCACTGTTTTGAAATCTGAAGACTCTCTAAGAGTTAAACTAAGCAGAGAGGGGAGGAGAGGGGAAGAGCTTTCTAGGCCACTGGAACAGCAAGGGCAAAGCCCAGCAGATGATGCAGGTTGCGGGTATCAGAGAGGGTGGTAGGGAGGGTGAGACTGGGCACCTGCAGAGCCTGTGGGCCTCTTTAAGGAGCCCTATCTCTATCCAGAGAGGGAAGGGAAGCGTCAAAGAGTTTCGAGTAGGCCGTGTCAAGACCACATCCCACAGCTGCAGTGGACAGTGGGCTAGAGGGCAGGACTGGGTGACAGTGGCAGGCTGGGAGGCCGTCATGTCCAGAGACATAGTAATGGTGTGGAGAGGAAGGAAGCAGATGGGTCGGAGTGGGGTTTAGGAGGTGACATGGACAGGAAGAACAGGAGGAAGTTTGGAAGGGTCCGACATGCCCCTGAGCTTCTGGCCTGAGGAGGTGAAACCCTCACTGAGGAGGGAGCATCGCCGGAGGACCAGCTGGGTCCAGTCTGCCACATGCTGAGCTTGAGGTGCCTGTGAGACCACCAAGAAGAAATATCTGGGAAGCAGCTGGACCTGCACGTCAGGCTCCTGAGATATCTCCAGACTGTCATCACCCGAAGGCCATGGTCCACCCCCCCCCCGCCAGCCCTGAGTTCCCACAGGACTTTGTGCCTCTTGCGGCTGCCATTAAGAGTTCCTGTTTGGGTTCAGCGTTATATTGTTTACTAAGTGAAATCTAAGTCCAAAAGTCCTTGCCCCATAGCACTAAGATTTAATAACCTTCGAAAATGCAGTTGTGTCTCACTTTGCATAATAGATGCGTATTGAATAATGTTAGCAATTGTCCTCGCGAGGCTCTGAGCGCATGGAGAGGGAAAGGGCTGAGGTCTGCAGCGGGGCACTTGGCGTTGCTCCAGAGGCCCCTGCTTCTGTCCGGGTCCAGTTCCAGTGCTGGCCCTTCTCTGATTACAGTTTCTCATGTGGGGAGATCAGCTCACGCGGAGGAAAGGGCGCTTGCTTCAGGAGGTCTGGCTTGTCTGGGGGACGGCAGGGTGGGGGGCGGGGGGCAGTGCCTCATGGAGAATCTCAGCCTGGGCTCTGAGAGCGCTCCCTGCCTCCAGAAGGTCTCAAAGGACAAAACAGGCTCTTCTCTCGAGCCTCAGATTACACTGAATAAACACACAGACCTTTCACGGGGCCTGTCGGAGGTGGGCTCGCCCGGAGTGTCCTGGTGGCTCTCCCTTAGTAATGAGGGGAGATGGAGGCTGGGATTCAGTCCCTCACTCACTCCAGCAAGGCGTCACACTCAGTAAAGAAGCGCTCAGATTTCAGCCCCTTGTGCTCTTAGGTAGTGCGGTCCCCCCCCCCCCCCGCCAGCCCTGAGTTCCCACAGGACTTTGTGCCTCTTGCGGCTGCCATTAAGAGTTCCTGTTTGGGTTCAGCGTTATATTGTTTACTAAGTGAAATCTAAGTCCAAAAGTCCTTGCCCCATAGCACTAAGATTTAATAACCTTCGAAAATGCAGTTGTGTCTCACTTTGCATAATAGATGCGTATTGAATAATGTTAGCAATTGTCCTCGCGAGGCTCTGAGCGCATGGAGAGGGAAAGGGCTGAGGTCTGCAGCGGGGCACTTGGCGTTGCTCCAGAGGCCCCTGCTTCTGTCCGGGTCCAGTTCCAGTGCTGGCCCTTCTCTGATTACAGTTTCTCATGTGGGGAGATCAGCTCACGCGGAGGAAAGGGCGCTTGCTTCAGGAGGTCTGGCTTGTCTGGGGGACGGCAGGGTGGGGGGCGGGGGGCAGTGCCTCATGGAGAATCTCAGCCTGGGCTCTGAGAGCGCTCCCTGCCTCCAGAAGGTCTCAAAGGACAAAACAGGCTCTTCTCTCGAGCCTCAGATTACACTGAATAAACACACAGACCTTTCACGGGGCCTGTCGGAGGTGGGCTCGCCCGGAGTGTCCTGGTGGCTCTCCCTTAGTAATGAGGGGAGATGGAGGCTGGGATTCAGTCCCTCACTCACTCCAGCAAGGCGTCACACTCAGTAAAGAAGCGCTCAGATTTCAGCCCCTTGTGCTCTTAGGTAGTGCATTCGGCTGCTTTGCAGTATCCAGTGTGGAGCTTACTGGGAGCTTTCATTGTAATAGTTTTGGACCCCTGTGAAGATCAGGCTCCCAGGTCACAGAGTCCAGAGGATGTGGCTCTCTGGACCATTCACACTGGCAGAAGAGTCCTAGAGGCCTGGGTAGGGTGGGGTTTGTCAGAGGGGCTTCTCTGCTGTGTGTTGCTCAGACACAGTCACGTTCTGGAGTCCATGGAGCTTCTCCCAGGTGCCAGGCGTAGGGGTGGCTGGAGGACGTGCCCGTAACTGAGCGGCTGGAGACTGGTTGGTCAGATGTCCGGGGTGACTGATGGGGAAAAGGAAAAGAGAAGGTGAACTGAGGTGCTCTCAGCGGATGGGGCAAGTTCTTCCAGGCATCGTGCCCTGCCTGGGGGCAGCTGGCCTCTTCCAAAGCCCGCTTGCCAGCGGGAAAGCCACTGCCAGCCCCTCGGAAGGCCCGGCTCTGCTCCCCCCGGGGCTGGTGTGTCTCGGGTGGGCTCGGGCAGCCATACCTGACAGTGCCTTGAGGCCCGTCTTAGGATGAGCTCGTTGGAGAGGGCAGATGGAATCTTGCCATGCAGGTGGCTGCCTCAGAGAACCAAGTGGAGAAGGGGCAACATGGACCTCTCCAAGGGCTGTGGGGGAACTGGGGGTGGCTGTGAAGGAGGCCACAGTCAGATCGCAGTTGTATTAGTCTGGGTTCCCCAGAGAAACAGGACCAATAGGGTGTGTGTGTGTGTGTGTGTGTGTGTGTGTGTGTGTGAGAGAGAGAGAGAGAGAGAGAGAGAGAGAGAGAGAGAGAGAGAGAGAAAGGGAGAGGGAGAGGGAGAGGGAGAATGAGAGGTGGATTTTAAGGAACTGGCTTGAGCGATTGTTGGGCTGGCCTGTCTGAAATCCGTAGAGCCAGCCAGCAGCAGGCTGGAGATTCAGGAAGAGTTGATGTTGCAGTCTTGAGTCTGAGGTCAGATTTTCCTTGCTGCCATCTGGATGCAGAATTCCTTTTCCTCAGGAAACCTGTCTTTGCTTTTAAGACCTCAGCTGACTGGATGAGGCCCATCCGCATTGTGAGGGCTAATCGACTCTACTTAAAGTCAACTGACTGTCAATACTAATCACACACTAGTGTTTGACAAAACACATAAATTAACGGGCACCACAGTGCTCCGGGAATGCTGTCATCTCTCAAAGGAAGGAAGGTCGTTAGGTAACCGTTTCCCCTTCGACAGAGAGTGGGAAGGTGGAGGACAGGAAAGTACTGTTCTTATTTGTGGGGTTTATTTATTTCAGCCTTTAGCTCCTTCTTTTTTTTTTTTAATTTTTATTTATTTATCTATCTATTTATTTATTTATTTATTTTTGCTGTGTTGGGTCTTCGTTTCTGTGCGAGGCCTTTCTGTAGTTGCGGCGAGCGGGGGCCACTCTTCATCGCCGGTGCGCGGGCCTCTCACTATCGCGGCCTCTCTTGTTGCGGAGCACAGGCTCCAGACGCGCAGGCTCAGTAGTTGTGGCTCACGAGCCCAGTTGCTCCGTGGCACGTGGGATCTTCCCAGACCAGGGCTCGAACCTGTGTCCCCTGCATCGGCAGGTGGACTCTCAACCACTGTGCCACCAGGGAAGCCCTTTAGCTCCTTCTTGAACTCTGAGTCTTCCATTGGCCCCCACTACGGTGGCATTTGGGGGGCTGACTTATCATAGATCACTTCCTTCTAAAATGGTTACTGTCACTGGTACCACGCAGAGTCTCAGCCTCTTGGTTCTTGATGGGCCCATCTATAATTGAGGGAAGCACCTTAAGGGTAGCATCCGTGTTTGGGCATCATGGTTGCCCTGTGGTGTCTGATGTCTTGGTGCCCAGCCTCATACAGGATGGACATCATTTATTCAAAAAGGTTTCACGTCTTCCAAGCTCGAGGCACTGTACTAGGTATTAGAATAGCCATCGAATATGTATTTATTGAGTGAATTATTTCACATCACTTTATGCTATGATTCATATTTCCTTTTTTCCCTGATTAGAGGGGAATGACTTCAAACTGGTGTATCATAGAACAGCGTCCTGTTAGTCCTTTCTCCTGGGTTGGCGCTCGTGTTTCCTGAGATCACCTTTCTACCTAAGCTCTCACTGTTTCTCCCCCAGCCTTCACTCCGGCCACGCAAACTAGGTGCCCTTCACGGGCATCCCGAGACCCTTTCCACTCTTACGGTGTTCCTTTCACCTGAAATGTCCTTTCTTGCCAGTTCCTTCCAGTTTTACCCATTCGGATCCATTATCCAATAGACGGGAGCTCAGGAGCCTCCCTGTATTCAGAGCATCACGGCCCCTTTGTAGACCTGTCTTCCCATACTTACCACTTAGGTATTTCTTCCAACCTCTGTGTTGAAAGCTGTGTCTCATTCCATGTTGTACATCCTATCCCTGCCCAGTACCTGGCGCTCTGCAGGCTTGAATGAAGCAGAGTCACGGCAGCCCCCAGCAGCCCTTGTGTTATGTTTGGCACATGTTTTAGGAACCTGTTCAGCCAGGGCATGATTATTTTGAGCTGATTATCCAGTTCCTGGACGATCTCAGACATTGCTTTTCTTCTCGTATTTGGAATGTAGTCAGAGGACAGAAGAAGGAATGAAGATCCTACATTTTTTATTGCTGCTAAGAGGGTAGTTAACCAAAAACAACCACACTCATTTGAAGGTTTAAAATGAATGGCTGCAAGACAGCTTGAAAATGATTTCTGACTTCTTTATCAGGGGGCCTCATTTCCATCAACACGCACAAATTAGTCAATGATGCTTTGCTCTGGCAGCCACTGACAGCAAGCTAAAGCTTCATTTTTCTTCTGACTCATGCTTAGTTGCCACTTGGAAACTCTCAGTCCGGTAAGATGAGAGGAGAGAGAAGGGAGAGGGTCTAATGGGCCATAGAGAAAGGGGGTGAGCAGAGGCCTGCCTTCCTTTCTTTGCAGTTCGGTGCTTTAGGTCCAGCCTAGATATCACCACCAAAGGGAGGAAAACGTCCTCACTGTGGAGAAGACAGCCGCGAGGTTCTCAGGGATGTGACGATGTAAGGACAGCCTTCCAAGCTCATTAGTTTTCTCAGCACAGAGGCATTGGTGTGCCCAGATGCCAGACAACATCGTGTCAGTGCAACAAGCCCAGAATCCTAGCAACATTTTTAAATGTTGGAAACTTCTTGAAAATGACTCTTTTCACATCAGGAGGTTTTGTTGGCAGAGAAGAAAGCAGATTGTGCCCTTTGCCAAAGCACAGGAAAACTCGTGTATGATTTTCTTTTGGTCAGCCCTTGCTGTTCTGTTAGAACTTTTAGCTGATATAAGGATGCTTGCCCAAAGAGAATAACTGTCAAGAAAATGTAATTCTAAGGAATGATGAAGTCTTGTGTTTGGAATGTTTACCTTTTCACAGCATCAGCAATTTGCTTTTGTTGTTGCCTTGTTGACTTTTGGCTGGTATATGCCTCTGGACCATTATAAGCCCAAATAGGAATTTATAAATTTGACTGGTATTTCGGAATCACCTGATTATGTGATTTATAAACTATAGGGCACACAAGCCACATTCACTTTGTGATTAAAAGCCTCAGTTAAGTCTAAGGCATGAACTCCTGTTTCTCTTAGTTTGTATGCGTATATTGCCCTCCTCCCAGGGGGTTTCGCACATATGAACTCTATTTGACATTTGGTTTGAACTACAACTTTGTAAAAGTAAACTTTATCAAACCCATCTGAACTACAGTTGTCATGATTTGTATTTGCTGGAAATACATTTATTTAAATAATATAATATTGATAATATACAGATCAAGTAGCAAAGACGAAAATAGCACGCTTCCCCCACCCCCAGTTTACTTTCCATTTTAATTTAAGCAAATTTTGTATCAGTTAGTTTTTAAAAAAATAATGTACTTTGAAATTTTATATTGAGTGTTTGGAAAAAGAAATCCAACAATAATCTTATGATTAAAATTGTGACTCCATCCTCTTTTTCACTGTCTATGAGAAATGAGTAGTTTCAATATTAGTGGGGCATTATCTGGAATTTAAAAGAGTAAGGGAAAAAAAATTAAAAAAAAAAAGAGTAAGGAAGTTTTCTGCGAGTTTGGTTATTTGGTTCAAACGTAGGTACATCTCTGAAAGATTTATATTCTGTTTGCAGCATGGTCAGAGATCATACTTGAAGGTTAATTTAGTTAACTTTTACATCTTAGAGGTTCTCTTTCCTGAGTAGAAAAGTAATTGCCATCTACTTTATTTCCCAGTGCTTTTTATACAAGAAATATGTGATGAATCGCATCTTGAATTTAGTTTGTGAAATTATTCTTATTCACTTCAGGTGTGTGGTGACATCGTATCTTAAAGCTTCTTTTAGATGTTCTATTTTCTTCACCCCAAATTATCCTCTTTTATATTTTGCTATAAACTTATGCCGCCTCAGATTTGTAAGTAGGCAGGGTACTCATTTCTAAAAATACGTTTTCTCATTAACAGTTTCAAGGAGGAACATCTGAGGCAGGGAATGCATTTGCTTCATGTTCAGTAGAAAGTTCCAGCACCTGGAAGGTGCTCTGGGAATCCCTGTGGATTCAGGGGGCTATACCACATGCTAGATCTCTCCCCAGACTGTAAAATTAAGACCCGGTCTCCATCGGTGCCTTTCTGTCTTCATCCAGCCTCTGACCTCTTTTTCACTTTACCAGTTGATTTAGGCTTTTGCACGTTTTTAGGAAACATTATTATCCCCCTGAGAATCCTGTGAGTGCTTCCGAGACACGGTGTCCGCAGGGCTCGCTGTTCTCGTTTCCTTTTCCTGCTTTGGGGTAAATGTGTCTTTGGTGGACGGGATGATGTTTGTTACCATAAAGGCAGCAGTTGGGATCTACCGTATTTATCAAAACCCAGGAATGTGGCCCAAAGTCAAGGCAGAAATGCACACTTCTGGGCAGAGGGTTTTCAGGCATCTTGAAGTGAAGAGCAGGTGTTGGAAGCAGGGCCTGGGGCAGGGTGGCCGGACCTGCCTGGTGTAATTTAGCGTCTGGTGTCTGTCAGTTGTGTCTTGTCTTTCCCTGTTACCTGTGAGCCCCTTGGTGCAGGGAGAAGTAACTTCCTTTATCTACAGGGTTGATGCTCCCCCTCCATTGACAAACTTTCTCCTCTTTCCTTTCCTCAAAGGAGAGAAGCTACTCCACAGCTGCATATTCTCTTACCAGAAAATCAAAAAAAAAAAAAAAAAAAAGAAAGAAAGAAAAGAAGAAAGCCATCCTGGAGGTTTCTAAAAATGGAATCCATTCTTCCTTATTCAATGACAAAAATAAACTTAATCTGTGAATATATTTTTAGTTCAATAGAACTCTATCTTCACCCGTTTCTACATTTCTGTATTCTGTGTAGATACTAATCTGATAACCCATCATTAGTGGGCCTTTGGGTTGTTTTTCCGTAGCAGTGGCATTTTTTTTTTATGTCATTAAATGTTTTGTAATTTCTCTTAAAAAAAAAAAAAAAAAAAAAAAAAAAAAAAAGAAAGAAAGAAAAGAAGAAAGCCATCCTGGAGGTTTCTAAAAATGGAATCCATTCTTCCTTATTCAATGACAAAAATAAACTTAATCTGTGAATATATTTTTAGTTCAATAGAACTCTATCTTCACCCGTTTCTACATTTCTGTATTCTGTGTAGATACTAATCTGATAACCCATCATTAGTGGGCCTTTGGGTTGTTTTTCCGTAGCAGTGGCATTTTTTTTTTATGTCATTAAATGTTTTGTATTAATTTAAAGATGATCTAAAGCATATATTAAAGAACATTTTGAAAAACAATCCCTCTAGGTCTCAGCCCTCCCACACAGCTATTTTCACTCTTGCATATTGCCTTCCAGGTGTGCACGTATCTATGTAACAACATAGATATTGTTAAAGGATGCTTTCTGTTTTGTTCAGGGTTTGACTTGTCACGATCCAGTCTCTAAGCTACCTACTGTCATTAGGATTTACAAAGGCCCAACCACATTAAAAAGAACGTCTATGATTTGCAGCCATGGTTCAAAGCAGAGCTAAGTGACTCCTGTGAGAATAAAATGGTCCATGTGGGATAAGAGCTTCAGCATCTGTAGACTATGCTCTAACCAAATGAGTTGACCAGAGTTGTCCACTACTGGCCACTCATTTTATAATGCTAGTAAGGACTAAACTGCAATGATTTTAATAAGGACAGAGAAATTCTCATTGTAAAGACTTTTTCTACTTTATCCAGAAAAGTATTCTAAAACATTTATAAGATATCATTTGAGCAAATTCTTATTCCTTAATTATCATGACATATGTCTAAGGCTTCCACTGCATTTTGGAGTCACATGTTCAAATGCAATGATTTTGTGCTTCGTTGTAGGTCAGCAGCAAACTCCATTTTTTTCTGTATGCTATGAAGACACTTAGTCAAAATGTGAAAGCTTATTTATTTTCAGCGATTTAGGTAAATTGTTATTTACAACCAAGACAGGAAATGGGATAATTCTATGGTTTCTGCCAAAAGCCATTTTATTATTTCTCTTCATACCTAAATGTGTGGAGGGTTATTTCTTTTCTAATATGTAAAGCTTAAATAATAAGGCCCTATTGACAGGTGTTGAGACTTGTTTTTAAAAGAAATGAGGAATTGTATAAACAGCTGATTTTTTTTTTAAGATTACAGTTTTTTTAAAGAAGAAATAAAGGTCTAATAATTCTAAGCATAAAAATAACTTACCACTAGCTGTTTTCACTGGCTCTTCCCTTCTATTTCACCTACTCATTTTGCTTAGTAGACATGTAATTGGTTGTAAAGCACTGAAATTTTGGGAAAATAAGGTTTTATTAAATAATAAATCATTTCCCTGGTTATTTGAGTGTAAGCCTTTCTTTGTGGACAGGAGTGTTAGAGATTGCTGTTTCTATGTGAATCTTTTCAGGGTTTACCTCTTTGGATAATCTACTTGGCCTCTGATCTCCATAAATTAGAACATAATGACAATTCATAATTGACATGGAAAGTCAGAAAGAAGAGAGTGTCACCAATAAGGGGACAAAAAAGGGTTATGATTTAAGAATCAGGCCATCCCTAGCAATTTCAGGGATAAATAGGTTACCTAAAAGAGGCTAAGATGGATTGCTTTCGTGAAGCAGAAGTGCAACTGGGTTCATTCCTAATTTTTGGATGTAGGATTGTCTCTTTTGCAAAGATAACTTTTCATGGAATTTCTTTAGTTACTTCTCTTCAGTAGAGGATGCAGTAACTGTGGCTGTGTGTATTTTGGTTATTTTAAGGCCCAGGGGTCCTGGGAAGCCTTCTCTGGACCTGTAGGCTGGGAATGGTGGCTCCACCCTGGGTGCCCGCAGCTCCCTGGGTGTGCTTCTATATTACCTTCTAATCACGGACTTCTGAGTTGTTACTTCTGCCACGTCCACTTGACTGTGAGGTTTTTTAGTACTTCCACTGTAGCTGCCTCATGATGCTTTAATTATTGTTTGTTGAACTGAGCTAAACTAAAAGCCAAACTAAAAAGCATAAAAATATACTTGATGAGTATACTATTCCGTTCTTACACACATTGAAACATTGAAGGGTGACCATGAGGGAGACTTTTGGCTTAATTGCTCTACTCCAGTGTCACTTTTCGTTTATTTCCTTAGGGAACCGAGTGATACAGTGGTGTCTGTGCTAAATTTGCATACTCCGTGTGCCGTTGTCCCACACAGGGAATGTGTGAAAAGGATTTAGGGTTGTGGCGTCTATACGACCTGTGCGTGGGCAACGCCAAGAGTGAAAACAGCTCCTCTGCGGTGCCCCGGGAGGCACTTTAAATGAACTCGCTCTCAGTGCAGAGGCACATGTGGGCAGCATCCACATGGCAGTGAGGCACAGGAGAGTGTTAGCCCGTTTGGAGCGGCACTGTCTGAGGGCTTGGCAGAAGAAACAGAGCTGGTCATCAACACTGAGGGACAGTACTCACTATTCCTGGTCACCCCTTAGAGATACCAGGAGGAGAACAGAAGCCGAGGTGACCCATGGAATTGTGACATCCTGAGCGGTCCATGAGTCTGAGCAACCCTGGAGACGTTGATCGGAGGCGTCAGCGGAGCCGAGACGCTGGGAATCCCAACCCGCAGGAGAGGGGCCTTGTCCGACCACAGGGACAGCAGAGGAGCTGGAGGGAGGACCCAGCCAGACATCCGCCAAGCTGAGGAGTTGAATGACCCCGCAAGTCAAGAGAGAAGTTACGGGAAATGATGTTGAGCTGCCTATACCTGTGTCACTGCAGACAGCTTTCCTAGCCTCCCTGAACATTGGGTTTCTTTGCAGAAGGTAGAAGACAATTACATCTGCATCTTGGAGCGGTGTGGGTTTTAAAGAGGTGTCCACGTGATTCACCAGCACTGGGCCCGGCGTGCTTGACTGTGCACTGTGTTAGTTCCTTCCTGACCCTGCAGTTCTTCTAGAGCGAATCACCCACAGATGGAAGGGCTCTGCCCCTCTGGTGCTTTAGCTCCTGTTTTGGGCAATGGTAGAACTGTTTTCAAAGATTTAATAGGGAAGGCCAAATAATAACCTAACAATCGACCAAAAAAAGGGTCACGTGTTAGAGAAACTTGGGCTGGGGGCCCAAGCTGGTGATAGGCTTTCAGGTTACAACAGCCCTTATTACATATAACTCCCGGTTATTTTTCACAGCAATACATGTTTAAGATTTCCAGTTCCTCTACCTCTTTGCTTCAAAACTGGAGTGTCCATTTAGCGTAGAAAGCCATGTGTTTTTAAGGGGAATTGGAGGAAGGAGGCTGACATTTGTGGGGCTTCTGAGTGCCAGATTCTTTCCCTTTCCCTCCGGTTTCATTTGACTCACAGCAACCCTGTAGAATAAATTGTCATCCTTGTGTAAGGGATGAGAAAATTAAGGCAGAGAGAGGACGAATCTAGTAGCCTAAGGTCATGAGCAGCCAGGAGGCAGGGTCAGAATTTGAACCCAGGTCTGCAGGTGTTAATGCCGGTGCTCTTTATCTGAAATGCAGAAAGGCCGCCTGGAGGGAGAGGTTTCAACGGCAGGACAGCAGCCCCTCGGCACCGTGAGCGTCTGCGAGGCCGGGCTGCAGGCTCCCTGTGACCCAGGGCCCAGCCATGCTGGCACAGGGCAGACTCTACAAAGATTTACTGAGTGAATGAAAGTCACAAGCTAAGGTACAAAACTAATTATTTTAGCAAGTGACAGGTTGTCAGCCATATGAAATTTGTCATCAGCATTGTCGAATTACTGAAAAATATGTGACACGTATTAACATAGGCTCCACTCTGTTTAAAGATCTGTGTTTAGAATTGGACAGTATCTGAAAAACTGACACTAAATAAAACTCAAAAGATGTCAACAGTTTTTCAGATGACTAAAGAGGCACACGCTGCCTCTGGAGAAAAGTAAACTGATAAACCTAAAAATAACCTTTTAAAAAGTAATGATATAAATTTCGATTCATGTATTCTCCACTTCTTTTCCCCCAAGTTTAAATGTTCAAAAGTTGCCATTTTGGAGATTTTTAAAAGCACTATGTATTTGCATGTAAAAGATAGCACAAACAGCTTTCAATCAGATAGAAAATTAAAAGTAAATGTAATAATTTAAGAACTAAATATACTATGCCAGTTCTTGGCCAAATAAATGAAGCTATTAGCTGTGTGTTTTGTAAGAATCTTGTAAAGGGCTAGCTGAATGCTGGTATTTTAATTCGTGACCATAGACACATGGATTCATCAAGCCTGGGATGTGATGGAAATTCTGCTAGGTTGAATAAATCAAGTTTTGTTTAACTGAGGATTTTTCACTGAAGGTAAAAAGGCAATTACCATGGCCATGGAGCTATTCCAGTTGGTTGAATCACCTCAGTTCCCCTTACCCCGACAGACAGGAGCTGTAACAGGAGAGCCGGTACAGTGAGATGCCTTTTCCTTTGACTCCATTTTGTCAAAGCGTATTTAGAACTAGCAAAAGCCAATCCTATCACAGTAAAGGAGAAAGCTTTTTCTTTTTCTTTCCCAGAGAAAGCACCCTTCCAAATAAGTGCCTTCCTTTGGCGCTAGTTGACTGTTCCTTAGAAGTTCATTTCACAGTTCTTAATGAAGATACACCAAGTAGTTTGCAATTTCATAAACTTCTGTTGAGGCTGCTCGTTTCCTTTTCTTGAGGGTAAGGGAATGCCTCTGGAGCTTTGTGAGAAAGCCGTGGCTCACAAGTGGCTGCAGTCTGGGTCGTGTTTCAGGGCATGACAGCGTTGGTGTCAAAAGGAACTTGGTGTTTATGATTTCCGTACCACAGGTTGGAAGGAGCTACCATCTTTCCTTAGGCTGATCTGTATTGTATATTAGTTCTATAAATAGTTCAATGTTGTGGTTTCAGAAGCTACAAATTATTTTTAAGTGGTTATCTTGACTGAGCAAGTTCATTTGTATCAACTAGGTGAAAGGCAAATGTAATTTGCATTTATTAAGCCTCTAAACCGCCAAGTAAAATATGCTTTTAGTAAGCCTGCGGGGAAAAAAGTCATCATTTTCCACAGATTACTTGGCTGAAATCTTAGTTTTTAATTCCTTTTCAAGCTATGTCTGTGTCTTAGCATGCATCACAACTTCTTACATAATATCAAGCCTGTGAGGTCATTTAAATAGTATTGGATGATTCATTGTGGTCATTTATTATGGAGATCTCATTAGGACGGTTATTGATTTCTCTCTTCCCAGCCCCCTTTTTTTCTCTTTGTATAGTGTGGCTTTGGGGGCGATATGAGGGTGAGTGAACATTGTAGGATTTTTTAGCAATGATGTTCATCTGTAATTTTTTAAAGTATAAGACCCACAAAATGTTATTCCAAGAAGCTTATATTGGCCTTGCTTGCTTCCTTTTGTGAGTGACAGCCTGTCTTTCCAGCCATTCATCCCTGAGTTCAGTGAGGAAATTTGCTGAGGGCTTGCTTTGGGTAAAGCCCCGCACTAGAAATGTCCTGGAAGCCTGGGGCGTGGGGCGTTGGAGTTAAAATATGACTAGGCCCTCCCATCAAGGAGCTTGTCACCTAGACATGTTCTGTCCTATCTGTTAGCCTGGGAGCCTGGTGGTTAGTGGGCGCTGCTGTGTGGTCGGTCAGAATTGAGCTGGGCTCTAAGTGTGTCCCGTGCTCACTTTCAGAGGCTCAATAAAGGCAAACGATTTTAATTTTTGTATTGATTACATGTGGAAATGATAGTATTGGGGGTTAAAGAAAATGAATTATGAAAGTTTATTTCATCTGTTTCTGCATTTTTAAGGTGGCTACTAGAAAAATTTTAATTACATATATGACTCTCATACTTTTTGGCCACTCTTAAGAGAGACAGTGTCTCTGCCTCTTTCCAGTGATGTCACCAAGGGAAAGTGTCCATCTACCCAAAGATCACTCAGTGTTTTCCCCATAAATACTCATGTTTGTAACCACAACAAACAATAGCAGTCAGAGTATAACAGGATAGGAAATCAGAGCATATATTTCTCAGTAGCTCTTTAATTAGCCCATGATTATGTAAATATGTGGTGAGATAGCACAGTTTTTTCTTTCACAAGTATGATTAAAAAAAAATCGTAGTAAACATGAAACCAAGGTTCCCATCTGCTTAGAATTGAAATAAAAGCATGAAAGCGGGGGAGGGGCCAGAGAGCCATCCTCGTGTGATGCTGGCAGCCCGTAGGGAGCGGGGTCCAGGCGGCCACTTGTCTGGGGAGGACTCAGGCAGAAGAGAAGGCTCTGACCAAAGCCTCGTAAAATGCTCACTGTAGGAGGGAACAGCGGTGATGCTAATACCAATACCAATAGTAGTGATAAGATCACCACATGAAGTCCATTGACTTAGGGCATGGAGGGCTTCCGCAGGCACATCTGCCCTCTCCTGTTTAACACAGCAGCAGTCCTAGGCGGCGGGCACTCTTTCTAAAGCCCCGGGCCAGGGTTACCTACACGGGGAGTCGCGGTGAAGTCAGCCGCAGGCGAGGCAGCCACGCCATGTGCAGATACCACAGGGACCTTTGGCCAGTCCCCTTCCCTTTTGCTGTAGGAGAGAGACGCGTTCGTGAGCTCCCAGAGAGCCCTTAGGAGGAAGCTTTGTATAATTTGTACCCATTTAGGTTCGTGAGTTTAATTGGGGTGAGCTCCTTTTGCGCTGACCAGTAATCCCAGTAAGTAAGACTTGAAGACTCATAAGGTAGTGGAAAAGTCTTAGGAACGTTGGCCTCCGTGGTGCTTTCACATTTATTTTCCCCTTCGTGCCTTGCCAAGCCGTTTCAAGCAATTGAGGGCAAGTAAATACTTTCCTCATTTGATAAAAGTAGCGGCTGAGGTTTCAGGAGGTTTACGGACCTTCCCAAGGTTGCACAGCCAGTCCCCTGGGATGTGGGGGGACCCAGCGGTGGCTGGCAAAGCAGCTCAGCCCGGGAGAGGGAGGGACAGGCCACGCGGCCTCAGGGCCTAGAAGCTGTGCACAGCCAGGTCCTGAGCAGCTACAGCTTCAAGCACTTAATCCCTCAGGGTCAAGACAGAAAAACAGGACTTTCCTTGAGTATTTAATCTAGGGAGTTGTTACAGCTGCTGGAAGAACCACGAGGCCAAAGGGGCAAACAAGGCCACCCAGAGGTGAGTAAGTGCAGAAAACCATCCTAACGTGCAGGTGGAGGGACTCGGAGCGGCTCAGCGCTGAACCCAGAGGCCCTGGGGATGCAGAGCGGACACGGCCTCTGCTGGCCTCTCCCCTGCAGGGAGGTGGAGGGAGAACCAGCCAGCTTTGCCCCTCTTGCCCATCCTCAGACCCTGCCAGAGCCTCATGAGTGTCACCCAGCCGGTACCCAGCTGACTCGGGGGCTGAGGAGACCTGCCACAAGGACCAGCTCTCTGCCACACAGGGCAGAGCGGCCTTGGACTAGGAAGCTTGCCATCTGCCTGGGAGAACTGTTGCGCCTCTGAAATGGGATGATGGGTCCTGCCTCAGAGAGTGGAGTCCTCAAAGAGATCATGTTTATAAAGTACCGTGCATCATAGCGGCTCAGCAAAGGTCAGCCCACCTCCCTTCCCCTGTGGACGGCTGCGGTTCGAGTGGGCAGTAGTTGCCGTGTGGCCCCAAAGCTCAGGTGTGTGACAAATGAGAGTGACTTAGATCCTGACGGTCTCTCTGACCACTGCGTGTGTGGTCGCAAGTCATTCTAGTCGCCAGCCTTACTTTACTCTTCATTCTTTTTGAAATTTTCTCCCTTCTCAATTAATTCATAAAGGACATCAATTCATAAGACATCCACTGCATTACCTATAACTCAAGGACACTTCTGCTGTTGTCCAGCAGTGAGGGGCTACAAGAGCGAGGACTGCTCAAGCAGAGACTGGTCCAGGCCGTGTAGAGGGTTGCTTTTCCCACATTCCTAATCCTGTCTTATTTGGAAAAGCCCTTGGTCTCAAGTTTTAGTCTTATTAAATTAAAAACTTCTCTACAGTAACACTTTTAAAAGCACAACTAAATTCCTTGAAAAACAAACTTATAATTGGAATAAACGTGGTTCAGCTAAAACTCCAGCTCTTTCCAGAGAACAGCATGTGATTTCTGTGTTGCTATTATAATTTCCAGTAAACCCAAGTGCATTTTACATCCTGTTTGGTTTGGGGGAGGAGGGGAGATGCATCAAATGAGATTAAAAGGTAAACTTTTAGCTAATCTAATTTTTAGATGCATTTCTCATGTGCCATGAGCCACAGACTAACTCAGCAGCTTTACCTTTCTGCACCTGGAGAGTTGGGTTTTGAGGTGACCGCAGGGTAGAGAGTCCTAGATTGTTGATGGTGATACATATTGCAGTGATGATGTCATATGTGTATAATACATCATCTTTTGATTTAAAGTGAGAGCTACAACGCACATGCATTTGTTGGGGAGCAGGGGGGTGAGATGTGATCCCTAGAAGAGCTGATCTGTGGTCTGTTGACATGGTTGGTTGGAATAGCACAGTCATCAGCCCCCTCACCCTGCCTTGCAGCAGCTCCGAGGGCCCCTGCTCCATCCACCTCCCATACGCCCTTCTAACAACTGTATCCCCTTTGTGAAGGCTGCCCTGCCATTGCCCGCTCTCACATCCAGCAGATCGTCACATCCAGCAGTTCATCACATCCAGCAGATCGTAATTCCCATTTGTGTCTCGCTTCCCCTTTTGGGGGCTGCACGGGGCCTGCCGTGAGGTTTGCAGGAAGGCCTGGGCCAGTGAGAGTCATGGGAGAGCAGGGCTCTGCATGGCTAATAACAGCTGGTCTGATTTTGCCCCCAGATCAAGGGGATCCCCAGCCGGGATCTGGGCAAGGACTAAGGGCCAGGCAGGCAAGCCGGGGACGGGGCTAAGGGCCCATCCCCACAAAGGGGCGGAGGGTGGGGAGAACTGTAGAAGCCTTGGGAAATAAATAAGCAGCAGCCATGAAGACTAGGCCACCACGCCCAAAGGTGCACATGGCTACCCTTCCACTGATTCAAGGCAGTAGGACTAAGCCAGACCTCAGCACAGGTAGAGCTGGGTTCCCAGCCTGGTAGCATGGGCTCTCAGACTGGACAGAGACATGTCCAGACAGACCCAACTGGCAGCCTGCCTGCCTGCCTGCCTGCCAGTCAGGATGGGACCATCCCTGAAGCTGAGATTGGACTTTGGTTACACCTGAATCTCCAGTGCCTGGCACTTAGCAAGGATGTCACACTTTTTTTTAATAAGGTCGCTTTCAAGGAGGGTGAACACATGTTTCACTTTGCCCAGGACAGCCCCTGTTGTGACATATTTATTAATAATTCCCATTATCACCCAGAAGTGCCCCAGTTTGATGTCACTGCCCCGTGGGGAAATAGAGTCCAGCAGGTGCTGGTGGTTCCAACGATCCCCGTGGCCTGTGGGTGCTGTCCGCTCCTGTGGGATCCGTCGGGCACTGCTTCGTTGCCCAGCGCCTTCTCTCTGGAGTCTTCTCTGTAAGAGCCGGGGACTTAGGGACTCAGTGCAGGGTTGCAAAATGGAAGGGTCACCTTCGAAACTCAGAAGTCAAAGCACTGTTTAGAAGTGGTAGTTGGTGTCGCAGCCAGATTCTTGCAGTAAGGACCACATCTTGCTTAGTAAGGGCTTTTGGGGATTTGTTTGCAAGTCGACCTAGAATTAGTCCTTGTTATTACTCCTGGATAACTTTAATGAAATAAAATACAGTATAATTAAATGTGGCATTTTTAGCTTGTATTATCTTAACTTATGTAAAATCTAGTCGTGCCTGATAAATGCCTGTATTTCATTCTCACACCAGTATCCTGAAGCATATTAATAAAAAGCCCTTCTAGTTCCAAATCTCAAAACTAAAGTCTGCAGCATGTACTTTGTAGGATGGCTCTAGCTTCTTGGTTTTGTAATCTATACAACATGATGCAGAGACCCCTGTTAATAGTGTGTTCTGTTGTATTATTTAAAACATGAATCAGGTTCCGGAAGCTGTATTTAGGATGAATTTTGTACCTGCTGCGTGAATTAATTGTGCACTTGGTATCCTGTCATGTCTCTCAGTGGTTGGGGCTTACAGCAATGAGGGCTAGAAATGGTGACACAAGATTTCACTGAAACAGTTCAATTGCTTTAGTCACTGGCTGCATAGGCCATTTAAAAATGCATTAATGATGAGATTTTACTGGGTTTTAACACTGCTTTTCATTTCAGGTTGATGAGCTAATTAATTTGGAAGGGACTCGTGGTTTTAAAAGAGTATATATACGCTGATTCAGGAGAATGGCAGGACTGGACCTTCTGCCATCCAAACTGGCATTGCTCTGTTTTCCAAACGCTCTCGCTTAATTGCTTGAGTCTTATGGGTTCCTGCCATGTGGACATTGGCATTTTTATTGATTTCTTAACCAAAGTGTAGCTTTTAATTTTAAAAAAGTGGAGGGCATATTTGTGGCACTTCAGCAGATGTTTGTGTTAGAAAATCTTGTATTTGCATATAATACCTCTGTGTAGAAAAGTGGTGGGTTGGAAATTGACTATAACTTAAAAATTTTTCAATAAATAAAATTGTTCAATAAAAAACAATTTTTAAAAACTTACTGTGGTAATCATTTCATGATGTATATAAGTGAAATCATTATGTTGTATACCTTAAACTTTTACAGTGCTGGATGTCAATTAAATCCCAATAAAACTGGAAGGAAAAAATTTGGACTATGACAATGTATACTGTAACATTTTGGGATAATCGTAACTGTTCAAAGAGTTCTTTAAAAAGGATACAGGTTTCTATCTGGTGTTTGAAATGGTGAGCCTTTAAGTGGTAATCTTTGAGCTCATTCATTTATTCAGGGAGGTTAATAAATATTTAAGTGTTATTATCCTTTAGCTCAGTTTTATTAGGCTGTGAAGGCAGAAATACCTACATGAATGGGCTGTTGATTCTCAAGTTATAAAACAAATGAGGCCTTTTTTATTTGTTGACCTTTTAAAACAGGTTGTGAGTTGTATTTGCACACACAGGAAAAGTGCACTTGATTATCAGCTTTGTACACATTGGTATTTCTCCGTCTGTGGCTCAGGAGCACGCGCTGCACCCAGAGGAGGTGCATGTCTTTGCATATGCTGTTCCTTCTGATTAAACTTCCCTTCCTTTACATTTCCGTCAGGATCCAGCTCACAGTCACCCTTTGGGGTCCCATCTCCTCTTGCTTTTCCAAGGATTTGCTTCTTCAGAGATCTGTTCCCTTCTCCTGCGTCATTAGTTTCCCTTCTTCATGGGACAAATCCCTTCAGCATGGAACCTGCTCTAATGTCTCCAATCTGAATAAAAAAAGAAACACACACACTCTACCTACCAATTCCTTTCCCTGGCTCCTCTTCACAGAGTTAACTGCAGTCACTGTCTCCATGTCTCATTAATCTTTGTCTCCAGCTCATCCCAGGAGGCCTTCTGGCCTTTGCTACTACCCTGAAACTGCTCTTGCCAGAGTCACCAAAGAACTCTGCCAACTCTCAAACATATATCACTAACTTACATCAAAGAATGCATTAAAAAGGGAATAAAGAAATGAAAAGACATGGGACATATAGAAAAGAAAAAGTAACGTGGCAGATGCCAATCCAACTGTATCAATGATAACGTTAAATATGAATGAATTAAATAATCTAATCAAAGGCAGAGATTGTCAGACTGGATTTTTTTTTTTTTCAAAAAGATCCAACTATATGCTGTCTACACTTTTGATTCAAAGATTCAATACAAATATGTTGAAAACAGCAAGGTGGGAGAAGATACATCGTGCAAACGGCAACCATAAGAAAGCTGGAGAGACTATGCTAATATTAAGCATGATTTACTTTCCTGACCTTACCTCTCAGAAGCATCACTGACTATTCTTATTTAAACACTTTATTTCATGGCTGCTGCAATACCACAATATTCTGGAGTCACTATTACATTTCTGCTTTCTGCTTTCTTGCCTCTTTTGCTCGTCCCTCTTTCTCTACCCAACCTAAAATATTGGGATGCACCAGATTAAATGCTAGGCCATCTTTTCTGTCTCTCCTCCTTCACTAGGTAATCTCATGTGGCCACCAAGGTGCTATGGCTTCCAAACTTACATCTGTAGGCTTGACCTCTCTCCATATTTCCACATTCATATATTTAACTGCCTACGTGACATCTCCACTTAGATATCTAGAGGCATCTCAAACTTATCGTACTCAAAATAAAACTACTGATTTTACCCCCCCAAAAAACGATTCCCTAATCTTCCCCATGTAAATAAATGGCACCATTATGTGCCACTTAATCAAGCCAGAAACTTGGCAGTTATCTTAGATTCCTCCATTCCTGTCATGTGCTGTGTCAATCCATCAGAAAATGTTGTCAGTCCTATCATTTATATTATCTTGAAGCCATCTACCTCTCTCCATCTCACAGTGGTGACCACTGTGGTCCCAACTACCTCCTCAGACTCATCCTTTGTATTTCCGTGGTATCAGATGTAACATTTCCTCTTTCATTTCTGATTTTCTTTGTTTGAGTTCTCCCTTTCTCTCTTTTTTTCTTGGTGAGTCTAGCTAAAGGTTTGTCTGTTTATCTTTAAAAATAAAAAAAGAACGGCAGTTAGTTTCATTGATCTTCTCTATTGTTTTTTAGTCTCTCTTTCATTTATTTCCACTCTGATCTTTGTTATTTCTTTCTTTCTACCAACTTTGGGCTTAGTTTGCTCTTCTTCTTCTAGTTCCTTGAGCTGTAAAGTTAGGTTGTTTATTTTTAATCTTTCTTGTTTATTTTCTTTTTTTATAAATTTATTTATTTATTGGCTGTGCTGGGTCTTTGTTGCTGTGCGCGGGCTTTCTCTAGTTGCGGAGAGCGGGGGCTACTGTTCGTTGCAGTGCATGGGCTTCTTATCGCGGTAGCTTCTCTTGTCACGGTGCACAGGCTCTAAGCATGCAGACTTCAGTAGTTGTGGCACGTGCACTCTAGAGCACAGGCTCAGTAGTTGTGGCACACGGGCTTAGTTGTTCTGCAGCATGTGGGATCTTCCCAGACCAGGGCTCAAACCCGTGTCCTCTGCATTGGCAGGTGGATTCTTAACCACTGTCACCAGGGAAACCTGGTCCAGGTATTTTTGATTGAATCCAGGACATTGTGAATGTTAGTGTTGTCTTTCTTTAAAGAATGTCAAACTTCATTTTACTAGTAAGTTTTGCAGTACGTGGGCCTCTCACTGTTGTGGCCTCTCCCGTTGTGGAGCACAGGCTCCGGACGCACAGGATCAGTGGCCATGGCTCATGGGCCCAGCCGCTCTGCAGCATGTGGGATCTTCCCGGACCGGGGCACGAACCCGCGTCCCCTGCATCGGCAGGCGGACTCTCAACCACCGCGCCACCAGGGAAGCCCCTCTTGTTTCTTAATGTAGCCATTTATTGTTATGAAGTTCCCTTTTAAAACTGCTTTTGTTGCATCCCATAAATTTTGGTATTTTGTGTTTCCATTTTCATTTGTCTCAGGTATTTATTTCATCTTTGACCCATT
Source organism: Lipotes vexillifer (assembly GCF_000442215.2). Lineage (NCBI taxonomy): Eukaryota > Metazoa > Chordata > Mammalia > Artiodactyla > Lipotidae > Lipotes > Lipotes vexillifer. Next base: position 5,235,609 of record NW_006798629.1, on the reverse strand, counting down.
AATTGTTCAGTGGTATATTGTTTAATCTCTGCAGATTTGTAAATTTCCAGTTTTCTTCCTGTAATGGATTTTTAGTTTCATACCATTGTGATTAGAAAAAATACTTGATATGATTTCACTATTAAATTTATCAAGGATTGTTTTGTGGCCTAGCATGTGATCCGTCCTGGAGAATGTTCGATGTGTAGTTGAGAAGAATGTATATTCTGTTGCTTTTGGATGGAATGTTCTGTACATATCTGTTAAGTCCATCTGGTCTAACATGTCATTTAAGACCAGTGTTTCTTTATTGATTTTCTGTCTGGATGACCTAACCATTGGTGAACGTGGAGTATTAACGTCCCTTACTATTATTCTGTTGCTGTATATTTCTGTCTTTTGGGTCTGTTAATACTTACTTTATATATTTAGGTGCTCCAGTGTTGGGTGCATACATATTTACAGTGTCGCATCCTCTTGTTGGGAATACCCCTTTATCACTGCGATACAGATTCATCAGAAGGAGTTACTGTTCTGACTGCTTGAATTGGTCCAGCCAGCCATATAGAATATAAGATTTGGCCCATTCCTTCAAAACTTTTACTTTCCACTTGAGGAGATAAGGCTAACCCATATAAAACAATTGGAGATCTGAATAAGATTATAATTAAGTGTTAAATTATAGGGTAGAGACTATAAATACTGTACAAGTTTGGAGAAGAGACAACATTGAGGGCTGGACTAGTGCAGGCACATGAATGCCTTGGGACTTAAAAGAATATTTTGTAGAAAGCTGAGTTTTCCTTTCATATGAATTGTTTCTCTTTTTTTCTGATACTTGCCCACCTCCCACTAATTTCATATGCAAATAAGCCATTGGGTTAAAAAAAGACCCTTGGAAGGTTTTTTTTTTTTTCTCCCTACCAGACAAGATAGAAAGAAAATAATAAACAAGAGGATGATAGAAAATACTGTTGGTTAAGCAATTTTCCTTAAAAATTTTAATTTTAAAATAACTGTGGAAATATTAAAATTCCTGACTGAAAGATCTACTGTTGTTTCTTTTTTGTGGTGGATATAGCCCATGGCAGTAGCCTTGCCTGTGTATGGATCTTTATGGAAGCTTTTCTTTTGAGTCTTGACTGTCCCTGAACTACCATCATTTTCCTCTCAATGCAGTGACAGATTTAAGGATTAAAAAATGAGGAAAATAAATTCTTCCTCCTAAGCTACTCTGAAGTAGTGAAGAACCAGTACCATTTAGGGGGAAAATTGTGATTGAGAAGGTACTCTTAGAATTGACTGTATTTGTAGCTGAGAATTCACATTATGTAATTTGACTTGCATACCTTTTAAAATTAGGTATGATTTACCAGACAGTTATTAACAATTAGGTTATGTAACCATATCTCAAAACAGCTCTGCAGTATAGGAAGTCGAGAGGCTTTAGAATGTGCTAAATAAGGAATTACCATATACACAGTTGAGAAACACTTACAGCTTTCACCCCAAAGTGGACCACTTAAGTACCATTATTATGGATTATAAAATAAAATTCATTAGCATCAGTATTTTCACTGGAATGTAAAGTAGCGCTGTTGTAGTTTGTAGGGGCTCAGTGCTCACCCTTAAGTTTTTTATTACTGGAGAAAACCAATGAATTTTATTGCAGTTTACATTGGACACAGATGTAGACGATGGTTTTGTAAATTTACTTTGAATAAATATCTCAGTAGTAGTGAAAGTGTATCACCAAAAGAGTGTGGTTATGAAAGTATTATATTCTATTATGGTCCTCTGATTTTATAATTAAAGACCCCAGTGTTTTAAAGGCAGGTGTAACCCATTACATCAAGTGACCTGGAAGCTTTAACCTGACCTTGAAAACTTCATTTTACAGGAACTGGAAAGTTGTTTTCTTTACATGCAATTGTTTTGAACACTGTAGGAAATAATATGGGAGTATGAAGTAGAAGGAATCATCTGAATAATTCTGATCAGAGAGTGCCCTGAGTAGTCATTTGGTTATTTGTTAGAGAAAACTATTATGGGGATCATTGCCTCAAAATTTTTTATATGTGAATACTTATACATGAGTTAAATTGTAATTGTCACTAAATTGATGGGATTTAAAATTAACAAATGACTTTAAGAAATGGTTTACTTCTTTGTTCTTTCTCGACATGGGGATGCAGCCTTCTGAAGCTTTATTTTGAGAGGGCATCTGGCTATTTTTGACAGGTTCTCAAGGTATCTTGGGCATCACATCCATTTGGTCATGCTCCAAAGTTCTATGGTAGCATTAGGTAGTGGCCTCAGTTAAAAAAGACCCAAAGAGAGTGATGTTCATTCTGTTTCTTCTGGGATGGGGCTAACTTTCCACAAATCCTAAGTGATGAGAGTATTGCATCTACACATTTATGACAGTGTTTCTTTTTATTCTTTTTTCATGAAGAAATCATTTCAGTCTGAAAAGTATTTACTGAACAGTGTCTAATGTAGGGTGTATAAAACTTCAGGCAGCATTTAGAGCACTTTCCCAATATGAACTCATCATTATAACAACCCTATGAAGCAGGGACTATAAATAACATATGGGGGTGTGGGTATTTTTTTAATCTCTATTTTATAGGTGGGAAAACTGAGGCATAGAGAACATGCAATACTAGCTTACATCTTGTGGCCCATAGCATTTCCATGGGTGATTCCTAAACTAGAAAGTTTATGAACTGCTGGATTATTTTGTTCTACTTTGGAATAAAGAAAACCATTTCACAGTTATAAATAAGAGCTCTTTCTGTGATTGATTGATTTTGCTGTTTTTATTAGCAAAACTCCATTATATATCCATAAATGATGGATATATAATGGAGTTTTGCTAATAAAAACAGCAAAATTCTTTCCCCTCTCTCAGTTTGTCATTTCTCTTTTGGATAGCCTTAAAATTTCCTTTACAACCCTGTAAAACATTTATCCTTTGCCTCTAACACTTAAGGCTGACATTCTTAGGAAATGATAAACCTTTTTCTTTGCCTTCTAAAATTTGTCAGTAAAGCCAAGATTCTAAACTTCTTAGAATGGGTTTACAAATTACTTTCAGAATCCAATCACAGTTTTATGGAGACTCTGAAACTCACCTGTGACCCCTTAAAGACCTACATCTACATTAGGGACACCTTCATCTGGGGAAGCAGAGGGAAATTTAGGGAATACAGTCCTTAAAAGAGAATCACTTTTCCCATTAAACTATTAAGCTGGGTCAAGTAGACAACCTGTGGTTAGATGTAAGTACATCACCTGTAATCCATCTGAACTGTAGCTCTTACCTACATTCCTTTGTGTCTTACTTTCTTTTTTACTCTGGCTACCTTAAAGCTTTTCTCTTTGTATTTCTTTTTTCAGCAACTTGACTATGATAATGTAGGTCTAGGAGTGTGTGTGAGTGTGTGTGTGTGTGTGTGTGTGTGTGTGTGTGTGTGTGTGTGTGTGTGCATGATTGTGCTTGAGTTTCTTGGATCTAATTTTGGAAAATTCTAGGACATTATTTCTTCTTCTGCCATATTCTCTCTCTCTTATCCTGCTGGGACTCAATTTTCGCATATGTTCTACAGCCGCTCTGGGATGCACTGTTTTATATTTTTTCACTTTTTAAATCTTTTTGTGTTTTAGTTTGGATAATTTTTATGGACACCTCTTCAAGTTCACTGAATCTTTTCTTGGCTATGTTCAGTCTGCTTATAAGCCTATCAAAGGAATTCACCACTTCTGATAGTTGGGATTTTTAAATGCATTTCCATTGGACTCTTTTTTTATAATTTCCATCTTTCTGCTGAAATAGCCCATTTGATCATGAATATTGTCTACTCCCCACCCCCAGATTATTTTGTATATTAATAATAGTTGTTTTAAAGTTCCTGTGTGATAGGTCTAGGTCACCTCTGGGTCTGGCTCTATTGATTGTTTTGTCTCTTGACAGTGGGTTTTTTCCTTACATTTTGTGTGTGTCTGTGTGTGTGTGCACGTGCACACGCGCACACTGTAATTTCTATTGAATGCTAAACATCACGCTTAATAGAGACTGAGGTAAATAATATTTATGCTCAGAAATGAACATGCCTCTTCTTCTTCTAGGTCATTAACGTTTGGGGAAGTTGAGTCAATCTAGTCAATAATTGATCTGGGTTTATGTTTTGAGTTGCCATTGTCACCTTCAGTGTACTGCTGGCTTCAAATTCCTCTACCTGTGGGCCACCATAACCATGTGTCTAGGTGGGCACTGGGGTCCTGGAGGGTTTACTCATGGTTCCTGCTCTTGCCATCTGCTTCCATCTGCAAAGGCCTGTGTCAGAAAGGGCTCTCTTTCCACGGTCTTATGCCTCCTCTGTGGTACGCTGCCTGCTCCTTGGTGCCCAGCGTCTGCTGGAGCCGGGGATTTCTTAGTCCTCCTGGTCTAGTTTCAATCTTAGGCAGCCCTGTGCACCTGGGCCTCAAGGGAGGGACCTTCTGGACATTCCTGCCCTGTTCCCCAAGGCAGCCAGACTCTGCCTATATCTGTGGTGAGTTTCTGCCCCAGAAAGAGTTCTGCTTTATTGCTACAGGCTCCTGAGTCCAAGGCCCAGTAGATCTTTGCTTGGCTGTGGAAGGAGATGGATTTTTCTTCTACCCATCCCCCAGTAGCCCAGGGAGAAAGCAGGCTTGCTGCCATTCCCCCAGTGGCTTAAGGCTTTTGCTTCATCTGAGAGGAGGGTCGGGGAAGTAGCAGAGTTTCATGGTGTCCCCATCACCTGCTGCATGCCTGTGTCCTGGAGAGGGGCTCTCTGCTGCTCTGGCCCCAGTCTTTCTCAGGAGCAACCTGTGAAGCCTTTCATGTGAGTACAAACTCTCCCTGTGTCTGGGGTACCCAGTTGCTCCAAGCTGATATAGTAGCCCACACTTGGCCTTTAGGATTTCCTTAGAATTTTAACTGATTTCTTTTTTTAAAATTTTAATTAATTAATTAATTTATTTATTTATTGTGGCTGTGTTGGGTCTTTGTTGTGGCACACAGCCTCTTCATTGTGGTGTGCGAGCTCAGTAGTTGTGGTATGTGGGATCGTAGTCCCCCAACCAGGGATCGAACTGGGGCCCCCTGCACTGGGAGCACGGAGTCTTAACCGCTGGACTGCCAGGGAAGTCCCTTAACTGATTTCTTTTATGTGTTTCCATGGTGGACTCTTTCTTCCGTGCTCTACAAACTGTGAAACAGTGTCTGCGTCTTCTCTCTTCTTGGAGGGGTTTTTCACTCCTTGGAATTCAGTTCCCTTGTGATCACAGTTCTTTGATGGGTATAAGAAAAGTTGTGATTTTATTGATAGTCTGGCTTTTTCTTGTTAAGTGGGAGTGATGTTCTCTCTTGGCTTTCTTCATCCTAAGCTGTCATCTGAACTGGACTTGCCCACGTTTGGGACTGTCCAATCACACATAGGTTCCCAAGCCATTAGCAGATCTGTGAGGAGAGCATCCTCAGGCCAAGCAGCTTTCTGTTACTTGCAGTAAAGGGCCCTTCCCTGTGAGGAGGAAGCGGCATTTGACCATATCTAGCTTTTCTTCAAGTTATTTTATTCTTTTTCAATTCATCTGATTTTATAAAATGACCTTCAGAGTGACTGATTTTGCTCCAGATCCTTTTTTTTTTTTTTTTTTTTTTTACTTTTTTCCTTTTTGCTCATCTTGGAGAGCACATCAAAGCTTTAAAGATGTATGAAAAAACCTTGCAAGGTAACCCTGATGTACCCGGCATGACTTATTCCTTCAACTCAGAGCTATTGTTACTGAGCTGAGGAAAGGTCAGGCCTTGCTGTGCTTGTTTAATAGGCCTCAAGTTGTTTCTGGGGGTTTTTGTTTTGTTAAGGATAGAAATTTCTTTTTCTTTTCTTTCTTTTTTTAAAACATCTTTATTGGAGTATAACTGCTTTACAAGGATAGAAATTTCTTTAACCAGTGTTTCCAAACTCTCTTTCATCCCAGACTCCCTTCAATAAGCATAAAGATCTCATACTCTTCTTTAATGTTACTTATACATCAGAGTAAATAACTGGACTCAAAACAAACCAGAAGGATAAATGGCTGCTCTGTCTTCATGCTCCATCTCCATTGTTAGGGCGCCGTGTCAGTTCCTGCCAGCGTATTGAATCTGGAGGTTGATCGTCATTTTCTTGTGGTGTATATTGAGAAACAGTCAAACAGAAAATGGAAACAAATCAGTTTAGAAATACAACAGGAATGCAGTAGGACCCAGCAGGCCATGCTGTCCTAGCAGGACATCAACTCCTGGGCCTTGAGACCAGACTCCGACTCCTCAGACGGGTTTCCTCTTCTCTAGAAGGTGCTACGGTGGTTGCATCAGACTCAAGCACCTTGTTGCCAGCAAAGAAGTGAGGCCCACCTATTTGTCACCTCATTTCAGGATGAGAATTTATGAAATTGCTCACACCCATTTATGAACCGCTACCTCTGAAGTACCCCAGATGGTCATTTTAGAGGCCAAAAGGTAGTGACAAACTTCTGTTAAATAAAGTAGGCAGTCTTGTTAGAAATAGGTATGTTTTTCCATTGGGTTCAATGTGGCTACTTCCATTTTTATTGTTAAATATAAGTTCTATAAACATTTTCGTTCTTCCTGAGTTTGCTGTGATGCAGAAAAGCTCGCTTAGCCTCTTGCTAGGTCATTGCTTTCATAAAATTATTCCTGATACAAAGATGTTATTCTGTAAATAAGCATTGGTTAAACATATAAATGAATCTTTAAGCTTCTGTCCTGTTCAAAATTTTATGATGCTTTATCTAGAATTCAGAATTTCAGGGTTGATATAGAGGTGGGTTCTTTCGGAAGCTGGTTTTCTTCCAGACTGGACGTAACTTTTGTGTTTCTTCTCTTGGTATTAAGTGTTGATAGTGCAGCAGAAATGCACCAGTGGACCAAGTTTATCTACATGTTGTGGTTTCCACCACTCGGAAGCTTTAGGTGATGAGTACTTACAACATTAAGAGCTAGTTCTGAAACATCATCTGTACAGTTTTTAAAAGTATTTGGAGGCATCTCCATCTCAGCAGAAACTTACGTTTTTCTCTTCTGGTTTTAGGTGATTAGTGCATGTAAGTTATACACATTAGTTTTCCTTTAGTTAAAAAAAAACTGTATGTGTAGCACATATAGTTTGATCACTTTTTAATTTTAAATTTAAACTAACATTAAGACGCAACACAGAAAATAGATTCCAACTCTGCTGCCGATGGGCTGCTTAGCTTATGTGAGTACGTGATCACTGCTGGGCTAAAAAGTGAAGGTCAGGTGGAAATATGTAGGATGGGATAAAGATTCTGGGACAAAGTCAGGCAGGTTGGGGGCCTGGGTCTCCTGCTGAGGAAGCCCAGTTCTCCCTCCATCTGCCTTCCTCTGGGCTGTGGGGGACCAGCTTGCCTTCACATCCACCTGTTGCTTCCAGCCAGTGATTCTGGTCCATCTGGTGATGAGGGCCAGCTCCCGCCTGCTCTGTTGGTCTCTAAGGAAGCACGCTTCTCTTTTGATGTTTTCTAATAGCTTTTTCTCCTAGCAGAGGAGAGACAGACCTTTTCATTCAGGCCTCCATGTGCTGAAGTGGTAGTCCAGTATTAATCAATATGTTGAGAATGACAGAATAAAAGATTATACTGTTGAGAAAATGCTGTATATATATTTCAGTGAATAAATGGATAGACACCTCCATTTATCTTTGTGATTCCTTTTACTAGTGGCAGCTTTGAGATATAATTTATAAAAGTTATAAAATTCCCTTAATTAGTATGCTGTCTTTATTAAAGGTAAATATTATTTTTAAAGGTAAAGACAACCCTCATTCTGAAAAATAGGAAATTCATGCATTTGTTTCATACCCTTATACATGGCTGATTACAAATTTAATTTCATGCCAACTTGCTTGAATAGACAATCTAAGTTTTAGGGTTTGGAACAGCTGTAGTATTCAATACAATGTATCTTATAGATACCATTACCACAGCTTTAATGTCTTTTGCACTTTATTGCTTGGAGGATACAATTATAAAGAAATACTCTGCCTTGTGGCTTTTATGTTTCATGTTGGCATTCAGATCACAAAAGCCTCTTTGGTTCATTTTGAAACTTTGAGGGAAATGATACCTGTATGATTTAAAGTTTAAGTTTAATTGCCTTCTGCAAATTGCTTTTGGAAGTATAGGTAGTCAAAAAGTAAAAGTAGTTTTAAATTTCAGAGGCAGAGAATAGCATAATCACTTTTTTAAATGTAGAGGTTTTATTCAAAATAGATTCTCTTGGGGGCTTACCTGGCGGTCCAGTGGTTAAGACTCCACGCTTCCACTGCAGGGGATGCGGGTTCAATCCCTGGTCAGGGAACTAAGACCCCACATGCCGAGTGACATGGCCAGAAAAAAAAAAAAAAAAAAAAGATTCTCGCAGAGCAGGAAAGTTAGAATGCCTTTGTACAATATTTTGCATGCTCTTTTCTTTATTGCATGAAAGTCATATAATCCCAACCCCATCTCTATTTCTTATTTATGAATATAATGTCTTACTGAAAATTTATCACAAATTTCATATGCCTACTGAAAGGCAATGTCGAGTTTTAGGTTAAAATTGTGAAAGATGTTGTGAGCCCATTTGAGCAATTTAAAATAATAATAATAATAAAGGCACCTATACAGGGAAAGAACTTAAACGTACACATAGATGTGGCATCAGCTCCTTGAGGTGAGCGCCTGCTACATCATGCAGGGAAGTTGAGGAGTGTATTACTGGTGATGCAGACTGCTGTAGAAATAGATGTTGCCTGAAGTTTTTCACTTGGTAGTGTTACTAGTCTGTTAACATTGGAAGGACTTAGGTGACTTGTTCTAAACATTCGCCTGGTGCATGGGAGCAGGCTTTAATAAATCCAACCCCAGAATTTTAGAAGCACCTCTAGCTGAAATCTGGGCCTCCCACCCAGACTTAATACAACAACAGAAGTAAAACCATATCTATTTGAAGTGTTTAGGACCATGACTAATCTAATATGAGGCTCTGAAAAGCCAAGAATTGCCGCTGGAATTTCAGTTTCTACTCACGTAACACATAATTTAATGGTTCATACTTAGTTTCCAGAAATAGCCCAGACAGCTTAGTGAGTCTAAGTGGTTAGAGAGTGGTTTTAAACTTTATTGTACATTCCCATCACCTAGAGTGCTGCCTAAAATGTAAATTCCTGGGCACCACCCCCTGGAGAGGTGATTCCATGAGCCTAGGAATCTGCATTTTACCCAGGTAACCCAGGGGATTCTGAGAAAAGTGGTTTAGTGACAACCTTTCGGGAAACACTGGTGCAGGAGGTGTACACCCAGCAGGGCCTGCTTCATGGGTGTATTACCAGTGCATTGTACAGGCCCCTGACTCAGAAAGGCCATGTAGCTGGCTTAATGCTCTTCCATGACCTTCTTAAAATTCTTAATTTCTGAACGAGGTTGTTCATTTTCCCCTGCATTTTCACTTTCCCCTGGGCCCTGCAAATTGTGTGGCCAATTCTCTATGCGAGCTTTTATTATGTATTACTGGAATTGTGTTTCTTGATCCTCATGGGTTGCAATAATTCAGTAATGATTTTTTTTTTTTAACCTGTCTGTATTAGGCTGTGAATACCAAGGCCACTTCTAAGCTTTAGAAGTGAATGAGTATCATTCATTCATAGAACATACAATTGGAAATCCTAAGAGTATGATTTTTTTCCCAAGGAAATTAAATTTGTATTCCTAGTCTTGAACATAGAAACCTATGTTTGTGTTATCCTAATACACTATGATTTTTTTCTCCTAGGATGGTACAAAACAGAAAAGAGAGCGGAAAAAGACGGTCTCCTTCAGCAGTATGCCCACGGAGAAAAAGATTAGCAGTGCAAGTGATTGTATCAATTCCATGGTGGAGGGTTCGGAACTCAAAAAGGTCCGCTCCAACTCTAGAATTTACCACAGGTATTTTTTACTGGACGCTGACATGCAGAGCCTGAGGTGGGAGCCATCCAAGAAGGATTCTGAGAAAGCCAAGATTGATATTAAATCCATCAAGGAAGTGAGAACAGGAAAACATACAGACATATTCCGCAGCAATGGCATTTCTGACCAGATATCTGAAGACTGTGCATTTTCAGTCATCTACGGAGAGAATTACGAGTCACTTGATTTGGTTGCCAACTCCGCAGATGTTGCGAACATTTGGGTCACGGGACTGCGGTACCTAATTTCTTATGGGAAACATACACTCGATATGTTAGAGAGTAGCCAAGACAACATGAGGACTTCTTGGGTTTCACAAATGTTTAGTGAAATTGATGTAGATAACCTGGGACATATAACTCTGTGCAACGCCGTGCAGTGTATCAGAAACCTCAATCCTGGTTTAAAAACGAGCAAAATTGAGCTTAAGTTCAAAGAATTGCACAAGTCCAAGGACAGAGCTGGTACCGAAGTCACAAAGGAGGAATTTGTTGAGGTTTTCCACGAGCTTTGTACTAGACCTGAAATTTATTTCCTTTTAGTTCAGTTCTCAAGCAATAAAGAATTCCTTGATACCAAGGACCTTATGATGTTTCTGGAGGCAGAGCAGGGTGTGGCACATATAAATGAGGAAATAAGCCTTGAAATTATTCACAAATATGAGCCATCCAAAGAGGGTCAGGAAAAGGGCTGGCTTTCCATAGACGGGTTCACTAATTACCTTGTGTCATCTGACTGTTATATATTTGATCCAGAGCATAAAAAGGTCTGTCAGGACATGAAGCAACCCTTGTCTCATTACTTTATAAACTCATCTCATAATACATACTTAATAGAGGATCAGTTCCGAGGTCCCTCTGATATCACAGGATACATCCGAGCTCTTAAAATGGGTTGCCGGAGTGTTGAATTGGATGTATGGGATGGGCCAGATAACGAACCTGTGATTTACACAGGCCACACCATGACCTCGCAGATCGTCTTCCGCAGCGTCATTGATATTATTAACAAGTATGCATTCTTTGCTTCAGAGTACCCTCTCATCCTGTGTTTGGAAAATCACTGTTCTATTAAACAACAGAAGGTCATGGTTCAACACATGAAGAAAATTTTAGGAGACAAGCTCTACACAGCCTCACCCAGTGCTGAGGAATCTTACCTGCCATCCCCAGATGTCCTGAAAGGGAAGATACTCATTAAGGCAAAGAAGCTGTCTTCCAACTGCTCTGGAGTAGAGGGCGATGTTACTGATGAGGATGAAGGGGCAGAGATGTCTCAGAGGATGGGCAAGGAGAACGCAGAGCTGCCCAACCACGTGCCTGCCAAGCGCTTCCAGCTCTGCAAAGAGCTGTCAGAGCTGGTGAGCATCTGCAAGTCAGTGCAGTTCAAAGAGTTTCAGGTGTCCTTTCAGGTTCAGAAGTACTGGGAAGTCTGCTCATTCAACGAAGTGCTTGCCAGCAAATACGCCAACGAGAATGCAGGGGACTTTGTCAATTACAACAAGCGTTTTCTCGCCAGGGTTTTTCCCAGCCCCATGAGAATTGACTCCAGCAACATGAACCCTCAAGATTTTTGGAAATGTGGTTGTCAGATCGTGGCCATGAACTTTCAGACCCCGGGACTGATGATGGACCTGAACATCGGCTGGTTTAGGCAGAACGGGAACTGCGGCTACGTGCTGCGGCCGGCCATCATGAGGGAGGAGGTCTCTTTCTTCAGCGCCAACACCAAAGACTCCGTCCCGGGAGTCTCACCCCAGCTCCTTCACATCAAGATCATCAGCGGGCAGAACTTCCCCAAACCCAAAGGATCGGGTGCTAAAGGCGACGTGGTGGACCCTTACGTCTACGTTGAGATCCACGGGATACCCGCTGACTGCGCAGAACAGAGGACGAAAACAGTGCACCAGAACGGAGACGCTCCCATCTTCGACGAAAGCTTTGAGTTCCAGATCAACCTGCCCGAACTGGCCATGGTGCGCTTTGTGGTCCTGGACGACGACTACATCGGGGATGAGTTCATCGGCCAGTACACGATTCCCTTCGAGTGTCTGCAGACGGGCTACCGCCACGTGCCACTGCAGTCGCTCACCGGCGAGGTCCTCGCCCACGCTTCTCTGTTCGTGCACGTGGCCATCACGAACCGGAGAGGAGGCGGGAAGCCTCACAAGAGGGGCCTCTCTGTGAGGAAAGGGAAGAAGTCCAGGGAATATGCGTCCCTGAGAACCCTGTGGATTAAAACTGTGGACGAGGTCTTCAAGAATGCCCAGCCCCCAATTCGGGACGCCACCGACTTGAGAGAGAACATGCAGGTACGGCGCGGGGGCTCGTGTGCGCCTGCGTGCGGTGTAAGAGTCTTTTGGAGGGTTTCTTTAAATAGTCGTATTTCCCATCTTAAATACTTTGTAAATTCCCGTCGCTTGTAAGAATGTTTACCACCAATCTCATTTTTTTTTATCATGTGAATTTCCAAAACGACAGCTGGTATTGAACACACTCTATGGGAATGAGACAGCCTTGCTGCTGAGTCCACACCCGACCTGGTCCCTGGTAATCACTAGGGAACAGTCCCCCGTCTTCTCTAAAAGCGCACGTGGGAATCTCTGGTATTTCTGAATATTCCTTAGCTGGAACACACTGACGTCAAGCCCATCAAACTAGAGGGACACGTTCTGGTCCTTTCTTGTGGGACCGTCATGCTGCGGGAATGGTGAGCCTGTAAACAGCCCGTGGGTTTATGTATTGAGCCTGCTCTTGACTCTGCAGTGCAGCTATCTAATTGTGTAAGTAAAAGACACGTGACACCTGTATTTATTAGACGTCTGAGATAATAATTACCTCTGAACCGCATAGTGGCGAAAAGCAATCAGTCAGGGTTAGGTATGTAATTAAGGATTGTCCACGTGTCTAGCAGGATACTGGGGCTACCAGTGATGCAGAACGAGGCTGCGAGGGCTACCTCACACACACATCTACCCCAGCCCATCCCAGTGTGTGATGGATCACTGCTCAGTGTGTTTAAAAACGATTAAAAAAAGATACACACACACACACACACACACACACACACATACGTATATATATATATATATATATATATATAATCTTTATAACTATTATGAGCAGAATGCCAGCAGCAAGTAAAATGAAAAGACCTTCCCACAATGGAGACATTTTGTTTTATTTCTTGTCTCATAGTAAATGTGGAGGGTGTCTCCCTATCTCTGAGGGTGCCATGGTTGGTGGACCTCAGCTCTGAGCAGGCCGCACCTCCCTGCCCTACGGCAGCTGTCATGCGCATGAAGCCGAGCGCCGTCCTTCCAGGGCCGCGTGTCTGTGCTGAACCCACACTGCAGTCGGCGCTGTGTGATGCCCCTGCCACACCCGGGCGGTCGGGCCGGGATGCAGCAGGAAAACAGCAGACGTTAGTTGGGGCTGGGCAGCAGATAATAAACAAATAGGACAATGACAGGTGAAGAAGAAGTAACTGGGGATGTGATGGTGTGACTGGGGCCCCCCTTAGAGCTCTCAGTAAGGATTTATTGTTATGAGCGGTCAACATCCAAGTGATTTTGGACAAAATGATACACAGCTTGATGCCCATATTTAAAGCAATATTAATAAAAAGAAAATGTTTAAATTTAAAACCAACATGCTGCTCATTTCCAAGGACGGGGGTGTTTGAGAACAGAAGACACAGGGCTTGGGGGGCCAGAGCCCTCCCCTCTGGCCGCCATGCTCAGCCCAGGTCAGGACCCAGGTGTGCCTGGGGTGACTCATTTTTCGGTTGGTATGTACCTGTTCTGGCAGCACAGTGATTAAGAGCAGAGGCCTCATCCTCAGCAGACTTCAGGTAAAATCCTGACCCCTTCACCGGCTAGCTGTGTGACCTCAGACAAACAACAGAGCTGAGGCTCGGCCTCCTGGGGCCCAGCATGGCTGGTTGAGAGGATCAGATGGGGTCATGTATATTACCTATGCCTTGCACACGGTGCTCAGAGAACACCGACTGATGGCTTTTTACAGTATGGAAGGGTTTCCTTTAATGGGGAATTTAATGGCACCTCTGGTGATTAGAAAAAAAAGAGCATTGAGAATAGGAGAAGCAGCATGGAGACGGGACTAGGGGAAGGGAAGGCCGTGGTACTGGGCAGGAAGGTCTCCCACCGGGCACATCTCCACGGAAACTGCAGCATCCTCCAAGTTCCTTTAGCTTTGGAACCAGCTGGTATGAACAGGTGAGAGAGACTCAAGTTTCTATCTTGCAAATATTCCTCTTTTTTTTTTTTTTGGATGGCCGGCATATTTGATACTTATTTTAAGCCTGATTTTTTTTTTTCTGAATCTTTACCTTTTTGAATGCAGAAGCCATTTTTTTTGTTTGCTCATAATTACATATCAGCATTAGCACGGCTGTGAACTTTGATCTGAAAAGTAGCTTTGCCCTTCGAAAGAATTTAACTTATTTGCCTTTTCCATACTTTTGATAAATTGGTATTACAAATATCTATAACTATGTTTACTTTGGAAAGTAGCCATTTTTCCCAGGATAAGATACTCATTAACCATGTCTGTCATAACACTGCTAGTAAGTGTTGTACCAGGCAGTCCAAGGATAACCAAGTATATTGAGTATAACATCCACGAGAAATTAAAACCCTGGTGAATTACAAAGCGCCTTCTTCTTTCCATTGAGCAGAATGCAGTGGTGTCCTTCAAGGAGCTGTGTGGCCTCTCCTCCGTAGCCAACCTCATGCAGTGCATGCTGGCGGTGTCTCCCCGCTTCCTGGGACCTGATAACACGCCCCTGGTGGTCCTGAATCTCAGCGAGCAGTATCCCACCATGGAGTTGCAGGGAATCGTGCCCGAGGTTCTGAAAAAGATCGTAACAACTTATGACATGGTGAGTGGCTCTTTGCACTTTTATGGAGCCCAGGGGAGAGAGGTGTCTTAGAACAGTACCCCACATGCTTAGGAGCTCTTGCTGAGGTGTGCTTTCCTAGTTCAGGCTTCCTTTACCTGTGCTGGAAAAGTTATTCCCCTGACCTTGCTGTATTTGAAAGACTTTAGTGTTTTGTTGTTGCTATTTTAGAAAGCAGGATTCAGACAGCTTTTCAAGAATGTATCTGAATTGACTTCTAAAGCATACACTATTTTCCACATATATATAGGAGGGAATTTTTTTAACCTTTCCCTGCAATCAGCCATTGAGTCACACTCATTTTTATTTTGTTTTCAAACTGGTAAAGGTGAGAAACTTAGTTTTTTTCCGAAAATACACTTTAAATACCATCAGAGGCAGGTGCTTCCACTAACTACATGACTCTATATTGTGCAAAGTTCTCCTTCCTTATAGCAGCTGCTCTGTGGCGCCTGTGATTGGTAATCAGCTTAGCTTTAATGAGGAATCCTCAGGACACCTAGAATATTGCATTTTTGCCCTTAAGGTCTATCTTGCGTTTTCCTAATCGCTTCCTGCTCTCGCTGTACTTTTTGATTTATCGTAACTCTGAGGGCTGAGTTAGTGGGTGAACAACACCGTTTCAAGCTCGCAGTGTAGCTGAAGTTGTCAAAATGCCAGTGAGCACCGCAGGTCCTCCCCTGCGGTCAGGGTTAAGGGTGGTGCTGGACACTCCCCTCCCAGATGGGCGAGGCTGTCAGCCTGTACTGGCCAGGTGCTCAGAGGTAAGAGGCCTCACCCACCACCTCCTCCACACGAGAAGCAGGAGCTCAGACCACAAAACTCAAGGCTGCTTCTCAGGTAGCCTGCTGTGGTCTAAGACAAATCAGGAGTGGCACTGTAAACCTTACAGAAATATATATTTTTTGCTATTCTGTAAGTTGACCTGAAAGCTGCAATTCAGAGGGATTTATACAATTTCCAGGAAAGAAAAAAAATGCTTTAGGTCAGCGTTTCCCACAGTGTCTGCTGAGGAACCTTGGTTTCTTAGGATATTAATAAGTGTCACATGGGAGAAAGGGTTCCATGTTGAAATAATTTAGGGAAATACTGGTTTGAGCAAAATTAGTCAGATGTCTTCACTGCAGGACTGTGTGTGGCCTTTTGTTTGCTGGCGGTGGCTTTCCGAAGGGTGATGGACATAGTATGCCCTATATGACAAATTGTCTTGACCATGGGGTACTATTTCCAAAAACAAAAGTTTGGAAGGATTTTTGTTCTTAATCTTCATGTCTTGGCCTTGTTCACCCAAATCTTTGGGTGCATAAGATCTGGAAGTCCAAGTCAGAAGCATGCAACATTTTTTTTTTTCTTTTGCTCTCTTTCTTCCCCCCAGTTTTATTGAGAAATAATTGACACTCATGTATAAGTTTAAGGCGTACAGCGTGATGGTTTGATTTACACATATTGTGAAATGATTACTACAGTGGGTTCAGCTGACATCCATCTTCTCATATAAAAAGAAGAGAGGAAAGGAAAAAAAAATTTCTTGTGAGAAGAGGTCTTAGGATTTATTTTCTTAAGTTTCCTGTGTATCAGTCATCATGGTATATATTACATTCCTAGGACTTATTTATCTTATAAATGGAAATGTCTACCTTTTGACCACCTTCCTTCAGTTCTCACTGTCTGCACCCTTCACCTCTGGTAACCACAAATCTGATCTCTTTTTCTATGAGTTTGGTTTTTTGTTTTTGTTTTGTTTTGTTTTAGTTTCCACATATAAGTGGGTCATACAGTATTTGTCTTTCTCTGACTCATTTCACTTAGCATAATGCCTTCAAGGTTCATCTGTGTTGTAGCAAATGGTAGGATCTCCTCATATTTTAATATATATATATGTATATCTCACAACTTCTTTATCTATCCATAGACATTTAGGTTGTTTCCATATCTTGGCTATTGTAAATAATGCTGCTATGCACATGGGGGTGCATGTATCTTTTTGAGTTAGTGTTTTTATTACCTTAGGATATATTCTGAAAAGTGGAATTGCTGCATCATATGGTAGTTCTGTTTTTAACTCTTTGAGGATCTTCCATGCTGTTTTCCTTAGTAGCTATACAAATTTACATTCCCACCTATAATAAGAGAGCAATATTTTAAACAGCTTATCAGTTCATTACCTTAAGAAAAGTGGCATTTGATCTTGTTCCTAAGTTCCAGTGCAATAACCACACGTTGTAGCAGGTGCTTATTACTCCCTGCTCTTTCCAGCTTAGAGTTCACGGTGATGTAAGATAAATAAGGACCGAACACTGGACACTGCAGGCAAACTGCAGGGAGTGACAGTCACCCTTCAGAAAGAAGGACGGCCAGGGGCAAATGCGTCTGTAAACATGGGTTGGGGGAGCACTGTGCTGGGTGCTGGAGGGGCCACAGGCATGAGCATAACGGGTCCCTGTCCTCAGGGAGCCATCCAGTCTGCTAGGATGGCAGCTGGGGAACAAAAGAAAGAAGCTTATGCTGAGATTCCTTTGGGGGGAAAGATGAAAAGATAGGAAAAAGAGGTAAAATGGAAAAGTCTGAAGAGCTCTTGCATGCTGTGCCTCAGGCTACCTAGTTAGTTTTATGAGAAGAAGCCCAAAGAAGTAGCTGATGTTTGTAAATGCTTTTTAAACTTAAGCCACAAATAAAATCGTTAGACATTTTGCAGACCCACGTCATTGACCAACATCTAAGCTGACTTACCGGCTCAGGTGTGTTACTGGTCACGCAGTGACATTTCTTCATGGTAACCTTTTTAACAGGACCTTCCTGAGAGTGGGTTGTGGTGCCCCAGGGAGGTGTTAACTGGAAGGGTCGGTACCCAGGCGCTAGTCCAGGCTGAGCCCACAGCGGCGGTGGGACCATAGCTGGGTGGACACAGTGCCCACCATATCACTTCCCCCGCCCCTTCCTCTCCCTGGGCTGGCAGATGATAACATTTACTATGTAACTCTTATCTACATATAACTTTATAATTGTGTTGTTGTAGAAATGATAAGACAGTTGGCTTGCTTACATTTTTAAAGTTGTGAAATTCATCTTACATAATGTCTGATTGATATAGCTGGGCTGCGTTATACCCCTAGCTTTATTGATTTGCTCTCTTTTTCATTCCACCTGCTAAACTAAGCTATAAAGTACTTAAAATTTAAGTACTTAAGCTATAAAGTACTTAAATTCAAATTTTTATAATTTGCATTTTAAAGATTGTCATATTGCTACGGCAATATTATAGCTCTTGTAATATTTTATAGTCCATTTATTAGTGACTTAATTATTTCTCACCTTCTGACAATTAATTTATTAAAGCTAGCTAAAGAATAGAGGAAATACTGATGGGAAATGTCATAAGGTCCTGGATAGCCTTTATTTTTGTAACATTTGTTATATTGAGCTTAACCCAAAATTAGCCTTAGAAATAAGATCTTATTTCATTTCACTGACTTCCCATTTATAGTTTGAAGACTCCAAATGAGAAGTAAGCGTAGTTTGAGAAATCCACCCCTCCCCACAAAGTCCTGTGTTACTGTGAGTCTGCACTGCTGAAGTTGCCCTCCAGTGAGGACAGGATTGCGGTATCTCCTAAGAGTGTACAGATATGTATTTATGCTGTCAAGATTGTGACTATTTTTCTGTCTAAGCTCTTATTAATAAACGAGTTGTAGCTGAAATATGCCCGTGTCTTTGTGAAAAAGGAGAGTGCAGGGAAGGAGCTGATTGTGGAAATGTGGACACTGTGTAAGCTGGTGTGGAGGCTAGGAAAGAGGGCCCACGCTCAGGGTGGCCTGCAGCCCCATTTGCCTGGGACAGACCCTGCTTGTACACCTGTTGTCCCAGCATAATTATTAATAGTTCTCCCTTTAACCCTTAAAAGTGTCCCTGTTTAGATAATTCGTTGTGTGGTCACCCTGCCCATGGCGCCGAGATTGTCCTAATGGCTCTTGTGATCCCACCAGCAAACAGGTCTTTGGAGTGGCCCAAATTGTGGTTTTTTGCCCTATTTGTCATCCCTCCTTGGATCCCGGAAGTGGTGAGGTTTGAGGCTGGGACGTTGCTCAGGAAGGCGGGTGTCAAAGCCACCCGGGAGCAGAGGAAGAAAAACACAGACACCTTCTTAGATCAGGCAGATGGGGGAGAAATAGGGAGGGACTGGTCTGGAGAGTGGGAGTGACTCTGTGGTCACACGAGGGAGGCTTTTCTTCCCCTGACGAGTTCACAGTTTAGTGGAAGAGATGAAACATATCCAGAGATAGTGAGAGGATAGATGATAGATAGATGTGTTAAAATATGTAAACAGGGCTTCCCTGGTGGCACAATTGGGAGTCCGCCTGCCGATGCAGGGGACACGGGTTCGTGCCCCAGTCCGGGAAGATCCCACATGCCGCGGAGCGGCTGGGCCCGTGAGCCATGGCCGCTGAGCCTGTGCGTCTGGAGCCTGTGCTCCACAACGGGAGAGGCCACAACAGTGAGAGGCCTGTGTACCGCAAAAAAAAAAAAAAAAAAAAAAAAATATATATATATATATATATATATATATGTAAACAGATTATTTGGGTGTTCATGGGAGAGAACGGTCAGTTTCAAGTTTAGGAATTAGGAAGACTTCAAGGAAACACTGGCCTCTGACCCTTAAGAACGACTCAGATTTCAGCAGGTGAAGAAAAGGAGACTGTTGCAGGCTGAGTTCACAGGGGGAAACACTCTCAGAAATGGGAAGCATGTGTTCTAGGAAATTCAAGCATGGGCCGTGGGAGTTCTTGCACATTTTTGAGCAGCAAAGGGCCATGCTCAGAATTAAGATTATGGACTGTGGGAGGGTAGGGGTGAAAGAGAACTCAGAGGCCTCCTGCTGAGTGTCTTTATTTTGCAGATGAGAAAATGGAAACCCAGTGGTGCATCAAATTAATGGGAGAACCGTTAATGGTTCTAATGGCAGGTTTAGAACCTGACTAGTCTCTTTGTCCAGTTTTTGCCCTGCAGTCCAGATCAGGAAGATGAGCCATGTGTGGTGTGTAGATGACTGATGAATCTGCCCATAAAGCCCAAATAGCGCCAATAATCATGATCTGACGTTGTTCATGTGGGGCCCTTGAAGTCCCAGGTACCTTATTTCTGATTCTTGCTCCCCATGAAGGTGGAGAAGGATTCGTCTTGCATACTTTGGCGTATGTTAAAAGGCAGATCCGATGAGCTTAAAATAAGGAAGACTCTATTCAACAGATTGAGTTCCACTCAACGGAATCTGATTATAAGTACCTGAATATATCTTTTGTATTATTACTTCAGAAAACAGAAAATTTAAGTGTTTTACTTGAAAGTGTGTGTCAGTGAACTTGAATGCATCCACTGTTGAGAATCAGATATCACAGTTGAGCTCGTTCTCTCATGTGTTTAGAGGCTGGTTTGGAGAAGATAAGGATTACGTAACCTGAGTAAGAGATTCTGGTGAGTGAGCGGGTCCCCTCTCCGTAACACACAGTGCTCCTGGGGTGATCTGCCGGGAGGCTTCAGGACCACGTCTCCTCTCTCCCGTCATCATCATCATCTTTTTATACAAAAGTGGTTTTTACCACCCTTTTTAATGTCGATGAAAGTAACGATTCAGCTCTCCAGCTATCTTTGCTTATTAGTTTCAGATTTACCGTCTGCTTTATGCTTACATTTTTTTAAATGTTATGAGATCTGTGCTAACAAATAGAGACCAAGATGTCAACATTCTTCCTTGACTGAGAGAAAACACTGGGAGTTTAAATATTTTGTGGAGTGTTACATAAAAAGAAAGTTCTCTTTAAAATTTTTTCATTGGACTTTGAGGGCAGTATTCTCGGTGAAAGAAGCCAGACGCAGAAAGACAAGCCTTTCGGGATTCCACTTAAATGAGGTATCTAAGCTAGTCAGATTCATAAAATCAAAGACTAGACTGGGAGTTACCAGGCACTGGAGATAGGACGTTATTAATCAACAGGCATGAAGTTTCAGGTAAGTAAGGTGGAGGAGTTCTAGAGACCCGTGTACAGTAGCACCTTGTACCTCTAGTCAACAGTAATGCATTGTACAGGTAAGCATTTGTTCAGAGGGGTAGATCTCATGTTAAGTGTCCTTATCACATAAATATTTTTTAAAGAAAAAAAGTCTTTTTCCTTGGTTTTGCTACAATTTTTCTGCACTATGGTATATGCTTCAGTCATTGTAAGTAAATTGACAATGAAGTCACAGGGAATGAAAAGGAGAGAAGAGGAAAAAGGAAAGAAAAGGATGCCCAGCTCTGTCACAGAGAGCACGGCTGTTCACATACACAGCGGCCGGACTCTCGAGCAGCCATAGCTGCTCGGAGATTACCCATGAATTCATTCCTGTTATTGCAGTTCCTTTGTCTCTGCTTTCTATCTGAAATTAATTTGTTTCCATCTTTTACAGCTTCACAAAAATCTTGATTTTAATTGCCTTCACACTTAATTAAGAAAGCACTCTCTGAGGAATCCGTTTATCCAGTAGAGAACAGTAGTTTTTAGTGTTTAAAAAAAAAAAGGAACAAGAAGATGCTTTGTCTAGGAGCGTGTTATTTGCTTGCTGTGAATATTTTTATATAAGTTACTGGATCGTCCCTTCTACCTCATGGCTTTAAATATTTCTTAAATAAGACAAGGTCCTTTAAATAAAATATGTGAAACGAAGGGTTTTTTTCTTACACAGATATGTTGGCAGTCGGCATGCAGCATCAGGAGTGCTCTGCTGTATGTTGTTGGTATGGGTTCCTGTATTTTCTCTGGCCACTGCTTAATGCAGGGAAGAGAGAAATCACACTTCATAATTGATGGAGTCTGCCCATCTGGACCAAGCAGAGATCATCTGTAATAAGGTTATTATTGATTCCCATCTCCTCTGTGGCTGCTTTTATCACTCTCCTGCCTCAGAACTTGACAGCATCTCAGAACTTTTAGAAGCATCTTTTAATTGGAGGTGTCAACTCTCCCAATTTTTATAACTGTAGAAAAATAGAGTATTATGCCTTGGGATAAGACTGAGCTACAAAGAGGGGGAAAAAAGACAGATTAGGGAAAGGTGAATGTACCCTGCTACAGGGGGAAGAGCAGAAACCCAAAGCCTCTAGTTTCATTCACTGACAGGGGAGGTCCAGCCAGTGACGTTTCCAAAACGGTTTCTCTGGCATCATCAAAACCATACAACTGACCCACTTCAGAGCGACTGCCAACCCCACGGGAAGGGAAAAGTAATGTTTACAGGATGGAATGTGATGATGGTATCACTCGTATCATCAGATCAGATGTAGAGGCTGCCACTCAGCCACCAGAAGCAGGGAGATTAAGAAACTTAGGGGAGATGGTGCTTCACGGTGTGATATGGTGGTGATTGCACGACTGTATCTCTCATCTGCTTTTCATGTTTTACATGTCTCCACAGAAACCATCGAGGGACACATATGTAGAAGTATTCTTACACACACACACACACACACACACACACACACACACACACACACACACACACACACACACACACCTTCAGACACTAAGCAAGAACAGTTGCGAAACACACACCTGCAGATACTAAGCAAGAACAGTTGCGAAACAGTAGCATTTTAGCGGCTGGCAATCCCCTTGAAAGAGCCTTCATCAGCGGCTGTTTTTTGTTGTTTTTTTTTTTTACAGTTCCATCTACGGATGCCATGCCTCCCCAACTATCCCGGCCTCTCACTGTTGTGGCCTCTCCCATTGCGGAGCACAGGCTCCGGATGCACAGGCTCAGCGGCCATGGCCCACAGGCCTAGCCGCTCCGTGGCACGTGGGATCTTCCCGGACCGGGGCACGAACCCGTGTCCCCTGCATTGGCAGGCGGACTCTCAACCACTGCGCCACCAGGGAAGCCCCGATCAGCGGCTGTTTTTTACCAGTTAAATTTGATACCCAGCCCCAGACTCTCTGGGAGGACAGAGATGCAAACCTCAACAGAGTCCCACACGTTGTCAGATGGTGTCTTCAGACGAGAAGTGATAAAGTACGAAGCGAGCCGCTGTACCATCTGACGCACCAACTGCAGATACTATTCTGCAGTTTACAATTCCTGAGTAACTGCGGCGCTGTCCCACCATGCTGGTAAACGAGAAACGGGAGCCTGCTATTGGCATCACTTCAGCCCTTGAACCAAGCCACCTGGGGAGCGGTTATGGGGCTGTGGCTCGGGGCCATGTGTTTGGTGGGGTCTCCCACTGTTTGACTTCTCTGTTAGAGCCTTTCTGTTGCTTCTGAAGGGGGCAGAACAAGATTGCTTATTTCTCGAACGCTTTATTTCACTGAATCTGGTAGGAAATATGTATGTAATATAACTGGAACCTAAAGCTCCAGAAAAGCTAGGGAACTTCCTTTTAAGCAGATGCATTATGCAGAAGAACACTACTACATTTTTGATAAAACTTAAGATCATTCAAGTGCTGTAGTCTTTTATTCTTCCTGTGCAAGAGGAGAGGAATTGCTTCCCATGTTCCCATCAGATCCCACTGGAATGTGGGATTTTGCTCTTGTATTATTCCTTCAGTGTTTATTTTTGATATATTCTCTTCTTGACTAGAAATAATTTATTTTGTTTCTTCAGTGGCTAAAGTTACCTCCTTAAGTCGTTTTCTGAGTTCTTCTTTATGTCAAAGACCCACCAGGACATTTTTTTCAATATTTATTCGGCCGTGCCGGATCTTTAGTTGCAGTGTGCGGGATCTTCCTTGTGGCACGTGGACTCTTAGTTGTGGCATGCATGCGGGATCTAGTTCCCCGGCTAGGGATCGAACCCAAGCCCCCTGCACTGGGAGCATGGAGTCTTAGCCACTGGACCACTAGGGAAGTCCCCAGGACATCTTTTAAAAGTCTGTGTACATCTCTCAAATTCTGAGCGTCCTCTATCAATAATAGACGTGGTTTTCTTGGTCAGTCGATGCGAGCAACAGCGGCTGGTCAAGGCTGGGAAGAAGCATTTGCCTTCCTTATCCTGGTTTGCTCGGTAAACTTCCTGTCCCCACTAGGCTTCGAATAAACAGAATTGGGCCGAGTGGAGATAGCAGTGCTGGCCGACTTCCAGGTTCTTCAGCCTGTTGTCACCTCATGCCTGTGGGGCAGAGACTGAGTTCAGACCACACGCTCGGCCCAGATGGGGAAGGAAATGCAGCTTTCCCAGCTCTCTTAGGGGCAGGTGGGTGTCCCTCAATTTTAGTTCCGTTTCGTAACGCTGATCCATTGCCTTAATTCACATTATCCATTTTGGGTTGTGGTTGCTTGACTCTTTAGGTAAAATGCTCTGTCTCTCAGACTTTCTCTCTTCCCTCAGCTCCTCTAAGAGTGGCCACTAGCTGCCTGGAGAGGGTGCAGCTGCAGAAAGTCTCCTTTCTGTGCCCTTGCTGAAGAACGTCCTAAAGCTCACCACCGCCCACCCCAGTGCACCTTGGGGCTTGTGCGTGCAGCGCAGGGATTTCCTGGCTCCGTCCTTTGTCCTCAAGGCTCCAAGAGGCGGGCTCCCAATGTCCCCTCCACTGCCCCTTTCCTCCTCCTGTCCTAGGGCTGCAAACGCTTGGCCCAGCCGTGGTCGGTGGAGGGGCATCTCCTCTACCCTAGGGATGATGCTCTGGGACCTACATGCGTTGTTCCTTGATATGTTAAATTAATTTAGAAAAGAGTTTCTCCTTGACAGATCCTGACTTTCAAGCCTGTCGTTTTGGTGGGAACCCAAATAAAAATCGAATCTGACCTTTAAAACCCAGAAGTGTCTTTGTTTTTACAAGATAGCTGCTTTTCACCCAGCCTCTGAAACTTGCTCTTTGAGTAGGTGGAAAGCCCCAGGGCAAAATGATTTATAAACTATGGCAACATCTCTGGGCAAGAAACAGCTTTACACTCTCCTTACACCTCCCACTGCTGTGGCCTTGCAGCTGGCAGCCTTTCCCTCCCCGCGGCACCTCATCTCCTGGATTCCCCTAGAGAGAGACCTGGGTGCTGAGGCAGTCAGAAGTCTGATGTGCCGGCTGTAAGAACGAGGGATTACGTAATGATCATCAAGAGAAATGGAGTCTGAATACTTTGACTAGTGTTGTTAAGTGAATAACATTCTTCTTAGAGCATCTTGGAAATGTGGCCTCCCTTTGGCATGTTTGGATTGATGAAGAATTTATGGTAAGCCTAGTAATTGCCAAGAGAGGGAGAAAAAGGGGGAAATAACTCTAGGGAGATGTATCTCACGCATATAGTCTTGTAGCAACTGAAGTTTTCCAGAATCTGAATTTCTGATTTGCTATTGAAACATGCATCAAACACTATTAATAATATCTAGCCCTTTCTCGAAGAGAGCACTTTTTACAGCATCCAGAATCTGTCTGACATCTTGAGGTTTGTGATCACTGTTGTGGTGTGCGTGGCGTGGCACTGTGTCTACAGCCAGTTTTGTGGATGTGATTGTGGTGGAAATCCTTTTCAAACAGGAAAGTGATGATCAAGAAACAAAGGACTGGGCTTCCCTGGTGGCGCAGTGGTTGAGAGTCCGCCTGCCGATGCAGGGGACGCGGCTTCGTGCCCCGGTCCGGGAAGATCCCACATGCCGCGGAGCGGCTGGGCCCCTGAGCCATAGCCGCTGAGCCTGCGCATCTGGAGCCTGTGCTCCGCAACGGGAGAGGCCACAACAGTGAGAGGCCTGCGTACCGCAAAAAAAAAAAAAAAAAAAAAAAAAAAAAAGAAACAAAGGACTGAGTTGGCTTTTGGTGTGTGATAATCTATATGTCTTTAGCGGCTTGTGAGCTCCGAATCCTTTCAGATCCACAAAAGTGAAAACTGGCCAATCTAGAACCTGCCTCTCACGGCTCACTGATGAGTTCAGCCTGCTACCCCTCTGGTGTCTGGGAGCCCTCTGGCTTGCTCTGACCTTGGACTCAGAGGGGAGCTGCGTCTCTCATTGACCCTCTGACCTGTGCCATTGGGACAGAGGGAGCTGTGCCAGCCTGTGCTGCCTGCTTTGAGAGATCATTGTGTTCCTCTCCCTTGTCGTAAGCTGTCCTGGGACGGAACCCTTGGAGCCCCCTACATATGGACTGTACTCTGAAACACCCAGCACTCACTGGGCCACACCCCACTGGAGGACCCAGGAAATGCACCTTCACTGTTTATCTTAGTTTTCCTAGGGTGGCGGTTTCTGACCAGATGGGGAGTTGGGGGTATGAAGCCCATGGTGATTCTTCATCCCACTCAGGAAGGTGGCTGCCATTGCCACCTGAGCCTGTGGCTGCCCCTGCTGTCAGCTCCATGTGGGATTCAGAACATTCTCCAGCCAGTTAAATGGGGATGTTTTGCCTGTGTGATTATTTTAGCAGTGCTGGCTACAACTAACCAGTAAGAATCACACACGTGAACCTTTTTTTTAGAAGTATTTTTCTTCTATCAAAGATTCATCAAAAGGATGAATTGTTTAATATTTCGTTGTGTCCCATCATTGTCTGTATTTAGGTTGAAGTTTAGAAAGGATGTAAGTTGCAATGATAACAGAATTTTATTGTTTAGCATCTCGATATTCTGATATCATTCCCTGACTTGGCAAATGCAAGATCCATTCACTGGAGCTTAACTTGATTTATTGACTCCCATTCTTATATAGTTTAGAGAAGCAAATGCTTTTCCATTGAGAAAATTGGCAGCGTTGCAAATCCCAGTCGGATTTGAGTTGGAAAGATTGAAATTACTCAGATACCTCTAGAAAATTGTTAGTGGTGGTACACAGATTGGTTTGTAAATGCAGTGATGAGTCTCCTCTGTTTTCATGGACACATAGTCTCTGGATGTGCAATCACATTTTAGAAGACAGCTCTCTAAGAAATGGGATAGTTTGGATGGAAGCTGCTCCATGAAAATGAAGCTATCAAAATAACCATTTTATATGAAAGATCATATATTTCAGAATTTTTTTGAGTACTACATGTAATTGTTGACACTTACTTGGGCCACCTTCTGGCATCACTTCTTGGCAGTAGGATGTACTCATTTCTGACCTATTTTTCCTGTCTTGTATGTCCCTAGTCATGACCTGGAAGAAATTTTTTAAAGGTGTTTTTCCACAGTCTTTTGAATAATGAGGCAGTAGTGATTTTTCTCTGCAACTTGATAAATTCCTGACAGTAATATTTGGCACTTTCTAAGCTTTAAGCATATATTTTGTTGATATGTTACATTTGACCTCAGGTTTATAAGAGAAATAAAATTCAGCACTGCCTACGGATTATTTCTATTTTTGTGTAGTGGGGAGGGCTCACCCCCAGCCTCACCAAACCCCTCTAATCAGCACTTGTCTGGTGGTAACTCTCCACCATACACATTAACCGCTGTGCCAAGTGGGGACCGCAGGAACTGTCACTTATTATTCTATTTTAACGATTCTTGGTTTTCATTCTGTTCACTTATATTCCCCCAGATTGCTGGCAAATAATTAATGCCACTCACCCAACTGAAATAACCACCCTTGACACCAGAAATCTGATTTTCTGATTTTACCAGAAATCTGAATTTATCGGGGATAAAAATAGCACTTAATAATGATTTTTAAGTCTTTTCTAACTTAAGGCATTTAAAATTCTGAACCATAAGAAAATTACTCTCCCAGTCAACTCAGTGGGTGGACAGTATGATGTGTTAAAAGTTTAACTCTAGGGGCTTCCCTGGTGGCGCAGTGCTTGAGAGTCCGCCTGCCGATGCAGGAGGCGCGGGTTCGTGCCCCGTTTCGGGAGGATCCCACGTGCCGCGGAGCGGCTGGGCCCGTGAGCCGTGGCCGCTGAGCCTGCGCGTCCGGAGCCTGTGCTCCACAAATGGGAGAGGCCACAACAGTGAGAGGCCCGCATAACGCAAGGGAAAAAAAAAACAAAAAAAAACATTGAATAGTATATTTCAAATGGGTGAACTTTATGGCATATAAATCAGATTTATATCTGTTAAAAAAGCTGTTAAAAAAAAAACACAAGGCACATTTTTAACGCCAAACTGTGTTCCACAAAGACTGTATCAGTCTACTACGTTTAGTATTAGTCACATCTTTAGGGCTAACTCTTATAGATTTTTATGTGCAGATTTTATACAGGAAGTCCTTTATCTACTTATGGAAATCTTGAAGTATTTTCTTTGAAACCAATGTTGATTATTCTAGTTTTCTTTATAATTAGTATACTCCTATACCAGAGAGAGATTAAATGGAGTGATACCATCATTTATGTCATTATATGGCACAAAATAATTTTAGCTTTGAATAATCACTTATCTGGTGCCAAAAGCCAAAAAAATAAAAAATAAAAATCTGTCTTTGTGAATAGAGATAGCTGTTTTGAGTATTTAGCTAAATGTAACCAAGATGGTAGTTACTCATTTTTAGCTGATTTCCTAAAACTAACCTCTAGCTATGTTATAAGTCCGTGAAAGTCTTTGACCAATGTTATAATTCTCTGTGGCCAAATTTCTCCTTCATTTACATATAACATACGTTTATGCTTTCAAAATACTAACCGCACTTGATTTTTCATGTTCTGTTCTAAAATGTGCATGTAGCATGTCAAACTATATTCTCTGGAATACTTTTAGTCCAGTATCACCAAGTGATGCATGGTGTGGCATTTTAGAGCAACGCTGGCCTGTGGGCCTGGCTGGCACCACCCATTTGTGTATGGGCTGCAAGCTTAAAATGGTATTTACAGTATTTACATATTAAATGGTCGAAAAATAAAAATTCAGGACATGTAAAAATCATGTGAAATTCAAGCCTCTGTGTCCATAAGGAAATTTTGTTAGAGCACGTTCATGACACATTCTCTGTGCCTGCTTTCACATGGTGACAGCAGTCGCCTAAAATATTTACTGTCCGCTCCTTCACAGGAAAAGTTTGCCAACCCCTCAGAAAGAGGATCACGGAAAAAGTCCTTAGGGTATTTTGATGCCCTGGTTTCCAGATTCACTTTGGCCAGCTTAAATCATGACTTTAAAGGTTTTCTTTCTTCTTCTTTTTTAAATAATGTACTTAGTGCGTTTTGAATGTAGATCCATAGAACATCATTTTACTCTGTTACCCCAGTAGGAGGAGGGCCCCTGAGTTCTGTCCCGGAAGAGGCAGTGGACCCCTGAAGAAGTAAAACTACTTGTTAGTGTTTGACGGTCAGAACTATAAACACCAGAGGTGGGAACTAGGAAAGGAAAGCCTGTGAAAATTCCAGTTTGCTTACAATGCCCATGAGGACAGTGTGCTATTCCAGCAAAAAAAATGGTGACAGTCAACCAGAATCTTGTGTTATAATCCAGTAAAATTTGTAACTAACTTTAGTTCACATGTATTTAGCGAGATGTATAATCATTATTACGCTACTTGGTAATGAGGCACGACAAAATGAGCCGTCTAAGGATTGAGTTTAAGCAGTGCTCAGGTCAAGCATTTCTTGTTAGGGGAGGGGGAGGGTAGGGCAGAGAAAGGGGAATTGGGTGGAGCCGGTGGGCAGGCTCTGCATCTCTTCTGAAAACCCCTAGTTTCCTCTCACCTTCCCCTAAGGGGGGAAGGAGGACTTTCTCTAGAATTATAAAATCCAGGCAGTACTAACCACATTCTATTTAAAGCTCTCTCCACCTCCACCTGGAGGTGAAGCCCAAACCCAGACCCTCTCCCACGGTGGCTGGAGGGTCACACACCCTGCTGTTCTTCATGCTCTTTGCTGCTTTCTTACACTCATCACAACCTGTAATTATACATTCGTTGGTTTGATTCCTTTTCTTAAGGTACCTCTCTCTCTCCCCCCCAGATCTGAGCCCCCGGGTGGCTGCGACCCTGTGTGTCCCGTTCATCACTGCGTTCTCACGACAGAGCCTGCCGCAGGGCAGGCACTCAAAATATATTTATGAACGAATGAGTGAATGAATGAATGAGTGAGAGAAAATGCCCTTGATCTAGAGGACACAGATATCAGGTGTCCTTCCCGCCCTACATCTATGTCCCGGAGTACCTACATTTCCCTGAACCTGGCTCATTTACGCGTGCACGGAAAGCCTTTCTTGGGAGGGTTAGGTTTGGGGCTGGCGACGGCTGGAGGGTGGAGTGGCTGTCCTTCCAGTCTCAGTACCAGAGGGTCTCACCGTGTCCGTCCTAGGGCGGTGAGTGGCACCTGTGCCGGTCCAGGAAGAGGAGGTCCCTGGACAGCTCCAGATGCCTGTGGGAAGGGCAGGGCCTGAGGCTGGAGGCCAGGCCTGGGACAGCTGGGAGGAAGGAAGCTATGAGCGTCTCAGGTCCCCAGACCATTTACTTCTTATTCAGATCCTCAGTCTTCCCTGCCCTTTACCAGAGGGTTCTTTGCCCTGTCTGCAATGCCCTACTCTTAAAGATTCATGGGTCCTAAGGAGGACACACCCCTAGGGTTGAGGAATGGAGGGGAGAGGAGGCCAGACAGGAGAGCAGCTTGATTCAGCAGAGGCCGCTGAGATGGGAACATGGCTCATATATGAAGAGCGTTTCATGCTTTTCCAAAGCATGCTCAGAAGTTGAGTGCCACGTGAGCTAGTAGGTGGGCATGGGCTCCTGGTGGGCCAAACGAGAAGTCCCTGAATGCCAGACCGCCACCGTCGCTCAGTTGTCACACCCCTCATCCCGACGCTCGCGGGCCCTGGTGGGTACCACACTGCTGTGCTCCCGGGTAAGGAAACCCGGACCCCACACGCAGTATCCGCGGGCTGTGGGTCCACCTTGGCTAGGCTTTGTCCTGGTCCTTCTCTCATCTGCGTCGTGAGCTGACTCCCAGGGCACGGGAGATGTGCCCTGGTGTGTTCTGCCAAGGGCACATCTCCGTGAGTGCAGTTGTGAGTTCACACAGCCCCGGGCAGGTGGGCATGGGTGTGAACACGTGTGTACAATATCGTTCTTGCACAGAGACGCTGGGACTAGCAATTGGGGGAGGAAGGGGGACCCTGCCTGCACCCTGGAAGTAGGTGAGTGGGGGCTTGGGGGATGGTGGTGCCAGCAAAGAATATGAGCCCTGAGCATGAGAAGTCCCTGCTCTGGTGCGCACTCTGTGACCCGGGCACGTCGCCTCTTCATCTGTAGAACGGGCAGGGTCTCACCGCCTCCCAGGGGGTGAGATCACATGTAAGTAGCCCAGGGCATAGGAAATTCTCAATACACGGTACTCATTATCATATCAGTATGAGTTCAAAGGCTAGAAACAAGCAGCTCTTGATGCTCTAAGACTTCTCTGTGTGTATATCTTAGCATCACTCGAACTTCACAGCAGCAGCTTTGCTGTATATGGAGACGTGGTTACTCCGTTTCATAAAGGCAGGTTTAAAATTGCAAAGTGAAAAGCAGAAGGTTAGGTTTCCCACCACCTTGCGTGGGGAGTTGCCTCTCTACTCAGAAAGGGGAAGATGCAGGAGCCTGTGAGTTCTGTGGTCGACACCAGAAAGGCCGTAAATACTGTAGTAGCTGGTCGAGTGGTTCTTGCCCCTCTCCTAGCTCTGCTGTTGCAGAGTACGGCAGACTCTTTACTGGGCTCAAAAATAACGCTTTTCATTACAGAGAAGTCTCCAATTGCTTTCCTCTGTTAACTAACATCTAGACTTAGCTATCACAGACCTGAGAGAGACTAATGACACCTTACAGTAAGACTATGATTGAATTACCGTCTGTTAATTAGGAGTTTCTAAATCACCTTGATCCCCTTGGAGAAAAACCCTGATATAAGTAGATGGTAATAAAAGTGGAACTATGTTTAATTCAAACTGTATCTTTTGAAATTTAATTAATTTCGTAATAATAGTTTTATTTATTTTTATTTATTTAAAAAAAAAATTCTTGGCTGCACCCCGAGGCATGTGGGATCTTAGTTCCCTGAGCAGGGATCAAACCCACGCCCCCTGCATTGAAAGGCAGAGTCTTAACCACTGGACCACCAGGGCAGTCCCTCATAATAATAGTTTTAAATGAGCATGTCAGAGCTCTAAATGGTCCTTGGTCTCTTGAAAGAGTTATGTAGCATCCAGAAGCTCCTAATACAGCCTCCGGAAGTAGCTTGCCCACTGAGTAGTTGGCTTTAACGAGCTCGAGTTCCCCTTTTCTCCTGCAGGGAAGACTTAGGACAGGTTTTATTTATTTATTTATTTTATTTTATTTTATTTTATTTATTTATTTTTTGTTTCTCTCATCCCAGTCTCCTATGTACAGACACCCCTCATGGATGGAAGGGATGAGTTGGGTGCTTTTGTTCCCACTTCCAGACAATTGACATCATGTAATCCCTTCTTCTCATTGGAAACACAAATCACCTGGCAGTAACACCACTTAACGTTAAGACAATGTAGCACAGCGCATAAAGCAGAACGCAGAATCAGGAAAATCTTAGTTCCAATCTGAACTCTATCAATTAACACACATTTGACATTCAGAGCTCTAAAGTTACCTTCTCTAAACCATTTTCTGATCTGAAAACAGGAATGATAGGAATATAGTGAGAACTGAATGAGAAGATGCATGTAAGGCAGTTAGCACACTCCTGTAAATAATAAGTTTTACAGTATAATGTATTGTATTTTGTTACTATTATTAGCATCTTGATGATTCTTCAATTTCCACAGGCCTTTTAAAAAAAACTCAGTCCTGAATAGTAATATCACAGCAGAAGCCATAGTCATAGCTCTAAATAGGAGTCAGTAGATCTCAAACCTTAGCAGGATTTGAGTCTGCTGACATGGGTTGGGAGACAAGGTGC
Source organism: Lipotes vexillifer (assembly GCF_000442215.2). Taxonomy (NCBI): domain Eukaryota; kingdom Metazoa; phylum Chordata; class Mammalia; order Artiodactyla; family Lipotidae; genus Lipotes; species Lipotes vexillifer. Next base: position 5,202,887 of record NW_006798629.1, on the reverse strand, counting down.
AGAGTTACGTAGCCATCTATCGTCCGCTGAATGAGAATGCAAGTGGGGACTGTGAATGTTTGCAAGATATTCTACTTAAAGATATTAAGGATATAAATCCTAATTCATATTACAGAGGACATCCTTAAAGCTGTATAATTATTCTACATTTTGTACCTTGCAAAAGTCCTGTTTTAACATTTCTTAAATGGTTCAGTGTAAGACTCACCCCTAAGCCACTATGTAGACTCATCGGTTTTTATGACAAACTGCAATTTAACTGGGCCTTTGTTACTCATATATAGTTTTCCTTTGCAAGGTAGAAAAGCATCACAAGTCTCTTGTGGCCTGATATAATAATAATAATAATGAGGAGGAGGAGGAAGAGGGGAAGAAGAAGAGGAAGAGGAGGAGGGAGGGGGAGGGAGGTCCCCTCTCCCTGAGCTTTTTCTTGACAAAACATTGTTTTTTTTAAATAAACAAACCTTTACTTTGAGAATATATCCTTTCTGCCCATCTGTCCTTTGGTGAGCAGCCCAAAGCTGGCTTCTTGTCACTATGGAAACTAACTTTCCCACACCGACCGACTGCACTGGGCCCGGAGTTCCTCCCCGGCCACCCCGCAAGGCCACCCCGCACACCTGGACCGGAGGCACGGGGCTTTTCCCCAGGTACGCGGCTAGTGTCTTTAGACAAGGAAATCTCAAAACGAACCCGTGTCCCCTGCGTCGGCAGGCGGACTCCCAACCACTGCGCCACCAGGGAAGCCCTTAGGCCAGGTTTTAAACCAGTTTCATCGGTTCTTTGGAGACACTCCCCTCCATCAAAGATGTAGCCTCTGCACTCAAATTCTTTAAAACTTTGAAGACTGGGGAGGTCACAGTGGTGCCCTGCCCCTCTTTTCCCTCTTCCCAGACATTTACTGGAAGCAGAAGCAAGTGGCCAGCTGTAGACTGCATCCCCACTGGACACCCTGGCTGCCTCCTGGCCTAGTGGAAAGCTCCTTTCCCAGCTGCTAAGCCCCTCCCGTACTCGTATCCTTTCCTGCCGTCATGGCCACAGAGGGTATTTGAGCGCAAGGTGCACTTAAATTTCATGCTGAGATGGTATGAGGGTGTCACGTAAGCACATCACTACTATAGTTGAGAAAATCGGAGAAGTGTTTCACAGCGTTGAGAGGCTGCCCGTGACCAAGGGCCCTGGGGAGGATGGGGTATGCGTGCACCCGTGAGGTCGCCGTGGTGCAGAATGATTCATCATGTGCTATAAAGTAGCCTGTTTAGCATGAGAATGTGGAATAAGGCTTCCCACAGTAATCATGTGCAAAATGACATGTAACATCCCGAGTTCTTCCCTAAGGAAACTTCTGATTGTGTGAAGTTGGTCATAAAATGGGGAAATAAGAGGGTTATTATCATTTGAGTGCATGTGAACTTACTATATACGTGCTGTCTACACAGAAAAAAGCACAGCATGATGTGAAGTGGTAGGAGTTATTATATAGTTTTTCTGGATAGTTTTATAGTTGCGTTGGAATTCCTTTTTAGGGTAGTTTGGCTTCTGTCTTGTTGCTCAATTTTCAACAGTTTTTGTTTTCTCTAAGTATCGTATCTTACAGCAGCAGAAGCGGTACAAGATCAAAACCAAAATTCTTTTTGACTTGTTGACATTCTGTGTACTTCTGAAACTAAAACTATGCAGAAAATTTAAAACTTTGCCAACAATTTATGGTAGAATAAACATTTAAAATCTGTACATTGAGTTCGTAACTAATCTCTTGGTTTATTGGAACTCCCAGCTTTTCCAGAGCCCTTTTCTATTTTCCCTGTGCTATTCTGCACTACTGAGCTTCACCAGCCCTGACCTATTTAAATATATTTGGGAACATGGAGACTTCTAGTAATCTAAGTCTCAATTAATCTAGAAATATGAGTGAATTCCTTTCACGTAAAGGTTTGGTTGTGGCTTTATAGTTTATTAACTTGTCTGCATAAAATAAAACTTTCTTACCTGATTTGAAGGATGGTTTTTAATAAGGTAAATCACCCTTGTGCATTCACCGTTTTAATTCCTCTAAGCTCTGGCTCTGTGATTTTATTATTCTTTTTTCTTTTATTCCTCTATATAATGCTTTTTTCCCCCCTCCTTAATTTCCTCTTTATGGTGTTTTCTCGGTCTTTGCTCCTTTCTGCTGTCCTCCAGCCTACAAATGTGTATTACTAAGGACTTCTAGTGGCTAATGCTGGAAGTGCCTCTCAGAAATACCCACGATGTAAATGTTTGGTCCATCCCAAGTGCATTAGGCACCAGAGCAACTAGGAGAAAAGAAAGCACCTAGAGCAATAAATTGGTTGTTTTGACTACATGATACTGTTTATTTCCACGAATTTTATACTGAATCCAAATGGTTATTTAGATGAGTACAGGCAAAACCTGTATTACTCTGTGTATAATAAGCATAATGTCTCTTTGCTTTTATATTGACATGGTAATTCACTTCAGGAACTACCGTTTAGTTAAAACTTGAAGTTTAATCTGTGAAATGCAGCCCTTTCTAAGTGTGTGAATATGGTTATATATTGATTTAGAGTGAGAAGGGGTAGATGGAGACATTGACTGTGGTAGGAGAGGCTTTTTCATCATGTGAAAATTCAGCTAGATACTTACAGATGAAATGGGATCTCAGTTTACAGGGTTTGATCTGAAATGTAGTGCATGAAGATTCAGCGTATAGCTCAGATAAAAGGTCAGTAACAGGAGAGCTACGTGCCTCACCCTTAGGTACATACCACCCTAGCTTTGCAGTGAACTTTATGACGAATCAGAGCATGTTGAAAAGCTAGAGAATTCTTGGCTTCCTGAATGTGGACTCTGGGTCACTCTTAGCTCATAATTTGCTCCAGATTTACACAGCACTTGGCATCTCTTCTCTGGCAAGGAATGATTGTTAAAATAGTTGAATACAGTGTGGAGGCGGTCTTATATGATGCCAAAAGCATACTTCAGTTGACTATGATAGATACTGAGAGTTTAACTTTACCTCACAAGAAAATTGCGTAGATCTTGAAATACTCTTCCTTTTATAGTCAGTTATAACACTTGTTTTGAACATGCAAATTTATTTGCATGTGATCAGTGATACAGTAAGGGATAATTTTAGCTGAACGCGGATTTCGTGTTTACCTGTGGACGGTTTTGACGGCAAGAAACACTAGCGAGCGCAGAGCACTGCACCTGGGTGAATTGAATGTACACACCCACCTCACACACCCACCAGCTGCTACATCAGATCACCGGGTGTGTCCTGCGCTGCGCCCTCCGCATCTCAGTTATAACCTCTCACCAGACATCAGACCCCCTCCTTCCACCACTCACAGTAACTCAGGAGCTGCAGCCCTTCCCTCCAGGTCTTATTCAAGGTCAGGTGCCACATGCCACGCTCACTGCTGCGTTTTTGCGTTCCTTAGCTACGTAACATGTGCAGGACTGTGCTATCACTTGTATTCTGCTCCTGCCTTTTGTAATGTGTCACTGCAGAATTTCTGAGTGTTGTGCCCTGACCCCATTTTCCCCAGAAACCTTGCGTTTTTTTATCACACGGTTTTTTTTTTATAGTGCGGTGATCTTTTAGGACTACGTCTGTCACACAGCAGGACTGTCAGTACTGCCATCTTACTGTCCAGAGTTACCAAATGACCAAGTCCGGAGCTCCTAACACTGTAGACCTTCCAGAAACTCTTCTCCCACCCCTGGAAATGTTCACCATCCTTGTTCTGTCCCTGCCCCTCTGACCACTCCCTCTGTGTCTCTTACACAGCTTCCCTCTGCTTATTATTATTTGCAGTGTTGCTGTGATGTTTTCATCTCATTTAGCTTTAAAATTCCTCCCTCGGAGATGTAGACATTCTTTCATCTCAGCTGCTACCTTGGTGCAGAAAACTTGCGATTTTCCAGCCCTAGAACCAAGCTTTCCCACGGTTTCTAGCTGCTGCTACAGATCCTCAAAAGACTGCCCCGTTCACTGCCAACTCCTCTGCTCAGCTGGGGCGGAACTCCACTTCCGGGATGAGTGACCACCTTAGGGACACAGTGTAAACCTGGAAAAGCTTTGCAGCGGTCGGGTGCGGCACAGCCTCCTCGTCTGTCCGGTTTACCCTCTTTGTCTTTGGCTCTTCCTTCTGTGCCCACAGCACAGCAGTCACCGGGTCCTGCTCTGTCCTTCCCGATGTACCCTCTCCAGCCCATCTCTCTTTCCCAGCCCCGCTGCGTCCTGCCCCCCCCCCTTTCATACCCACATCCCCCATTCCTTCCTTGCTCTTTGTTCAGAGCCTGAAATTCTACCTTGATCACAGCACATCTCAGCTTAAAATCGTAATTCCGGGAGCTTCCCTGGTCGCGCAGTGGTTGGGAGTCCGCCTGCCGATGCAGGGTACGCGGGTTCGTCGTGCCCCGCTCCGGGAGGATCCCACATGCCGCGGAGTGGCTGGGCCCGTGAGCCATGGTCGCTGAGCCTGCGCGTCCGGAGCCTGTGCTCCGCAACGGGAGAGGCCACAACAGTGAGAGGCCCGCGTATCGAAAAAAAAAATCGTAATTCTGTATCGCATCCAATCTGGCCCTTTTCTAGCCACGTTCCCTACTTTCCCCTAACGCAAGTGGAAATGTCTAGAGAGCCTAACGATATTGCACATGGATCTCTGTCCTGGTCCCTCCCATCACACCCGCAAGGGGGTCGGTATGTGGCAGCAGCCACGTACACTCCTCTCTACGTATTCATTAACAATCCAGTAGTGTTTTCTATCTGGCAGAGTTCTTTCCTTTTTGAAAAAAATTTTATATTTTAACTGAAGTGTAGTTGATTTACAATGTCATGTTAGTTTCAGGTGTACAGCAAAGTGATTCAGTTATACATATATATGCTGTATATATATTCTTTTTCATATTCTCTTCCATTATAGATTATTATAAGATATTGAGTGTAGCTCCCTGTGCTGTACAGTAGGTTCTTGTTTATCTATTTTATATACAGTAGTGTATGTATATTAACCCCAAACTCCTAATTTATCTCTCTTCCCTTTCCCCTTTGGTAACCATAGGTTTGTTTTCTGTCTTTGGGTCTATTTCTGTTGTGTATATAAGTTCACTTGTATCATTTATTTTTTAGATTCCACATATAAGTGATATAATTTGATATTTGTCTGGTAGAGTTATTTCTCTCATTTTTCTATTATATAGGTTTTTTTTCCTGTAATTTTCTATAATTTGCATGGTGAAAAATGTAGAAGTCAGGTTTCATGGGGAAACTAGGACAGACTACTCTGGAAGCGGTTTTTTGTTTATAAAGTGTTTTCCTAGTGACCTTGCTGGAAGGGACGCTGACCTGGAACGCCTCAGCCCCGGGGTGGTGCCCGCACGGCGGCCTGTGTGAGGTGGAGGGGCTTTAACTGCAGCCTGCAGCTGCCTAAAGGCCGCCACAGCTGTGCAACTTTTATGCCCCAGTTCAAATGTGTGATTTTTATATTATTTTCAAGTATTAAAAAGCTATGTTGTAATTCCCAGCAATAACTTTATAAATGGTTTCTCTTCCATTAGTTCAACTCTGTGACATTTTGCTGTACTTGGAAGCTTTCGCGAAAGGAAACGTTACCTCTGCATTTCAATTTAGAAGTCTCGGATCCCAGAGTTCCCGCATTTGATTCAAAATTTCTTCACCCATACAGTAATAATTATTGTAAAGTGTTAAAGACAGAAGTAGCATTGTTAACTGAGGACGTTACTTTCAAGAACACAGAAAAAAAGCACCAAAGCTGACAGATTCCAGAGGGAATTTCGTTTTTATTTTCTCTACGTTCTCAGCGTTGGTGAACCGACTCACTTTGTAGGGCTGTGTAGCACGGGTTGCAAAACAGAAAATAAAGAAACAGTCTACAGAAATCTAGTAATGTAAAATATATTAATGTAGTAATAGTTCTCATAATCACACCTATAAACAGAGACGTTTGCCTTATACTAACATGGGGAGTTACTTTCAAAACGGGGCATTCTTACAGAAGGCGTTTCTGGTTTCCTTCCATCTTAATAAAATATGAATTTTAATTTTTACTTTGCCTTTAGTAAACTTCCTACTTTCCATCTTCTTGAGACCTATATTAAAACCTTATCTTAGGGGCTTCCCTGGTGGCACAGTGGTTAAGAATCCGCCCGCCAAGGAAGGGGACACAGGTTCGAGCCCTGGTCCAGGAAGATCCCACATGCCAAGGAGCATCTAAGCCCATGCGCCACAACTACTGAACCTGCGCTCCAGAGCCCGTGCTCCGCAACAAGAGAAACCACCGCAATGAGAAGCCCGCGCACCGCAACAAAGAGTAGTCCCTGCTCGCCGCAACTAGAGAAAGCCCGCGCACAGCAACGAAGACCCAGTGCAGCCAAAAATAAATAAATAAATTTATTTTAAAAAACAAACAAAAAACCTTATCTTAGAGTGGATCGAATTTATGAAATGGGTTTCTGGGCTATGTTAAATCTATAGATTTTCCTAATGCATTTGTTCCAGAAATTTAGGAGGTACTGGTAACTGGACGCTAATGTAAAATCCATTACCAACAGCTATTTGAAAGCGTCTTGTACTTTGTAAACAATATGAGGGTCCACGTGGTAAGTTACTCGGGCCGGCAGCGGGATGTCCGATTTCGGTGCTGAGACTTACACCTGTGCGTTTAAAGTGAATCGATGAAATGTGCATTAATGCAGATCATGCTTATAAAACCAGTCACTCTACCGGGCCTTGCGTTATAGTCACATATTAACGTAATGTATACAGAGAAAACAAGATAACTTAAAGCAGTTTTTCCCTTTGACTCATCTCTTGATATCACTCCCCTCGTATCTGCTTTTGTCTAGTCTGAGATGCTTATTCTAGTGGTTTCACATGAAATATAAATGATTTCTGTTTTTTAATAATGAATTGGTCAGTGGAGCCAAGTAAACTGTTTAATGTTGTCATTTGAAAAAATGATTTCCCAAAGTGCTTTATAGAAATATTACTTTATAAAAACACACTTCTGGGCCCATGTCAGTAGCTGAGATGATGCTACATATTGTGTGTAACACCTGTCAGGAGGCAGGACGTTCCCTAATGCTTCTGTCCATCCTCCTGGTTGGAATGTGCTTTCCTCCCGTTCAGCTGCTGCCCGTGGTCAAGACCTTCCTGATATCGTGGAAACAGCAGAGGCTTTGAGTCAAATGGAATCCCCGTCCCCCTGTTCACTAGTTACAGCCCTTTGCTCATCACAGCAGGCGACCTTGGGAAAGTGGCTTCGCTCTGGGGTCCTCAGCGTTCACATCTGTGAAAGCAGCACCACCAACACCCACCTCCCGTGGACTTTGGTGAGCATTAGAGGAAATGGAGGACACCAAGTACGTACCTGATGCCAAGGAGGCTTTGAAATACTTCCATTTTGACTCATTCAGCCAACACTTGTACTGTTTATAATTGCACGTCGTTACAGAGTGGCAGACCCAGCCCAAGTGGCAGCACCCCTAGACCTGATGGTGCCTCCACGGTCTCCCTGCTGTGTCCGCAGTGCATTCAGTCATAGTTGTCAGCCATGTGAGAACAAGACCTCAGCCAGCCGGGTAGGCAGGCAGGGAGGCCCGCCCTGGCCTGGTCCTGCCCTCTCGGCCCACTGGACCTTTAACCGAGTGTGCTTACAGGAGCCCACAGGCCAGAGAGTCCCCTGAACAACACCTAGACGGGCCCTTTACTCGAGGAGAACTCACACGAATATTGCAGGAGTGGAGGGTTAATGGACTCAATCTGTGGACAAGAATATAAACTTAATTATAAATATGTACCCTGCAACTATAAAAAGATATAAACTGGCAGTTCCTCCTCCCAGAGGGAATGATGCGCTCATTCCATGACAGGTGTGGGGAAGTGAATCATCTCTGCTGAGGTCTGGGTGGGTTTTCTTTCTTCCTGTGTCTGAAAGTTGCTGATTGGTTAGCAGGTACCCACCTCTCCGGGGCTGACTGCCTCTGGAATCCCCTCTGATCCGCTCTGCAGGGACCTGCCGCTGTTCGCTTCCAAACCCGGCGTTTTGCGGGGCCGGGGGGGGGGGGGGGGGCTGGGTTTTCACTGTGTTTGCATCCTTCACCTGGGGTGTTAGCCACCTTCGTAATTTATATGCTGCACATAAGTCGGGGGGCACAGTCACCCCCATTACCAGGAGAAGGACTTGGTATTGAACTGTCCCGCTCCCCTGCCCTGGCTTAGGAGCATCTCACCTGTCATGCTTAGGAGCATGTGGGCAGCAGTGGCACTGCCACGTTTTATGTGATTACTGTTTGCTCGTGGCCCCAGGTCATTCTGCTCTTCATGCGTTCTCAGCACCGACCTCAGGGTCCCACACGTGCAGCCTCAGCCCGTGACTGTTCCCAGAGTAAAGGATCAGTCCTGCGGCATCACAGAGCACAGGGGCAGGGCAGCGTCATTCTCTAGCCCCTGCAGGTGGACGTGCGTTTCTGAAGCCTTTCGTGTCTTTTACGGTTAAGAGGTGCAGCACTCTTTAACCGTTGGCAATACTTTAAACTGGAAGATGCTTCTGAGAATAATAGTGCGATTTGTTGTTTCTCAGCTTCTTCACACCAGGCTTGTCAAGCAAAACTAGTATCGGTAATGGGTGTGTAAGGCATTGCCAGTGAGAACAGGACAGGAAGGCACACTCATTCAGCTAACTGGGGGCTTCCAGAAGGAGCTCTGCCGGGCCCCCGGGTGAGTGCGGAGTCCACTGCGACTTTCCCCATTGGCAAGTTCCAGCCACAAGCATCCTCTCCTCTAATCCCCACAATATTATGAGCCCTCATAATGTCTTTTATTCAGCTCAGTTTACAGGTAGGAAATTATGGCTCCATGATGTTTAGTACCTTGTCCTAGATGACAAAGCTGAGGAGCCCATGTAAATCTGTGCTCGTTCTGCGCCTACCCGAGCCCGGAAGGTGGTCTGTTTTGACCACCTTCCCCCGTAGGCTGTCGGGATGCGTGAGTCTGGCCTTAATGCTGCTGTTTTGTTCTCTTGCTTTCCTTCTGTTACTGCTCCTGTCCTGCCCACTTGTCTCATGACCAGGTTCATTTTGTTGCTTTTTCCCCCTGTCTGAATGATGGCGGCACGGTTGGCCAGTTCTTTGATACTGAGCTGTGAGAGCCACCATCCTTGCTGGGGGAAGTCCTTGCCTCTCGTTTGGCTCGGCTCAGAGCTGAGAAAGGTTACTGATGATGGTATGAACCTTTTCAGTAAGCAAATTATGTAATGGTACAGATGACTTTCTGTCAGTGTAATCGAGTTCTGAGCTATACATTTTTATCACTGCCTGTTCAACATGTCAAGCCGTAAAGCAGAATATTTAAATTTGCAGGAATGACTCAGATCTTGAAGAACGAATGTGAAAATACCGAATTTCTAAGTGGGAGCCGTGCCCCTGGGCTGTGCACTTCCTGAAGACAGGGGCTGTGTCCTGTAGGTCACCCTGTCCCCCATTCC
>NW_006798629.1:5174192-5193362 GCF_000442215.2 Lipotes vexillifer | reverse complement strand
TTCCTGCTCAGCGGCTGCCCACAGGATACCTTCTGTGAATAACGAATGAAGGCATAAATGAACACCTGCTTTGGCCTTCAAACCTCACAGTGTTTACTGTAATTTTCTCGGAACAGTGGAAGTTGATAAATGCTGTGTGACTCACTTTAAGAATCTGGTGTACTTCTTAAGAGGCGTGTTGATTATGCTTTAGTTTAAATAAGTATAACTAATAAAATATGGTGTTCTTCGAGTTACATAAATAATCCAACCTACGTATATTTAGTTTCTATAAAATAATTACTATGGCAGCTAGTGATAAATACTATAAAGAAAACCAAGGCAGAATTTAAAGGAATGAACAATGATGGATTGGTATTTGTTACACAAAATAGAATGGCCCTGTAAAAGAGATGAGTAACATTAGCATGTGAAATATTTAAATACAAAAAGCTCATAATCAACAGGGACCTACTGTATAGCACAGGGATCTCTACTTACTATTCTGTAATAACCTATATGGGAAAAGAATCTGAAAAAGAATAGATACATGTATATGAATAACTGAATCACTTAGCTGTTCACCTGAAAATAACACAACACTGTAAATCAACTATACTCTGATATAAAATAAAAATTAAATTAAAAACAAAAACAAAAAGCTAGAGTCTACAATTATGGCAACGATCATAATTGTCCCCATTTGAGCCATGAGAACTGAATCTGGCCATCCCATTTTCATAGTGATTTTAGAACCAAAAAGTTTACTTCAGACACATCTTTCCCCAGCATTTTGGTGAGCTAAATAAAATAATAATAAAATAATTGGTCAGCTGTACCCTGTTCCTTTTTCTTAATTCAAGCGCGGCTTCTAAAACAAGCACATGCAATTTAGAACAAGAACTCAACACTGAATTTTTTAAATCACTGATAGGCACATTAAAACTACTTGTTTGAGTGATAGCATTAGTGATGCATCAAAGAAATGCTGTTTTTTGATCCTCAACCTAAGCTTTACACTGATTCAGATGGAGGCATCTTGGCTGAGGTGAGAAAGGCATGTAGGTGCTGGAGCTTTCCATAAGGTGATGCAGGAGGTTTTGTTAAAATGAAGGACAGATTGGATGTGCACACAAATTTATTTGTAGCTTTTCACATTGAAACGAACTCAGGTACTGGCTTGAGGTTCAAATCCAGTGTTGTGCAAGCCTAACCACCCGAGGAATATACTCATCACAGTCTGGTCTAAGCCCTTGTGTGGGGAGATGTGACTGTATCATTTAACATGTACACACATGAACTTGAGTAGTGGGACGTCAGATGGAGGGACGAGTCGCTGCATCCCCTCAGCCGCGTTGGGGGAAGAGCCTCGCGCCCGAGAGCGGACCCTCCTGTGTCCAGCTGTCTGTGTGACCTCCTGTCTGGATGTTTCCTCTGCAGATGATCCAGTCCCTCAAGGCGTTGATTGAAAATGCAGACGCTGTGTATGAAAAGATTGTACACTGTCAGAAGGCAGGTGAGTGAGAATTTGTTTCTTTTCTTTAAAATAAAGTTAGTAGTTTGCCCCTGAGCTATTTCATCTTTTTGATACTATATCAAGAAAACCAGATATAAAAAGTATTTCTTCATGGCTAAAGAAAATACTAATTCACTGGTTCTCAAGCTTGGATAATAGACTCACCTCGGGGGGAACTTTTAAAATATATTGGCATGGTCTGGGGTGTGGCTTAAGCGTTCATAGCTGTTAAAGGTTCCCAGGCGTTTCTAAGCCGCAGCCCAGATTGAGACCCTCTGCGCTAAATCTCTTCCACCTCCGTGGGCACCAGTTACAGCCTCTTGAAATTGTTAATGCACTGGCATTTTCACATGCTGAGGAATTCATTCATTTCACAACCAAATGCTATACTAGATTACAAAATTCTACTTACATAAACAACCGTCTCAGTAATTTTTAGCTGTGATAAAACCAAAAAGTCAAGTGTTCTGCATTGTAATAAGAATAGGCAAAATGCAATTCTTTCAGTTTTCAAATTTTGAGTGTCAGTTTGGAAGGTTCTAATGTGGAGAATATTTGTAATTCATAAATAAGAGTATCTGTCCTTAATTTCTAGGGTTTTTGGTTTCTGTTCTTTCAAATCAAGAGGCCATAACTGTTACCTGGCCGTAAAAAAAAGTCATCTCTTATCTCAGAAATGAACTCGTTTAAAATAGATGAAAGGCAAAGATACATGCGACAATTTCTCTTTTGGTGTTTAGTGAAGAATATGCACGTTAGTGACTAATCAAGAGACAAAAATCCTCATCTTGTTAGCAAAATATTATTAGCAAAGTAATCTTTCTACTTCTAGCCCTTTCTGGGACACTTACGACCACAATTAAAGCAAGTTACGTCAAATGCCACTTTTTATCATGTCACTACCCTATACAAAATCATTGAGTAGCTGACCAAATCTAAACTTCTAACTTCCTATGCAAAGTCATTGCCAACTGGCCCACCCACTTTGCCAATGTTATATTAAAAAGTATTAATTAAGTCATCTGTTCATTTATTTAATAAATATGTTTTGAACTTGTACTATGCCTAAGATACTTGTAAGAGCTGCTACATACCAAAATATTTTAAAAAATAAGCAAGATTGGTTTTTGTCTTCTAGAACCTTCAAATCAAACAGAACGTATGGAAGTAACCACGCACAGTCAGACGCACTGAGTACTTACTGTGTGTGACTCAGGAGCCTGAACTCGGCTTGTGAGGCAGTGGGGAACCCCTGGTTTTTTAGTGGAAGGGGAGAGAAGCTGAGCTTTCAGGTGACCATCATAATAGCTGTGTGCAGAGGACTGTTGTGGGCAGGGCCCGCTGGAGGTTGTCGGGAACAGTGAGGAAGATGTGAGGTTGTTCGTGCAGCCGGGCTTTGGGCTGCCCCACCTCCTCTGCCATTCCCTGTGTGTTTCCACTTAGATTTCCACAAGGTAGCACCTCTGTCTCCCTCCTCTCTGCCAGTCTTTCCTTGTCTTCTTCTCATCTCATTAGTCTCCCAGGGGCTTTCCTGATTCCGGGACGTGTGTTCCGGACCCATTCCATTCAGCCCTTCGGACGTGTATCTGGTTCAGCCGATCAAGCCTCTTCGGTCACTGTGTCTTTTATTAACGTGTCCCATCTTCCAAACCGGACAGTGACCTCCTGTGCATCAGGCTTGCATGCTGAGTGACTCTCTCTGTTTTACCCGAGACATCTGTTCTAACATCTGCACAGCGGAGTCGCTCAGATACCAACTGGCTAAATGGGATTTGACTTTTATGAAGTATTCGATTCTATTAAATGCATGTATTGCTATGAGAATTGTGGACCGTTAGAATCTGAAACCACAATTTATCGGAAAAAAAGAACTGGCTCTTCAGTTAACAATTTGAGTTATTGGCAATTCTTTGCAACTTCCTTGGCTTATGGAATTTGATAATGTCTGGCATCATGCAGCTTCGTGTTGTTTTTCTGTTCAGTTTCAGTAAGGGATACGTTTGCTTGTATTTGAAAAGCTGAAGAGTCTTGTCTGTTAAGGGTTTTGCTTGGGGAGGTAGGAGTGGGGATAACCGCTGTGTAATGGTCTGAGTTGCTGCGGGTTGAAAGCCCTTCAGAAGCACATATCGATCATCTCCCGGTTTCATAATTACTGCCGACCGCCTACACAGCCCTTCTGTTGTCCCAAGTGCTTATTTTAGAGTCTCTTGATCTTTGTTTCTGATGTTTACCGTTATCGTAAGGCATATCGTTCTTAGTCATCTGAAGAGTTGCTAATTTGTATTGGGCTCAATAGCATTTGCATAAGATTTTACTTTTGGTGAGTAAATTGTTCTGCTTGCAGATCTTTAATCTCACAGTGACAAAGTGAAGATATAGGTCACCAAAGTGCTGGAAGAGAGGATTATTTTAGAAGTATTCCACACTTTTAAACATAAACCTATATTCTTATTAGATAAACCTTCACGTAAATAACTGAAAATAAGGAGTTACACGCCACCCGCCTCCAGTCCCGTGCTGAAAAGTGCGCCCAGTTGGGACAGGTTCAGACCTGTGTAACTGATTTTTTGGAGCTAGAAATGAGTCTGCTGAGGCCGTTATTGGGAGGAGAGACTGAGGCCGGGGAGGAACACCTTGTAAGTGAAGATCCACAGCCAAGGTGGGCCAGGAAGCTGCTCGCGCAGCAGACAGGGACCCAAAGGGACCAAGGAAGGGAGGTGAGAACAGCCCGGTGAGGGGCAGTTGGGGCAGCCTGTGTAGCCCACTCTTTTAAGACGAGAATATGCCAGCACAGAAGTTTGGTGGGTTAAAGGGAAATCTTAATAAGAAAACCACGTTCCTAGGAATATGGAAGATCCAGTGAAGAGGTGAAGAGAAAGATGCTAAAGGATGAGCCCAGGATAAAGGATGCAGGAAGTGAGGGGGGCAGGAATCAAGCGTGGCTGTGAGACACTTGACTAGGAAAGGGAGAGCCGTGGCGTGTAGACGCATCCTGGGGTGGTGGAGTGTTTTCCACTGAGAAGGGGGGGACGCCGGCTCTTGGGTGCGGTGGAAGGGGGGACAGGAAGGGCAGGATGTGGAGCATTTGCTCAGAGCCAGAGGCCAGTGGTGCCAGCGACAGGGACGGACTGAATGTTGGGATCGCGGGGAGGGATGTGGGACGAATGGATCTGGGCTGCCATGCGAGTGAGAAAGACAGAGGAGTGGTGGATGGTACGGCCGTGCGGGAACGGGTCTGTGTGAAGTAACGAGCACACGTCCTACTGGGTCTAAAAAATGCTTGTTCTCCCAGGAAGTATCCAAGTGGGTGATGGAAAGGAACACACGCGGGGGTGGGGGTGGGGGGCAGGGCCGGAATCTCCAGAGGGAGAAGCATTGTAAAAGTTCATACAAGTTCTTTTTCAAAAGTTTATAAAAGCTGATAAAAGATTAGCCGGATTCTTTCAGGGGAAACATCTTTTCCACTTGCTGATGTCTAGCTCTTTCTCTCCTTCAATGGCCCCAAAACGGCAGCCTGTGTTTGAATTTTAGTCAGTCACTGAATCGATCTGTTCCGTAAAGAATAGGAAGATGATCTAGGAGGTAGTCCAGACTGCTTTGCTTCGGTGCATTGGATGTTTTCATCAGGTGAGTTTAAATGGAAAATCATTTGTTCTCTGGGAAGAAAAAAAGAAATCAACGACTTATTTCCTGCCAATAGCTTACTTCCTGTCCAAGATGGTGCATTAACACATGCATTTAATGTCCACTCCTTTCTGAGCCTCATTAAAATGACAGTAGGGTTTTTTTTTTTTTAAATAAAAAACTTACAAGGACAAAGAAAATGGGAGCAACAAAATTTGGGAAACAAGGAAAAGGAAAGTTGACTTAGCTGACTCAAGAAAGCTGAGCCTGAAGCTGGTGGGGATGGGGGCACAGTCTGACTTCGTGGAGACCCCAGCAGGCTGGCACCTGGTGGCAGCAGATGCCTCTGGGGGTCGGGGTAAAGGTGGGAATAAAAGGGGAGAGCTGTCCGAAAGCTGGATTCAGGAGCAGCTTGGTCCCAGACGGCGGAGAGTCCTGACGGTGGGGAGCTTGAAAATAGCCAAATTCTCATCCTTCATCTGGGCAGTTTAATAAGTAACTCTTGGGGGAAAAAATCTAAACAGTATATGCCTGTTACTTAGCAATAGGGACATAGATACTCAAAAATGAAACAAACTCAGCTACAGGGGTTGAATGTTAACTGCTTCTGGAGAGGGGGGATTGGGGACAGCTCTTTATCTTTAAACTAGGTGTATGCATCCTTCTGCCAAACATTAAATCACTGCTAAATTTAAACTTAATTTAATTTACTAAGTTTAAGAAAGAGGAAGGAAGGGATGGAGCTGTGGAAGCTGCGGCAGGAATCCTTGACCTGTGTGGTCCTGGAGGAGGCGTGGCCACGCCCACCAGGCTTGGGGCCAGGTGGGTGAGGCAGGTGCTTGCCGCCCAGGACCCCTGCCACCCTGGCTTTCTGGGCAGGCCAGGTGCAGAGGTGGTGTCTGCACCCAGTGGGCGAAAGCCGCTGGCTCCTCTTCTGGCAGGAGAGTCGGGTCCCTGCAAGTAGAAGCAGAAGCTTCTGTTCTGAAAGCTCTGAGGGCTCCCATGCATGGCAGGGGTGCACCATTACTGAGTAAAGTGGAATGGAAGGCAGCTTTCGAAATAACAAAAGCTTTAATTGCCCTTCATTTTAATCTGCTTACTGGAAATTTTTCTGTAATGGATTCTACACATCTCTGCTTTCTTAAATTGGGCTGCCAAAAGTAATTTGAACTTCTGATGACCCAGGGTGGTTATTTGCTGTGGTTAATGCAGCGATGCCCCCAGGAGCCTTAAGTTTTCAGGGCCCTTACGCTGTGCACTGGGGCTTCCAGTTCGGATCCCATCCCAGGGGTCATAGTTTAGTTCCATCTCCTCTCCTTCAGCTTTCACTCCCTACTGCTCCTACAGTTCGTGCTGCATTTCCCACCGCCTGTTTGTACATGACTCTTTTGTTCTCTTTCTGATTTGCTGCTTCTGGTCTGCCGGCCTTTCCCCTGGGACCAAGCTTGATAGATTTATCTTACCTCAAAGCAGAGAGAGCCTGACGCGTCCGTGTGAGGAGAACAAGCAGGATGCCAGGCAGACCTACATGACATTGCTCAGAGGCCTCTGTTGTTTTGCAAACTCCTGGGATTTCAGTGTGTTCTCAGCAGGGAAGGTTTCCGGATAAGTAACCTGTCACCATCCATCACTTGCTTTGCTCACATCATTGTCTGGCTCAACACAGCGAACGTAAAATCATCTGTACGAGTCGTTCTGAAAACACTTCACAGTGTTCCGTTAACAATGTTTGCAAAAGGAAGCCTGGGAGCCTATAACTTTTGTCTTCGCTTCTGTCAGGCTGTTTCTCAGCCCCAGTTTACAGAAGTAAGAGGTTCTTCCCTGGGGATCCAGCACAGGCTCCTGGGCCCCCCTGTACCATGTCTTGCTGTGTGGTATTACGTTAGTCACTCGACTTCCCTCTGGCTCATTTTCCTCCTTCTAAGTGACAGTGAGTTGTATGCGTCCCCGATAGCCCCACGGGTTCTAGAATACAGTGACCTCAGATCGGTTGCCTAAGCAGCAATTTTGGAATGGCCTGATTACAGTCACCTAAAAAGAGAAGATCAAATAAGTAATCCCATGCGATGGCACGGGTGCATGAGTTGCATGCAGCCTGTCAGCGTGCGTTTCAAGGGGGAGAGTTAATGCCTCACTTTGAAGGTGAAGAGTGACCTCTCTGAAGGTGAGACACGTGAACGCTTAACTCCTTTGGGACCCTCGGCCTCTCTCCTCTTCTAAGAATCACCAGATGCTCTGCCAGGCACTTTAATTAACTAACAGTGAAGCCACAGAAGCCAAGAAGTAGCAAGGTCATTGTCGGTGGGCCAGCCTGCCCCCCGCCCCATCCTTCTTAATTCCCTCAGAAGGAACCTTTGCTGATGGTAAGGGAGGGTAGAGGGATGATCACAAAAGTGACAACCAGGCCAACTCAGGCAGGAAGGCTAAACGAGCAAGCAGTGTGTAGGACCCAGCTGTCTCACCACGCCCCGCCGTCTCAGGTGCCCATCACCCCATGCTGCCTTCAGCCGACCACATAGCTGTCGTCGCAGCAGGATTTCCTACAGGTGTGGTCAGAGTCTCCAAGGGACACTTGTGTAAAGTGCAGTTTCTTTGCTTCGCCCCCCAGTATTGAATCCTCGGGGTGGCGGCCCAGGAATTTGCATTTGAACGAGAAACTCTCTTTAGAGGGTGGAGCTCAGAGAGGCCCCTCCTGGGTTCACGCTCACCTCTGAGCCTCTCCCCACCCCTCCCCGCCCTGCAAAGGGTGACTGCTCTGAGCCTGCCTGCCGGATTGATGAGAGCGATTCCTTCTTCCCAGCACGGCTTTCACTGGTGACGTTTCCCAGTGCCAGGAGTGAAGGGGAGGGAGATGGGCGGATGTGTGACCTCCCTGGATATCTGTCCTGTGCGCAGATCCCAGAGCTGTGCTTTCTTGTCACTTCTTCCTCTGCCTCTTCCTTCCCTGTAAACCCAGAGTCTGTGAACACATCACTTTTCATCTAAATGGCAACTCGCAGGCTTCCTGGTGGCGCAGTGGTTGGGAGTCGGCCTGCCAGTGCAGGGGACACAGGTTCAAGCCCTGGTCCGGGAAGATCCCACATGCCGTGGAGCAACTAAGCCCGTGCGCCACAGCTACTGAGCCTGTACTCTAGAGCCCGTGAGCCACAACTCCTGAGCCCACATGCCACAACTACTGCAGCCCGTGTGCCTAGAGCCCGTGCTCTGCAGCAAGAGAAGCCACCGCAATGAGAAGCCCACGCACTGCAACGAAGAGTAGCCCCTGCTCGCCACAACTAGAGAAAGCCCGTTCACAGCAACGAAGACCCAACACAGCCAAAAATCAATCAATCAATCAATCAATCAATAAATGGCAACTCTCAGCATCTCAGCAGATTATCTTCTGGGGAGGGGTCAGGCTTCCTTCAACTCTGGCACTCCCGTAAAAATCATTTTTGTTATTATTCCATCATACTTGTTTATTAAATTTGAGAAAAACCACAAGTCAAGTAAAGTCCACAGTAAATTAAATCATCTTTCTCAAATACCAGAAGGTTTTATACACACACAAACACACACACACACACACACACACACATATCTGATTAGGTATTCTTGGATCGAAAATGAAGTAAATAGCCTAGATGGTCTCTAAGGCTTTTTCTGTCTTTCAAATTCTGTGGTATACAAATCATATGATATGATATATGATATATAATATAATGTAAATAAGGGACTGTAGTGGGTAAAGTGAACAAATGCATTCTAAGAATGTTTTAACAATATTTAGAGGTAAATTTTCTAAGAATAAGGAATTTGAAACAATTTTAATTAACCTGTATTCTTTCATTGTAGGTCAGTGCCTTGTCAAAAATATGTCATTACACGTGTTAACATAGTAAAGGAAAAATGCAGTCGCGCATCTGTGGAATGTGTTTAATGCTGTACTAAGTATTTATTAGAGGTGCAAAAACTAATGCACGGTCTCTGCTACCATTGAAAGTTACAAAACACAACCAAGCCAGTAGATTAGGCAATGGGTATAAGTGGAATCTGAGAGAGGGAGCAGGCCAGGGGGGGTTGTTGGTAGGGAAGGGCTAGGGATTGAACTAGGGGCTTGAGAGAGGCCTGTATGGTCCGTGTGAGGAGAGCGGAGGGACGGGGCTTTTCTGGTGGGCCAGAGGGGAGCGGCTTCGTCGTCCAGCTGTGCTTTCCATGCACATGACGTATGTTGTCCTGTCCAAAGGGAAATGTTTGCTTTGGGAAGCAGCAGAAATTAGGGTTGGAAGTAGAGGTTGGGTTCTATGACGGGAGCCTTTTAATTCAAGGGTAAAGTGTTTGGCATTGACTTCTAAGGCCAACATTGCCCAAAGTCTGATTTGAGGAACGATAGTCATATGCTCCTGGGGCAAAGGGTTTCATCACCAAATCTTCATAACACAACGTATTCCCCTTTGGAGATCCTTAGGACACATCAGCATGCTAAATGTTCCCTAGTTCAACTCAGCATTTCCCAAACCAAATGTATTTGGTTATAAAGCCCTTCTTTCAAGCTCTGTCTGTCAACGTCTTGAACACTTCTGGAATCTGCCATAGGCCGTGGGGTCATGAAATAGTTTGGGACAGGCCTGGGGACTCACTGATTGACCCATCTCTCTCTCCTCTGCCCTCCGTGTTCCAATAGTCCACACAGCACTGGAATGTGGGGGCCTGAGCTACTGGGGTAGGGGGAAGGTGATTGTGAAGGTCTGGTTCAGGCGTGCTGGGCCTGGGATCATGTAGGGTGGCTGTCTTGGTCCAGTCGGGCTGCTATAACAAAGTATCACAGACCAGAGGGCTTAAAACTACAGAGACTTACCTCTCACAGCTCGGGAGGCTGGAAGTCCAAGATCGCGAGGTGAGGGCCCATTTCCTGGTTCGGAGCTGGCACTTTCTTGCAGGGTCCTCACATGGTGGGAGGGGTAGAGCTTTAAAAGAGCACTAATCCCTTTCATGAGGGTTCCATACTCCTGACCTAAGGACCTCCCAAAGGTCCCACCTCCTAACACCATCCCTTTGGGCATGAGGGTTGCAACGTATGGATTGGGGTCGGGCAGGGGGACACAAAACAGACCATGGCAGAGGGTCAAATGGAAATAGCACGTTATTGAAGCAGCTGTAGTAAAGCTTGGGGTGGAGTGGCGTCTCCAGATAGAATTAGTAGCATCCAAATGGAGGAGTTATTTGAATGGATGAGTTCTTGGGTTTTTTTTTTTAATTAATTTGTATTGGAGTATAGTTGCTTTACGATGTTGTATTGCTTTCTACTGTGCAGCAAAGTGAAACAGCTCTACGTATACGTACATCCCTTCTTTTTTGGATTTCCTTCCCGTTTAGGTCACCACAGAGCATTGAGTAGAGTTCCCTGTGCTATGGATGAGTTCTTTAATGGAGAAAGGGTTGGGAGGAAATCTAGGCAATCCCAGGATATGATTACGAGTTTGTATTCATAATTCAGAACTGGATATTTTGCTTCAACCTCAAACCTTAAAAACAACCCGGCACATCTGAGCCCCTACCCTGCTCTACTTTTTTTTTTTTTTTTTTTCCTTTAGCAGTCATTACCTTCCAACCACAGTATCATTTGCTTATGTCCCTTGGTTATTGTGTGTCTCCTTCCAACTAGAATGTTAACTTCTTGAGAGCAGGGAGCTTTGTTATTCATATCATCTCCCACCGACGCCAAGAGCAGCGCCTTGCCAAAGCTGGCACTCAGTAAATATTTGTTGAATTGAATTGAACGTGGAATGCTGCGGTTATTCGTCCATTTGTTTCTTCACAGACGTTCATCAGGGTCCTACTCTCTGTCTGAGGGAGGCTGGGGACCTCACTTCCCCGCCCCAGGGCTCTAGGCCGAGCGCAGAAGAGGCACAAGCAGAATCCTCACTGCACAGGGGACTTGGTCCTCTGGTGAGAGGACAGCACAGCCCGTGACTGACCCATCGGGTCAGCATGGAACCAGAGTTTGGAGCTGCAGTTGACTCAGGAAAGTGGTTTGGGAGCAAGGCTGGTGGGGTGGGAATTCCAGGAGGGAGAGGAGCTCCCGCAGGGACAGCCAGGCCCAGGCCAGCAGTGGCCGCGGCACAGACGGGAGATAGCACAGACCCAGAAGCTGCAGCAAAACATTCAAACACACACACACACACACACACACACACACACACACACACACACACACAGCCCTTTGATGGATTAGACTGCATGCAAAGAATTCTGTATGCCAAAAAGGATCAGAAGCAAAGCTGCAACAACAACGAGAAACTGAGAAAAAAATGTTAGCAATACGTATTAGGAAAGGCTAATATCCCTAATAACACCAGGACCTCCTAAAATGAGTCTGAAAAAGGCCAGCAACCCTCATGTTTGTATTCTTTGCAAAGAATATGAACACAGTTCACAACAAGGGAAATTCAAAAGACTAAAATGAAAGGATGTCCAGACTCACCCATAAACGATGCAAACCTGCTACAGGTAGAGGGACAGTTATGAACGCAGAGTCTAAACTCCGGCCTTCTCAAAACTGAAGTCGAGTCACGGGAGACAGAAAATAAAAAAGCAAGTAAATACAACACTCACTGTGTCCGACAGTGGTGAGTTTTTTGGAATCAGTGAGGCAGAGGGGGACAGGGCGGGGGCAGGGGTGGGCAGCGGCTCTTTTCAATAAAGTGCTCAGCCAGGACCTCAGGGAACCGGTGACATCTGTGCAGGCATGACTGGAGGCAGAGAGCAAGCTCATCAGATATCTGGAAGGAGATTATTTCAGGAAGACTGGCCACCTGGCTACAGTGTTGGGAGCGAGGGGCCGGGAGGGCAGGAGCCAGGTGACAACGGGCCAGGCTGTTGCGAGGACGCCAGCTCTGCTCTCAGAGAGATGGAAGCTCTTCCTGAGGATCTGAGCAGAAGAGTGGCTGCATCTGATAAGCAGGGGGTAAGGGGTGGGGACGAAAGCAGGGGCTGGAGGACCACCCAGGAGGCTTTTGCAACCATCCAGGCCACTGAACGGCTTGATCTGGGGGGGAATCTGGGCGGTGGTGATGGCTATCAGGATTTATTCATGGATTGGACGTGGGGCAGGAGGAATGAGGGCAGGACTTCAGGATTCTTGGTTGGGTTCTCTTTACCAAGATGGAAAGGACTGTGGGGAGAGGGTTTGAGATGGAAGATCAGAGGTTTGGATGTAGATGTGTTAAGTTTGGTCTGCCTGGTTGACTTCCAAGTCTGAAGTTCAGAGAGAGGTCCAGACTGGAGGCAATGAATTTGGAAGCCATGGGCACGAAAGTGGTCTTTCAAGCTTGGAGACCGAGCTCTTCTAAGCAGTGACAATAAATAGAGAAGATGGAGCCCTGGGCTTTCACCGTTTGGACGTTGGGGAGACACAGGAGAGCGACCCCGGAGGTTAGGGTGCAGCCAGACGGTTCGGAGGAGGACGCTGTGATCTCCTGGAGAATGAGGTGTTTCAAGGAGATGCCACTTTTCACGCATCAGATCCAAACGTTCATATCAAAGACCCCAGAGTTCCGTCACACACAGATCATGACTGATGGGTGGGCATATAGGGGAAACTGGGAACTGTCACGTTGTTAGGGGGTATAAATTGGGTCCACACCTAGGGAAGGCCACATGGCAGTAAATTTCGGAATTACGAATCATGTACACTTTGAACCAGTAATTCCTATTTTTTTTAGAGTTTATTCTAAAGATTTGATCACATATTTGGGGAAATACACGTGTATAGAGTTTTCTTTGTAACACTGAGAACCGCCTAGATGTTACACCTAAGTGTTTAATAGGAGGGTCCTTGTTAAATATGCTATGATAGATCCATATGTTGGGACATTATGCTACCCCTTCAAAAAGAATAAAGAAATATGTATGTGTATATATTCACCTGCACAGACTACATATATATACCTATATAAGGAAGATCTTATATACACATAAAGGTAAAAAAACATGTATGTGTGTGTGTTTGTGTGTGTGTGTGTGTGTGTGTGTATACATAGTTTAAAAAGGCAAGGCGGGGCTTCCGTGGTGGCGCAGTGGTTGAGAGTCCGCCTGCCGATGCAGGGGACACGGGTTCGTGCCCCGGTCTGGGAGGATCCCACATGCCGCGGAGCGGCTGGGCCCGTGAGCCGTGGCCGCTGAGCCTGCGCGTCCGGAGCCTGTGCTCCGCAACGGGAGAGGCCACAACAGTGAGAGGCCCACGTACCACAAAAAAAAAAACCAAACAAACAAACCCTAAAAAGGCAAGGCAAACAGTGTGTGCTATTTGCGCATGTGTTTTTTTAAAATTAATTTATTATTTACCTTTGGCTGTGTTGGGTCTTCATTGCTATGCGCTGGTTTTCTCTAGTTGCGGAGAGCTGGGGCTACTCTTCGTTGCAGTGCGCGGGCTTCTCACTGCGGTGGCTTCTCTTATTGCAGAGCGTGGGCTCCAGAGCGCAGGCTTAGTAGTTGTGGCGCACGGGCTTAGCTGCTCCGCAGCATGTGGGATCTATCCCGGACCAGGGCTCGAACCCATGTCCCCTTCCTTGGCAGGCAGATTCTTAATCTCTGTGCCATCAGGGAAGTCCCTGCTTATGTCTTTTAAAAGGTGAGGCAGGAGGCTAGAGCCTTGAGAGATTCTGAGGGCACCGCTCTCTCAGGGAGGGGGTAACGGCGGTTGCGCAGTGGTAGGGGCCAAGGAGGCTGGGTGATGGGGAGGGAAAGGTCGTTCTCCGTATACCAGTCTATACTTTTTAAATTGTTGAGCCGTACGACTATATTATCTGTTCAAAAATGAAAATAAGAGACGTAAAAAGAAAGGGAGAGGTGGACAGGGTTGCGTCCGAGGGCCTCGTGTGTTTGGGTGATCGTGCCCAACTGGTAGAGGGGAAAGGACTGACTTCCGAGGGCCCTCCAGACAAACGTGTCCTCCGTGTGAAAAGCTCATCTTTGAGTGTAACTGGGGTGAAGAGGCCGTTTTGTTTCTCAGCACAGTGGAGTGACGAGGGTCTGCTGTTTGTTCCTCATTTGATCCCAGCCCAGGTGAGTCCCGTGGCCCGTGTTTAGAAGGGTGGCATGGTCACTGGATTCCACAGAGGACGCGAGGGATGCCCCTCCGTCTCACCCAGATTCCCCAGGTGGAGCGCTGGCAGAGGAAGGCGCGCCCCCCCTCACGCGGTGCATTCACGAAGCGCAATGCTGTGGGCGTGGCATCCTTCTGGGTTTCAAGGGTATATTTAAGAGACCTGGTTTATCTATTGCACCTCAGGTAGATAAATGGAATGGGATTGAACAGCTCAAAATGCATCTGAAAATAAGTCGGCTTCTGCTAATGCCAAGGTTGTTTGGGAAGAAGGCCGAGAGAGAGAGGCTACCAACTGGAACTGTATGAAACGTCATGAGGCATTTCTGCGTCTCCATGGAGATTACGGCGTCAGCGCTCACGTGCTGGAGGCACGCCCGAACTTCAGAGCCCTGGGGTTTGGGGGGGCAGAGCGTATACTTTACAAAGCCCGTATATTTTAACACGTTCTATATATATGTTAGTTGGAAAAAATGATCCATCTTTTGTTCTCAAGGGACTTTGATGTTGGGACATGAGACCATGTTATTTTGAGGTACTTGTAAAACTTGACAAATGGACCTCTTGAGTGAGATCCCAGGTAGACTTGTGTTATATGGAATTCCATCTTCCAGGAAATAGCTCACTGTACCTAACTTGGGAAATCTGAAATAAATTAAAATTATAGATATATATTTCTTTTGTCACCATTTGAAATATTCTACAATAAATTAAAATTATAAATATATATTTCTTTTGTCACCATTTGAAATAATCTACCCTATGATTTTGGTTTCTGTTTTCAACACACATAGAAATATTTTTGCACTGGGTATGTTTGTGATAAAAGCGTTTTTAAGGATAGCTAAGTAAGTTTGTAGTTGAAAAAGTAATCTTTAGGTATATAAATTTAAGATCAATATGTCTCTTATGGAGTATTTTTTAAAATTATACTTGCTTCTGAAAATTTTGAGCCGTGTGCTACATGGTACATTTTCGATTCTGATCATTTAGATTGGTATAGAAAATCCCATCCAGAATGTTTGAAAGGTCATCTGCTTCATCTTTGGCATGAATAAATGCCGTTCGTTTCCATCAAAGAGGAAATGCTGCCATGTTTCTGACTGAGCCCCCCTTCCCTTCAAGGCAAAGCCTCTTCATATCTTAGTATTGTATGTATCATGTATTTAAAAATTTTTATTTTAGTTTTATGGCTGTTTGGTTTTCATCTAGGTTTATCTGTGATGGGAGGCAGGAAACTTGATAGGACTGGAAATTTCTCTTTACTACATTGCATTATATTGCAGTTGCACTAATGTTCTTAGCTAATGTGATTATGTATCATCTTTACACTTTATTAATTTTTTTAAAACATGATAATCTGTCAGCACTACATTCCATCTTTTGTCATTAAGCTTTAAGCCCCTCAAAAACAAAGCCTTGAAAATATTTAAGTTGCAGTGTTTTGAAACAATAATTGGAAAATTATGTGAAACAAGCACCTCCCTCTATAAAAAAATCTGAGCTCTTTAACTTTTTGAGAGATGACATGGAAAGAAGCAATAAATTTCTAAAACATGGTTCTTTACATAAGAATCAAATAATATACTTTTGTGTGGCCATA
Organism: Lipotes vexillifer; assembly: GCF_000442215.2. Lineage (NCBI taxonomy): Eukaryota > Metazoa > Chordata > Mammalia > Artiodactyla > Lipotidae > Lipotes > Lipotes vexillifer. The sequence continues at coordinate 5,177,555 of NW_006798629.1, read as the reverse complement.
CCAATTTTTAAAATTTAACCCTCTGGCTATAAGTGGAAAGGTCCACCGTGGGCCCAGGGCCTGGCCTTGTGTTTTGTTTGTGTGGCCTGTGCCTTCTGTTCCCTTCAGAGCAGAATGAACTACACTCTCGCAGGAATCACTGGCTATGGCCTTTCCATTTGCCCTTCCTCTGCTGTTTGATGACCTACTGTTTATTTCCCTGGTTCTCAAGTTCATTACCAGAAAGGAATTTGAGCATTCCAGAAGCAAATGGTATACATTCTTCTGGTTAACATTCCAGAAGAAAAATAACCCACAGCTCTTTTCTAGAAACACAAACTTGGGATCACGGAGTCGGAGGAACCTAATTGTAGGGTCTTTGGCACAGAGCAGCCAAGGCGCAAAGACAATCCGCTTGACAGAAGAGCAGCCACAGCAGGCCCAGCCAGGGCTGTGCTTGAGATATGGTCGTTTGCTGCTTTCTAGACTTTTCCCCCCAAGTTTTAGTTCATGTTTCCAAGCATGTCATTGAATTTGTGTAATATGCCCACAGCCTTCAAACTTTCATGCTTTTGAACATACCATATATATATATATATATTTCTTTTTATTTTGCGGTACGCGGGCCCCTCACTGTTGTGGCCTCTCCCATTGCGGAGCACAGGCTCCAGACGCGCAGGCTCAGCGGCCATGGCTCACGGGCCCAGCCTCTCCGCGGCATGTGGGATCCTCCCGGACCCGGGCACGAACCCGTGTTGGCAGGCAGACTCCCAACCACTGCGCCACCAGGGGAGCCCCACACCTTGTATTTTGACTGTTAAATGATGTAGCACTGTGAAATTGTATCACCTCATGTTTTTCAAAAGACTGTTTACCTAGTTAGTATTGGTTTTCAAGTGAAGTGTTCTAAAACTTAACAAAGATGTTAATTTCTTTGGCCAGAATTAGCTGTTATCTCTTGCCTCACTTACCACATGGTTTGGCGACTGCAGTGTCTGCTCTTTTACCAGCTCAGGAGGAGCTGGTTTGGGTAGTTTTCCTGCATCTTCTTATCGTTTTAAGAACTGTAAAGGCTCCACTTAACAGCATTATTACAAGCCTGCCTGTGAGGGCGGCTTCTAGGCACTGCACGTGTGTAGACGGATGGTCCCCCTCCCAAAGTGCAGGGCCTGTCACCCTAAAATATCAGCAACGTGGAGAGGCAGGCAAAAGACACATTGATAATCGGTAAGCAAGGGACATGCAAAAAATCAGATAGTTACTTTGTGTAAGTACAAAGGGATGCTTGCCTGTCTGTGGAATTAATAGTGTAGTTAGTAAGAAGGCGGGAAGCAGAACTAACCTCCCAAAGCTGCCCAGAGGTCCATCACCATGAGCGACCAGGTCTTATTCCTGAGCAAAGTAATAGAGGTGCAGGCATCCTGAGGCCCAGCCTGCACCCCGAGGCCGCTGCTGAGCCGTGATGGCTGCTCCGGGGCCCCCGTCTGTGGGGGACAGGCACCCCCAGATCACCTTTCTTTAATCAGAGTTCAGCATTCTTGTCACTCCACTGAGCATACTCTGGCAGCATATATTTTCTTCCTTGTTATGTAAAATTTCAACATAATTGTTTACAATTTTATAATAGGGACAAGGGCAGTCAGCTCTCTCAGAGGATGTGTTTATTCTCATCTTCTCTCTACTCACTAAGAAAACACAGAGTGGTTGTCCTCAAGTTTTCTGAAATGTCAGCTTTTCTGATTGGTTATTTATTTCTTAAGATTAATCTTTACATTACCAGTTGTTTGTAATTTATTCTGTAAAGTTTCACTTTGTAATACATAGTCCTTGCATGCCTACAGAATCTCCCTTTCATAGTATGATCCCTCATACAAAAATCCTAATTTGCTACTGCACCTACAGAGTTTATTTTGGCATTGATTAAAAAAAGCAGAAATTGTACATGTTCTCACATCGTTGTAATGCTGTTGCCCTATTTGTTAGTCTAAGGCCTGTACACTCAGCCATTGTATTCCAGAACAAAGTTATAAAGATTTCTTTCTGAAATGGTTGTCAGTGAGCAGATAATATAAGCACTAGTCCCCTTACCCTGGCTTTCTCCCCATGCTTCTAGAAGTCTGTAGCTTTTTACAGTGTTCAGCATGTGTAAGTAATGGGTCTTAATGGGACTCAACACAGCAGATGGTCAAATGCCCTGTACATGGAGTTTGATCAGTACATGTTATTGGCTGACCAATTAGTGTTATTACTTCAAGCATCAGAAATTACTTTCATTATCCAAAATGATGAGACCTTTTGCATCTCAGTGTTATGAATATTGACTACTGATTACAGAAATAGAGAACTATTGTGAAAAATCCACTTGTTAAAGAAATCTGAGATAATAGTTCAGTTTTCTCTCTTCAAGTAAATATTCCCGATTGTTTCATATCGGAGTCCTTTTTTAAAAAAGGTGAAACTAGAAAACATTAAAAAATAATCTTGTTCGAGATAAAATAATTTAGAAATAGATATTTGTATATGTGAGCTGGGCCAGTCATTTAAAGAAAAAAAAAAAGTAGAATCGTGACTGTCTTGCCCATGTCTGTCTGTCTGTCTGTCTGTCTGTCTCTTCTCTGGCTCCTAACCCCCCACCACCTTCAAACTAAAGAACAAGAAATTTTAAAATAAAAACAACTTAGCTTCTTCGTGGGGGGGCAGGGGAAGGAAGGTGGTAACTTAGTCTTAAAGTTTTTAGTTATCTGATTTTCACCATCTACTTTAAAACTCTGCTCTTCAGACAGATGGTTTGACTTACCGGCGGAGAAGAGATGCTGCTTCTAAGTTTCTTAATAGGATAAGGACGTTTTCACTGGGCTAATGTTTCTTTGCTGAAAATAATTTGGGAAATAGGGAGAACGTTACTTAACATCTAACCCAGACAGGTTCCTTCTATGCACCGTTGATGTGAAGACCTCCTGTGACATGTTAGAATAGATTTCCTGGTAATTTAATATCAAGGGAATGATGCAGTTCGCATCTTGACATATAATCAGATTTCTTTGTTATATATGGGCAGACCCAGTTCCATGGCATGATCTCATTCTCTCTCCCCTTGTATTCCCTTAGAACAGGGTCAGTGCCTGTCTGATACCCCTGCAGTGTTCTACCTCACAGTGTAATTATTGGATACACACAACCATCCCAAGAGCTCATATATTTTTTTTAACATCTTTATTGGAGTATAATTGCTTTACAATGGTGTGTTTTTCTGCTTTTAACAAAGTGAATCAGTTATACATACACATATGTTCCCATATCTCTTCCCTCTTGTGTCTTCCTCCCTCCCACCCTCCCTAACCCACCCCTCTAAGTGGTCACAAAGCACTGAGCTGATCTCCTTAT
>NW_006798629.1:5147983-5173683 GCF_000442215.2 Lipotes vexillifer | reverse complement strand
TTTTTTCTTAGATTCCATATATATGTGTTAGCATACGGTATTTGTTTTTCTCTTTCTGACTTACTTCACTCTGTATGACAGACTCTAGGTCCATCCACCTCACTACAAATAACTCAATTTCATTTCTTTTTATGGCTGAGTAATATTCCATTGTATATATGTGCCACATCTTCTTTATCCATTCATCAAACACATGAAAGAATGCTCAACATCATTAATCATTAGAGAAATGCAAATCAAAACTACAATGAGGTATCATCTCACACCGGTCAGAATGGCCATCATCAAAAAATCTAGAAACAATAAATGCTGCAGAAGGTGTGGAGGAAAGGGAACACCCTTGCACTGTTGGTGGGAATGTAAATTGATACAGCCACTATGGAGAATAGTATGGAGGTTCCTTAAAAAACTAAAGATAGAACTTCCATACGACCCAGCAATCCCACTACTGGGCATATACCCTGAGAAAACCTTAATTCGAAAAGAGTCATGTACCAAAATATTCATTGCAGCTTTATTTACAATAGCCAGGACATGGAACCAAGAGCTCATATTAAGGGCTGGGATTCTTGTTTAGAAATAATGCATTATAGTTGGGAAACCTTAGGCCACTGGGCTCAGACAAACCAATATTCAAGTTTTTCTTTACCATTTCCTCTGGAAAGTTCTGTGGCCTCTTTCCAAGTTTCCTATATAGTAGGTGTAAAGTGCCTGGCAAGTTGTCTTTTGTTTCCCTTGATCATGTCTCTTTGGCCTGGACTTTGCATATCACAGGGGAGCAGTGAAAAGTACAATCATGCTGTATAGATCAAGGTGAGAATCCTTTTACTTCCTTAAAAAATAAAATCTACATATGCTACCTATAAGTGGATTGGCGGAATGTTTGCAAAGATTAGTCTATAAGTTAATAATATGAAAATCTTTTTAAAGAAACAGGTGTGTTATGTAGCAAACCAGACAATGAAATAAATGATAATGGGACTGATGACCACTTTTTTAAATGTGGGGTTTTATATTTTTAACGTAACTTTTCCATTTTTCAACTAATCACCTTTTTGTGCCCTTTTTTTTTTTTTGCGGTACGTGGGCCCCGCACTGTTGTGGCCTCTCCCGTTGAGGAGCACAGGCCCCGGATGCGCGGGCCCAGTGGCCACGGCCCACGGGCCCAGCCGCTCCGCGGCATGTGGGATCCTCCCAAACCAGGGCACGAACCCGCGTCCCCTGCATCGGCAGGCGGACTCCCAACCGCCGCGCCACCAGGGAAGCCCCACTTTGTGCCCATTTTTAAAGAGCTTCATTAATAATACACTTTTCACTTGCCTGTGGACTTTTATTGGGCTATAGATATTTTAAGAGGGGGAGGATAAGGGGGAATTGTCTCACTTTTTCATAGACATGTAGAATATGAGGTTTTTAGACAGCTATACTTGTTTCCTTAAATGTTTCCACATTTCATCATGGGACTTCCCTGGCCGTCCAGTGGTTAGAACTCCGCACTTTCACTGCCAAGGTTGTGGGTTCCATCCCTGGTCAGGGAACTAAGATCCTGCAAGCTGCGTGGTGTGACCAGAAAAAAAAAAAGAGTTTCTCCATTTCATCCTAATCGGTATCATTTTTTATCATCTTGACTGTGTTTCTTCCCTGAGTCCTCAGTCCTTCTCAAGGCAGCCTCTGGCCCTGCGTTCTTCTGAACTTTCTGAGAGCTGCTTTCTTAAAATCTAGGACGGATGCTTGTTTGAGCTCGGAATTCCCGCCTTCGGCTGTTCCGTGCTTGTGTTACCTGCGGGTTCTTAGCTGTTGGTTGGAGTGAAGCCCCGCGGGGCAGTTCCGGTCACTGTCTCATCACCTTAGTGGTCAGATGGTCAGCAAGGCGAGTTAAGCCGACTGCCTCCAGTGGCGAGAGGCTCCCAAGCATACATCTGGGTGGTTGAAAAATCCGCCAATACTATTGTGTCACGTCTTTGTGCCAGTATTGAGATTTGTAATAAGAAAGCGTCTCAAAGAGCCCGCTTCTGGTCTGGCAGCTGTATGGTGTGGTCCCACGGTAATGCCACAACCATTTCCCTTCCCACGGCCCTCGGAGGCCGTACAACTCTATACCTTCTTGTTACACAGAGTTACTGCTTCACCTCTTCTCCTGTGCCTCTTCTCTTTCCCGTGTTCCAGTCTAGACGTCCATCTACGGACCCTCAGTGATGCTTATAAGACCATAATGCTTCCTGACTATCCAAAATAGAAACATTATGAATGTTAACGATTGATGTCCTGAAATCCAGATCGTGCTGAAGTATTAAAACTTAAGACCCATCGGGGTCCTACCATCGGGGCCTCACCTGGCCATGTTCTAGGAAGCGGGTCTGAGTCACCACGGCACACGCCAGGGAGTCTCTCAGACCTGATCAGGGAAAAATTGTGTGTGTGTGTGTGTGTGTGTGTGTGTGTGTGTGTGTGTGTGTGTGTGTGTACTCTAGCAGAAATCCTGGGTTTTAGAACATCATCGCCACCTACTCGTGGTTATTATTTCTTGTCTGTCTATTTTTCCCATCTGTTAAGCCAAGCACATCCAGGCAAGTCAGAACTAGATATGGGGGATGCAGCCCCCCTATGTGAGCCAGGCCACACAGCAGTGCGCTGGAGGGGCTTCAGTGACCAGGTTGGGGTGTCGGCAAAAGAGAGGCTGAATTAAAGGAGAGTGGTCAGTGTAGTAGTTTCCTAGGCAATGTAATGAATTTTACTAATTACTGTTCTTTTTTGAAACCAGGGAGGTTCTTAAGCCTTATTAGCATGACAGGAATTAGGGCCATAGTTCCTATTAGGAGGGGGAAAAATAGAGAAGGAAGACTAGATCAGCAGCTTACTGTATTTATCCTTTGTGTCAACTCTCCTTCACTGTTTAAAGACACTAAGGAGTGCAGTTACTGTCAGGCACGATGTAAAGAGCTGCTCTGAAACGATGTTGCATAGAAAGGGAGTTAGAAATCGGGATGCCCAACTGAACAGTAAAAAAGTACGAAAGAACGCCGGAAATGCCTTGTAAAAATTACAGCTGCTCCAACATTATTTGTAATAGCAAAAGACTGGAGACAATGTCCGTCAGTGAGGACTGGTTAAATAAATGCTGGCTCATCCACACAATGTGGGAGCCTGTGTAGGTGTTAGAAAAAGAGTGAAGAGCTTGGTACACTGGCAGGGGGTGATCTCCACTACGTCGTTACCTGAGGAGGACCACGGTACAGAGCAGTGTGCACGGTATGCTGCTCCTGTGCAGTGTGCACGGTATGCTGCTCCTGTGCAGTGTGCACGGTATGCTGCTCCTGTGCAGTGTGCACGGTATGCTGCTCCTGTGCAGTGTGCACGGTATGCTGCTCCTGTGCAGTGTGCACGGTATGCTGCTCCTGTGCAGTGTGCACGGTATGCTGCTCCTGTGCAGTGTGCACGGTATGCTGCTCCTGTGCAAGAAAGGGAGGATTGTGGATATGTGAACACATTTGCTTAGATTTTCAAGGAGAAACAAGACAATAAAAGATAAATTTAAAACTAAGAAAAATGAAAAAAAACCCACAAAAAACAAAGAAAAATGCGTAGGAGGAGGGAGGGGTCAGAGTAGAGGAGACCAGGAAGAAAGTAAGATTTACCTGAATGCACCCTGATATGTAGTTTGACTTTGGAATCATAAAACAAATTATATCCAAAAAAGCAAAATCACTTCCCACCGCCACATACACAATGGGGGGGGGGGGGAAGGAAACAAATGAAGGGAATTATACTTTGTTAAGTGACATATCCACATAAAGAAAATAGTTATTCTGACAGACCTTAGAACACAATACTTTTTCTGTACATTCTCAATGAGATACTCTAAGGACAAAAAAAATGCAGAGTTTAAATTGTATTTAGTGGTCTTACCATTGGTTATGTTTGTGTGGTTAAGAATTAAGATTGTCTACCTAAGAGAAAAGAAATAAGCATAAGATTTTTTTAAATTATGTAAAATTCCTGTATTAAATTTGAGTTAGAAGTATGAGTAAGATCTTATTCTTCCCTTAAAAAAAATACTCCATGTACCTGAGATCTGTTCAATATAAAGGCCTAGAAAACAGTGGAAACTCAGTAACAATGCGCACTCCTAGCCCCCAGATTGTGGTCTTTAAACACCATTCCCCACTGTAAGAGTCCAGAGGTCCCTGGAGAAATGCCTGGTTCCACGTCTGTGATGAGAAATGTACTTGGTAAGTCTAGAACATCTTGTGCTGGAAAGCAAGGGACATATCAAAGACTAATTAGTGATTTCAGAAGAACCTAGGAACCCACCTGCGGGGTTCCCATTGGCCAGAGATGGGATAAGTGACTGCAGATGAATGTGAAAACTTTCCATGAGTTTTAATGATATTAAACCAGGAAAAGGACTGTCACGCCACTCCTGCCTTCAGGCTATTTTGAATGACGATGGGGAATATGCATTGATTATGTAAATTATTCAGAGTTAGAGTTCTTGGGCTTTCTCCCCATCTGCAGTAGGCTTGGGGTCTGACCTCAGATTGACTTTTACTGGGACCGGAAATACATTGCTTTGCACTCTTTTCATCCCTAATTGCCAACATCGTGTCCTTGGCAGAGCTGAAATCTGCCTCTGAGATTCCAAAGACCTGGATTCTGGTCCAGCTGTTCTGCTGCTCCCTCCACAGCCTCAGTGTCTCTGAACCTGGCTGAGCCTCAGACATCTCATCTCTAACGTAAGAATGAGGACGATCACCTGTGCCCTGCAGCCCTTCCAGTCCACGAGCACACACCTCTAAGACGCCTCCTGCCTCATGGATGCCGTGAATTTGCTGTGCTTCCCCCATTGTTACATTCTTAAATAGGCACCTTATGAAATCTCTGTGGAGATTGGAATCGTTTCAGCTGTACCTAGAAAAAGAAATATTGCCGGCTCATAACCACAGTTTGCGTGGGGAAGTAATATCCTTTGTCTTTCTGTTTCTTTCAGCCATGGAATTCCATGAACACTTGCACAGCATAGGCACCAAGGAAGGTCTGAAGGAACGCAAACTGCAAAAAGCTGTGGAGAGCTTTACCTGGAATATTACCATCTTAAAGGTATTTTCTGAGTTGTTTCTGACGCTGGTGATTTTGCATCCTTGTTCAGCATGTTTCTTCCTGTTAGGATACCATTTCCTGCACTGTACATTACCAGCCACTTGAAGCTATGGCATGGTCACAAAAATCGAACGAGAACTCTGCTTTCTGGAGAGTCTGCTGCGGGCACAGTAGCTGGGCAGCGCAGCTCCGAGGGAGAACAGGGGACTCGAGCGGTTGGCACCTTGTGGATTCTGCCAAGAAGGGAAAGGATCTGCATTTCGTCCTTAAAGCATCGTAAGGTTCACAAATGCCAGTTGCTACATGTGAACTAGAAAAGCATTGATTACAGAGGAATGACTGGGAATTTGAAGATTCCACTTCTTCAGATTTCAATCAATGCTTTAAAGTATAATCACAGCCTTAGTGTCAATATGATCCCAGGGAAAAAGTAGGAAAGAATTGTGTGTGGGGGGGAATAATCAAAAGAAATATGTAAAGGAATTGCTGTTTGAAAAAAATTTCCCTTCAAGGGAGAAACCATCTATATCTGTTTATCTGCTTCCTTCTTTCTTTCTTTTCCTTTCTCTCTGTCCCTCTCTCTCTCCCTCCCTCCCTCCTTCCCTCCTTTCCTTCCATCTTCCTATCTCAGCATGGCCATTAAAAAAATTAACTTTTATTAGTTTTATTATAAAAGGAATATATTTTCGTTATAGAAAATGTCAAAATAGCATAACCGAAGGTAAACGTAGTCCCACCGTCCAGGGTCTTTTGCTGTACGTTCTCCCAGTCTTTTTCTCTATGGTATATATAATATGACATGATTTTAAAACTAATGTTATATATGTGCCTTGGAACTTTTTTTTGCATTTTGTCTCTCTGATCTTTTCTTTATCTCAGTGTTTGGGACCTTGAATAATAATAACACAGAAACATTATTTCATTGTGGGCCTTGGACAGCTCAGTGTAAAATTACTCTCCGGTTCACCCTCCAAACTTTCTTCTCAGTTGAATTCAAAAGACATTTTCACAGCTGCCTCTTCTAATTTCTCTGTTCCCCTTCAAGTTAAAAGATCCATCCTGCATCCCTAATTTTCAAAGTAATATGTACTCATGTAAAAAAAAAAAATGGGGGAAATACATACATGTAGATGATAATAAACTACAATTGAGACCCCCCCCAAAAAAAAAAAAAAAGATCCATCCTGCAGCTGACAACAGTTTTCTGATGTAATTTAATGAAAAGTCACCCTTTCAAAGCAAGCCAGCTTGCACTTTCTCATCTTAAACCCTCACTCATTTTTATAATAAGTCATTTTCCAAACTTCTTCAAATACCTCCCTTCCTACACATGTGCTTTTTTGAATCTCTGGATCTTCTGCTTAGTATTTAACTCTGATCACTTGCAGTTCAGTAAACAGCAGATAGAAAAATTTCCAATGAAGAGGAATTTGGCTTTACAACTTGCCGACTCACTCCCAACCAGAGATGGGGTGAACACTACAAATTTCCTGCAAACCTCAGGGCAAAATTGCATCGTAGTTTATAGCCCCGTGACAGGAACAAATGCTCATTTGGCTTTTATTTTATTATAGGCAAAACAGCCTTAGGGACCAAACTTTTCATCTGGCAGCTATCCTTGCTACTCCATTCTGGTCCAGGAACCAGCAGCCTGGGCGTCACCTGGGAGCTTGTTCCCAATGCAGACTCCCAGGCCCTGCCCCAGGCCTGCTGAGTCAGAATCTGCCTTTTTACAAGATCCCGGGGGATTCTTATGCACATTACAGTTTGAGAAGTACTGGGCTAAGAACCCCTGAAAATGGGAGGCTGGCGCACATATTCATGAAAAACAGCTGACATAAAGTAATGGCTCAGGTTTTAGAAACATGAAATTGAACCAAACAGCTACACTGAGGAAACTATTTTCTTTTGAATGATGTCCAGGAGATAGAATTAGCGCCTCAGACTTATGTACATACGGAAACAAACGTATAGAACAGGGTAACAGATCTTTTTAAAGTTCTCAGGGTGGTATTTGCTGCAGCTGATGTCTGAGTATGGTAGAGCCCAAGCACTGAGTGGGGAAGAGCTGGAGAGGTCTATGTGTCTTTTCTGTACAATAGGAGGGCTTTCTTCATTGCTGCATATTTCACGGGTTTAAACTTCCTTTTGAAGAATCAGTGCCTGTGGAGTTTTAGACATGAGTTTGGGTCTGAGTTGAGCTCCCAGCCTTTTCCTGGCAGGAGGGGTGGGTCCCTTGAGTCCCCTCACCACCTGTTCTTTGCGCAGAGCTTGGAGGAGTCCAGCCCTCCAGGGCCCTGCATGGTATGTAGTTGGCAGCGGGTACCCTCACGGGGGCACAGAGGCTTGGGGAAGGTTCCAGACTTTCCCTCCAGATGTGCTGAGGGAGCCCCGGAGCTGTGAGGCCAGGTGTAAGAATTACCTGGGTGCTTAAAACACAGTCTCCTAAGCCCCACCACAGACCTCCTGGGTCAGCACCTCAGGGGTGGACGCAGGAATCTGGTTGTGTGACACGTTCCTCAGGGGATTCGCAGGCACCCTAAAAAGTTGAGTGCCACCACTCTAGAGTCAGATCAGAAGTGTCTTTCCTTCTGATTCACCCCACTCATGTGAACAACAAGGGAGGTAGGGTGGCCAATCATCGCGGGATGAAGGACTTGCAATGTGAGAGCCGGGGTGATGGGTCACCCCCAGAGCAGGCGCCCGGCCACAAACTCCTTTCGTCCAAGGATGTCCAGCCCAGTTTTCGTGAGTCATTGCTGGCTTTGTTTAATTTTTTCAACTTTAAGAGTTGCTATAAAATACAGAAATGAACGAAGGAGAAATGTCATCTCTGATTCCACATCCAGAATGACCCGCTGTTAACATCTTGGCATATTTACTTCCAGTCATTTTTTTCTTTGAATAAAAATCATTCATTTGTTTTTGTAAATATGTCTTCATTATAAAGAACTTTTTTAATGTATAAAAGATAAGTTTTAAAATGACCCCAGATCCTCCCTCTGAGAAATTATTATTATTAAATGTAAGTGACCTTATTCCAGGAACCTTTTTATATGCATATGGATGGATGGATGGAGATACATGTTTTTGATCCTGAGTCATACTTTTTTCCCGTTTTTCACATCTTTGATATTGGTGTGTATCTTACAATGCATGGCATCTTTGCATTGTAGCCTAGTTAAATTGGAGTGATTTTCTTCCTTAGTGGTGTATAAAATAGTGGTATGTATGTCTCATAAGTACTAGTGTCTCAGTTATTATGAAATAAGGTATATCAATAGGTAGAATCCTACTATAATTTCTCTATTTAATTTTTTTAAGTACTAAGTTGCACTTCACTTAACAGGAAAAAAGCAAACCATAAAGAAACTAAATGAATTGATGAACAATTTTTACCCTAAAGGTTTTTCTTTCCTATAAAATCCCTCTGAGGTTAAGAAAAGAGATTATGAAAAATGTTAATTGGAGTCATTTTGTTGGGTTTTTGAAAGCTATACATTTCAGTTATAAGCTTTGTTGGTTGCCCTTCTGCTAAGAAAGATGAGTTAGCACTTTTTAATATTTCTGGGTGGGGAGTTAGGCATATTGTTATTTTTCCATTATCCAGGTTTAAACATCACCAGTTGGTTCCAGACTGTAGTTCCCATGTTGCTTGCTCTAAGCTCAATATTTAAACTGGCTCGCTCTCACCACCAGTCCAAGAAATCGCCCATGCTTTTCTGTAGCCTGAGGGAATGGTGGAGACGAGAGAAATCTCAGATAGGGTCATAGACAGCCTTTGTTTGGATACTTGGACCCAGCTTTCTCAGAGTTTGTAAATGTCCTGTTCTAGGGTTTCTGCTGCATAACTGGAGAGAGGGTGTAATTCATTCCTGCAGGCTTCTGATTGCTTCTTTAATTCAGAAGCCAGCCCTCAAGACCTCATGCTCATTAGATAGCACCATTCTCTCTTTTCTGATGAGCATTATTGAGGTATAATTTACATAAAATAAAATTCACCAATTTTAACTGCGCAGTTCAATGAATTTTGACAAATGTATATAATCATGCAACCTACCACAGTGATGATAGAGCATCATCCCTAGAAGTTCCCTTGTGCCCCTTTGTAGTAAACTCCCCCACCTTGCTGATCGCTGGTCTGATTGCCATCTCTAGTTTCACCCATTCCAGAATGTCACATAAATGGAATCATGTAGTAATAAACTTTGTGCCTGGCTTCTTGCATTTAGGATAATGCTTTTGAGATTCATCCAAGTTGATGTATGTTTCAGTAAGCTATTCCTTTTAATTGATGAATAGTATTCTATCCTATGGGTGTACCACACTTTGTATGTTCACTAATTGATGGACGTTTGGGTTGCTTCCAGTTTTTACCTATTAAGAATACAGCTGTAATGAACATTCACATTCAAGTCTTTGTGTGAACATATGTTTTTATTTTTCTTGGGTAAATACCCATGAGTGGAATTGCTCATATGGTAAGTGTATGTCAGACTTTATAAGAAATTGCCAACTGCTTTACAAACTGCTTTATGAACTGTTCCATTGTGAATTGCCCCCAGCAGTGTTATGAGAGTTCCAGTTACCCCACACCCTTGTCAATGTTTGTTATTATCAGTTTAGCAAGTCTAATAAGTGTATAGAGTTTGAGCATCTTTTTTGTTGGGGTCTTTTTTTAAAATTTTTTTAAAAAGATCGTGATGGGCCTCAGTGTGGCTTTCTTTATGTTTCTTCTGCCTAGAGTTCTTTGAGGTTTTTCTATATATGGATTTACAGTTTTCATCAAACTTGGAAATTTTTCATCCATAGTTTCTTTAAATTTTTTTCTGTTTTACCCTTTCTCCCCTCTCATTCTGTAACCCCATTTGTACATACGTACTGCTTGATACTATCCTATAAGTCACAGATGCACTGTTCATTTGTTTAGGCCTTTTTGCTGTTTTTTTTTTTTAATAGTTTCTAGTGCTGCAAGCAATGCTAGTCTTCAAGTCTTCTAGTCTTCAAACAATACTGCTGTATGTTCTACAGCGTCTAATCTGCTGTTAATCCTGTCCAGTGGGTTTTTTATTTTGAATTTCCTGCTTCTCTTCTTTGTGCTCATGATATCCTCTCCCTCCTTTTGTGTTCATCATACAATATCCTATTGTATATTTACAATAGCTGTTGTAGCCCTCCCTCCCTCTCCACCACTACCCTTGCAGCCGCTTTGCCTCCCTGAGCTCCAAAGAGGGGCTGCTGGGCTCTGTTTGGGAAGCTCTCCAGGCAATGAGCTGGACCTTTGTCCATACCCCTTCTCCCAGGGCTCCCTGTCTTACACTATCTGAAAATCGTTGCTTTATATATTGTGTCCAGACTTCTAGTTGTGTGTCAGCCCCATTCCTGACTTTTCTATCTCACCTCTTTCTTCCCACCCCCGTCCCATCATCTCTTCTTCTCCATCAAACAGAAGTAAAAGGAGAAAGACACTCAGTTTATATCTCTCCAGGTTGGTGGGCAGTTAGAATTTTCAGAACCTAAATGGGAAAAGAATTTGAAAAAGAATAGATATATGTATATGTATAACTGAATCACTTTGCTGTACACGTGAAACTAACACAGCATTGTAAATCAACTGTACTCCAATATAAAATAAAAAATTTAAAAAAATTCATTGCAGAACTTCCTTCCCATATTCCTGATGAAATGAGCAAAAAGAGTAAAACTGGCAAACACACACACGCACAAATACACAAACACAAGCAGCCGCCCCGCAAAGAAAAGGATATAACATAGTTGAATAAACTTCTAAAACTCACAGAATTCATACTGGCAGTTCATAAAAATCCTGAACATTGGGGTACATGTATCCTCTTGAACCATGATTTTCTCCAGATATATGCCCAGGAGTGGGATTGCTTAATCATATGGTAGCTCTGTTTTTAGTTTCTTAAGGAACCTCCATACTCTTCTCCAGAGTGGCTGTACCAATTTATATTCCCACCAGCCCTGTAGGAGGGTTCCCTTTTCTCCAGCCCTGTAGGAGGGTTCCCTTTTCTCCACATCCTCTCCAACATTTATTGTTTGTAGACTTTTTTTTAAAATAAATTTATTTATTTTATTTACTTATTTTTGGCTGCGTTGCGTCTTCGTTGCTGCGCGTGGGCTTTCTCTAGTTGCGGCGAGCAGGGGCTCCTCTTCGTTGTGGTGCGTGGGCTTCTCATTGCGGTGGCTTCTCTTGTTGCAGAGCACGGGCTCTAGGTGCATGGGCTTCAGTAGCTTTGGCACGTGGGCTCAGTAGTTGTGGCACACGGGCTTAGTTGCTCCGCGGCATGTGGGATCTTCCCGGAGCAGGGCTCGAACCCATGTCCCCTACATTGGAAGGTGGAGTCTTAACCAGTGTGCCACCAGGGAAGTTCCCTGTTTGTAGACTTTTTGATGATGGCCATTCTGACTGGTGTGAGGTGATACCTCACTGTAGTTCTGATTTGCATTTCTCTAAAGATTAAAAATGTTGAGCATCTTTTCATGTGCCTCTTGGCCACCTCTATGTCTTCTTTGGAGAAATGTCTATTTAGGTCTTCTGCCCATTTTTTGATTGGGTTACTTTTTTGTTTGTTTGTTTTTTGATATTGAGCTGCATGAGCTGCTTGTAAATTTTGGAAATTAAGCCCTTGTCAGTTGCATTGTTTGCAAATATTTTCTCCCATTCCGTAGTTGTCTTTTTTTTTTTTTTTTTCATTTTCTTTGCTGTGCGAAACCTTTTGAGTTTAATCAGTTCTCATTTGTTTATTTTTCTTTTTATTTCCATTACTCTAGAAGACAGATCAAAAAAGATATTGCTGCAGTTTATGTCCAAGAGTGTTGTGCCTATGTTTTTCTCTAAGGGTTTTACAGTATCTGGTCTTACATTTAGGTCTTTAACCCATTTTGAGTTTATTTTTGTGTATAGTGTTAAAGAATATTCTAACTTTATTCTTTCACATGTAGCTGTCCAGTTTTCTCAGCACCACGTATTGAAGAGACTATCTTTTCTCCACTGTATATTCTTGCCTCCTTCATCATAGATTAGGTGACCATAAGTGCATGGATTTATCTGTGGACTTTCTGTCCTGTTCCATTGATCTGTATTTCTGTTGTTGTGCCAGTACCATACTGTTTTGATCACTGTAGCTTTGCAGTATAGTCTGACGTCAGGGAGCCTGATACCGCCAGCTCCGCTTTTCTTTCTCAAGAGTGCTTTGGCTATTCGGGATCTTTTGTGTCTCCATACAAATTAAAAAAAATTTTTTTGTTCTAGTTCTGTGAAAAATGCCATTGGTAATTTGACAGGGATTGCATTGAATCTGTAGATTGCCTTGGGTAGTATAGTCATTTTGGCGATATTGATTCTTCCAATCCAAGAACATGGTATATCTTTCCATCTGGTTGTGTCATCTTCGATTTCTTTCCTCAGTGTCTTATAGTTTTCAGAGTACAGGTCTTTTGCCTCCTTAGATAGGTTTATCCCTAGGTATTTTATTCTTTTTGATGTGACAGTAAATGGGACTGTTTCCTTAATTTCTCTTGTGATCTTTTGTTGTTAGTGTATAGAAATGCAATAGTTTTCTGTGTATTAATTTTGTATCCTGCAACTTTACCGAATTCATTGATGACCTCTAGTAGTTTTCTGGTAGCATCTTTAGGATTTTTTATGTACAGTATCATGTCATCTGCAAATAGTGACAGTTTAACTTCTTTTCCACTTTGGATTCCTTTTATTTCTTTTTCTTCTCTGCTTGCTGTGGCTAGAACTTCCAAAACTATGTTGAATAAAAGTGGTGAGAGTGGACATCCTTGTCTTGTTCCTGATCTTAGAGGAAATGCATCCAGGTTTTCACCATTAAGTATGATGTTAGCTGTAGGTTTGTCATATATGGCCTTAATCATGTTGAGGTAGGTTCTCTCTGTGCCCACTTTCTGGAGAGTTTTTATCATAAATGGGTATTGAATTTTGTCAAAAGCTTTTTCTGCATCTATTGAGATGATCGTATGGATTTTATTCTTCAATTTGTTAATGTGGTGTATCACACTGATTGATTTGTGGATATTGAAGAATCCTTGCATCTTGGGATAAATCCCACTTGATCATGGTGTATGATTCTTTTAGTGTATTGTTGGATTCGGTTTGCTAGTATTTTGTTGAGGATTTTTGTGTCCATGTTCTTCAGTGATGCTGGCCTGTAATTTACTTTTTTTGTAGTATCTTTGTCTGGTTTTGGAATCAGTGTGATGGTGGCCTATAGAATGAGCTTGGGAGTGTTCCTTCCTCTGCAATTTTTTGGAATAGTTTGAAAGGATAGGTGTTAACTCTTCTCTAAATGTTTGATAGAATTCACCTGTGAAGCCATCTGGTCCTGGACTTTTGTTTGTTGGGAGTTTTTTAAATCACAGTTTCAATTTCAGTACTTATGATTGGTCTGCTCATATTTGCTATTTCTTCCTGGTTCAGTCTTGGAAGATTGTACCTTGCTAATAATAAGCATTTGTCCATTTCTTCGTGGTTGTCATATAGTTGTGTGTAGTAGTCTCTTATGATCCTTTGTATTTCTGTGGTGTCAGTTGTAACTTCTTTTTCACTCCTAATTTTATTGATTTGAGTCCTCCTGCTTTTTTTCTTCATGAATCTGGCTAAAGGTTTGTCAGTTTTGTTTATCTTTTCAAAGAATCAGCTTTTAGTTTCATTGACCTTATCTATTGATTTCTTCCTCTCTATTTCATTCATTTCTGCTCTGATCTTTATGGTTTCTTTCCTTCTGCTAACTTTGGGTTTTGTTTGTTCTTCTTTCTCTAGTTGCATTAGTTGTAAAGTTAGGTTGTTTATTTGAGATTATTATGTTTCCTGAAGTAAGATTGTATGGCTATAAAGTTCCCTCTTAGAACTGATTTTGCTGCATCCCATAAGGTTTTGGAACATCATGCTTTCGTTTTCGTTTGTCTCTCGGTATTTTTTTATTTCCTCTGATTTCTTCAGTGATCCACTGGTTGTTTATTATTGATAGCATATTGTTTAGCCTCTACGTGTTTGTGTTTTTTACAGGCATTTTCTTGTAGTTGATTTCTAATCTCGTAGTGTTGTGGTTGGAAAATATGCTTGATGTGATTTCAATTTTTTTAATTTACTGAGGCTGGCTTTGTGGCCCAGCATGTGATCAATCCTGGAGAATGTTCCATGTGTACTTGAAAGGAATATATACTCTGTTACTTTTGGATAATGCACTAAAAATAGCAATTAAGTCCATCTGGTCTAATGTGTCATTTAAGACCTGTGTTTCCTTATTGATTTTCTGTCTGATGATCTGTCCACTGATGAAAGTGGGTTGTTAAAGTCCCCTACTACTATTGTGTTACTGTTAATTTTTCCTTTTACGGCTGTTAGCATTTGCCTTATATGTTGAGGTGCTTCTGCATTGGGTGCATATATATTTACAATTCTTCCCTATTCCTGTTGGATTGATCCCTTCATCATTATGCAGTGTCCTCCTTTGTTTCTTGTAACAGTCTTTATTTTAAAGTCTATTTTTGTCTGATATGAATATTGCTACTGCAGCTTTCTTTTGATTTCCATTTGCATGGAATTCCTTTTCTGATCACCTCACTTTCAGTCTGTATGTGTCCCTAGGTCTGATGTGGGTCTCTTGTAGACAGCATATATATGGGTCTTGTTTTTGTATCCATTCAGCAAGTCTGTGTCTTTTGGTTGGAGCATTTAATCCGTTTACATTTAAGGTAATTATCGATATGTATGTTCTTATCATCATTTTGTTAATTGTTTTGGATTTGTTTTTGTAGGTCTTTTTTCTGCCTGTCCTCTTTTGTTCTCTTCTCTTGTGATTTGATGACTAATTTTAGTGTTGTGTTCGGATTCCTTTTTCATTTTTGTGTATCTATTGTAGATTTTCAGTTTGCAGTTCCCATGAGGTTTTGATATAGCAGTCTATATATAAACAAGATTGTTTTAAGTTGCTGGTCTTTTAATTTCAAATGCATTTCCAGTATCCTGGATTTGTACTCTCCTCTTCTCACAGTTGCTGGTTTTGATATTTGTGTGTGGATGATTTCCTACCTTTACTGTATGTTTGCCTTTACTGGTGAGCTTTTCTATAAATAATTTTCTTGTTTCTAGTTGTGGCCTTTTCTTTTCTACCTAGAGACGTTCCTGTAGCATTTTTTGCAAATCTGGTCTGGTGGTGCTGAATTCTCTTAGCTTTTGCTTGTCTGTAAAGATTTTGATTTCTCCATTGAATCTGAATGAGAGCCTTGCTGGGTAGAGTTTTCTTGGTTGTAGGTTCTTACCGTTCATCACTTTAAATATGTTGTGCCACTCCCTTCTGGCCTGCAGAGTTTCTGCTGAAAAATCAGCTGATAACCTTATGGGAATTCCCTTGTTGCTTTTAGTCAGTTTGATTACTATGTGTCTTGGCATGTTCCTCCTTGAGTTTATCCTGCCTGGGACTCTCTGCACTCCCTGGACTTGGGTGTCTGTTTCCTTTCCCATGTTAAGGAAGTTTTCAGCTGTTATCTCTTCAGATATTTTCTCAGGTTCTTTCTCTCTCTTCTTCTGGCGTCCCCATAATGTGAATGTTGTCATAAAGTTCTCTTAGACTATCCTCATTTCTTTTCATTGTTTTCTCTTTATTTGGTTCCACAGCAGTGATTACCATTCTGTCTTCCAGCTCAGTTATCCATTCTTCTGCCTCAGTTATTCTGTTATTGATTCCTTCTATTTTTCATTTCAGTTATTGTATTGTTCATCTGTTTGTTCTTTAGATCTTCTAGCTCTTTGTTAAACATTTCTTGTACCTTCTCGATCCTCACCTCCTTTCTTTTTCCGAGATCTTGGATCATCTTTACTATCATTACTCTGAACTCTTTTTTGGGTAGGTTGCCTATCTCCACTTCACTTAGTTGTTCTTCTGGGGTTTTAATCTTGTTCCTTCATCTGGGACATATTCCTCTGCTGTCTCATTTTATCTAACTTTCTGTGATTGCGGTTTCCGTTCTGCAGGCTGCAGGGTTGTAGTTCTTGCTTCTGCTGTCTGCCCACTGGTGGATGAAGCTGGTCTAAGAGGCTTGTGCAGGCTTCCTGGTGGGAGGGGCTGGTTCCTGCCCACTGGTGGGTGGAGCTGGGTATTGCCCCTCTGGTGAGCAGGGCTGTGTCAAGGGGTGTGTTTAGCGGGCAGCTGTGGGTTTGGAAAGACTTTAGGCAGCCTGTCTGCTGATGGGTAGGGCTGTGTTCCCGCCCTGTTGTTTGGCCTGAGGTGTCCCAGCACTGGAGCCTACAGGCTGTTGGGTGGAGCCAGGTCTTGGTGAGAAAATGGCTCACAGCATTGAGTACTCCCCAGAAGTACCACCATCAGTTACCTTTTTCCCTGCAGTGAGCCACAGCCACCCCCTGACCTGAGCAGGAGATCCTCCAATACCAGCACGTAGGTCTGGTCCAAGCTCCCATGAGAACACTGCTTTTTCCTCTGGGTCCTGGTGCACACGAGACCTTGTGTGCACCCTCCAAGAGTGGAGTCTCTGTTTCTCCCAGTCCTGTGGAGCTCCTGCGATCAAACCCTGCTGGCTTCAAAGCCAGATGCTCTGGTAGATCCTCATCCTGATGCCAGACCTCCAGGCTGGGGAGCCTCACGTGGGGCTCAGATATTTCACTCCTGTGAGAGAACCTCTGTGATATAATTATTTTCCAGTTTGTGGGTCGCCCACCTGGCAGGTATGTGAGATGATTTTATTGTGATTGTGCCCTTCCTACCATCTCATTGTGGTTTCTTCTTTGCTTTGGGGAAGTGGAGCCACCTTTTAGTGGACAGTGCAGCATGCCTGGATGGGGGCAGAAGGCATTGTGGTGGCCATATTTGCAGTGGCAGAATCTGTGAATGAAGCCGTTTCCCTTAAATGGGTGTGGGAGACTTTGTGAGGCTTGTCCTTACAGGATGATAGAGTCATAAGATCCCACTTCTTGTGCTCCCACTACATTGCCAGCCTCCTCCACCATCATGTAATTGTGTTCTGTCGTACAGTATATAGCATCTTACATGTCTGTGACTTCTACCCACTGATTACACTGATGCCCTCAAAGCAGCACAGACATACCCTATTCCTTCTCCTTCAGCATCCCTGCGAATACTTGGGCACTGTTGTATCTTCTCTAAAACCCCCGAGATTCAGGATGAGGTGGCTTCTGGCCCCTTCCCCATTGGGTCCCTTCATTTTCTGAAGGCTCTGGCTGGTCAGTGCCTTGTCAGTACTTGTCAGTGTCATAAGATGGGACAACCAGGATTACCCCCACACTTCAAATGCCTGGCGGGATAACCCTCCCTGAATGAGACTTGGTGGTCTGATTTTGCCCAAGTCTGAAAACTATCTTACTATTAATATAGGCCAAAATTATGTTGGATTTTATAGCACCTGTGTCCTATCATGGACTTAAATGAAGCTTATTACAACCCTAGATGAGTTCCAGAACTGCTGCCAAGCAAGCGCTCCCTATACTGTGTCACTCCACCCTCAGAGAAAAACTAGAGATTAAACCCTGAAAGTAATTAGAGATTTGTTCTCTTTAGGAACATAAGACTTCTGCCAAAAATAAATAATTAAACTGGATAGTTTTTGCACCTGTTAAGGCATTAATCTTTCAAAATTTTATGTATGTAATTGAAAAATAGTTGATTACAATGTTGAGTTAATTCCTACTGTACAGCAAAGTGATTCAGTTATACATATATATGTACACACACACATTCTTTTTTATATTCTTTTCCAATATGGTTTATCACAGGATATTGAATATAATTCTCTGTGCTATAGAGTAGGACCTTGTTGTTTACCCACTCTGTATATAATAGTTGGCATCTGCTAATCCCAAACTCCCAATCCATCCCTCCCCTACCCTCCTTCCCCCTTAGCCACCACAAGTCTGTTCTCTATGTCTGTGAGTCTGTTTCTGTTTTGTAGATAAGTTCATTTGTGTCCTATTTTAGATTCTACATATAAATGATATCATATGGTGTTTGCCTTTCTCTTTCTGACTTACTTCACTTAGTATGATAATCTCTAAGTCATGCATGAGCTGCAAATGACATTATTTCATTCTTTTTTATGGCTGCATAGCATAGTACATTTTATATATGCACTACATCTTCTTTATCCATTCATCTGTCGATGGACATTTAGGTTGTTTTCATGTCTTGGTTATTGTGAATAGTGCTGCTGTGAACCTAGGGATGTATGTATCTTTTTGAATTATAGTTTTGTCCTGATATATGCCCAGGAGCAGGATTGCTGGATCATATGGCAGTTCTATTTTTAAATTTTTGAGGAAACTCCATACTGTTTTCCACAGTAGCTGCACCAACTTACCTTCCCACCAACAGTGTAGGAGGGTTCCCTTTTCTCTACACCCTCTCTAGCATTTGTTATTTGTAGACATTTTAAAGATGGCCATTCTGCCTGGTGTGAGGTGATACCTCATTGTAGTTTTGATTTGCATTTCTATAGTAATTAGCGATGTTGAGCATCTTTTCTTGTGCCTGTTGGCCCTCTGTATATCATCTGGAGAAATGTCTATTTAGGTTTTCTGCCCATTTTTTAGTTGGGTTGTTTGTTTTTTTGTTTGCTTGTTTTTTTTTTTTTTTTTGCGGTACGCGGGCCTCTCACCGTTGTGGCCTCTCCCGTTGTGGAGCAACAGGCTCCGGACACGCAGGCTCAGCGGCCATGGCTCCTAGGCACAGCCGCTCCGCGGCATGTGGGATCTTCCCGGACCGGGGCACGAACCCGTGTCCCCTGCATCGGCAGGCGGACTCTCAAACACTGCGCCACCAGGGAAGTCCTGTTTGTTTTTTTTGTTGTTGAGTTGTATGAGCTGTTTGTATATTTTGGAAATTAAGCCCTTGTCAGTTGCATCATTTGCAAATATCTTATCCCAGTCTGTAGCTTGTCTTTTCATTTTGCTTATGGTTTCCTTTTCTGTACAGAAGCTTGTAAGTTTGATTAGTTCCCATTTGTTTATTTTTGCTTTTATTTCTATTACCTTGGGAGACTGCCCTAAGAAAACATTGGTGTGATTTATGTCCGAGAATGTTTTGCCAATGTTCTTTCGTAAGAGTTTTATGGTGTCATATCTTACATTCAAGTCTTTAAGCCATTTTGAGTTTATTTTTGTGTATGGTGTGAGGATGTGTTTTAACTTAATTGCTTTACATGCAGTGGTTCAACTTTCCCAGCACCACTTGCTGAAAAGACTGTCCTCCATTGTATATTCTTGCCTCCTTTGTTCAAGATTAATTGACCGTATGTGTGGGGGTTTATTTCTGGGGGTTTGTGTTCTGTTCCATTGATCCAAATGTCTGTTTTTGTGCCATTACCATGCTTTTTTGATTACTGTAGCTTTGTATTATTTTCTGAAGTCTGGGAGGGTCACTCCTTCTGCTTTTTCTTTGTCCTCATGATTGCTTTGGCAATTCTGCGTTTTTTATTGTTTCATATAAATTTTAGGCTTATATGTTCTAGTTCTGATAGGGATCACATTAAATCTGTAGATTGCTTTGGATAGTATGGCCATTTAAGCAATATTAATTCTTCTAATCTAAGAGCATGGCTATCTTTCCATTTCTTTGAATCATCTTTAGTTTCCTTTATTAATGATTTATAGTTCTCAGCATATAAGTGTTTCAACTCCTTGGTGAGGTTTATTCCTAAGTATTTTATTTATACCTTTTTTGATGTGTTTTTGAAAGGGATTGTTTACATTCCCTTTCTGATATTTCATTGTTAGTGTAAAGAAATGCAACCGATTTATGTATGTTATCCTAGTAGTATCCTGCTACTCTGCTGAATTTGTTTATCAGTTCTAGTAGTTTTTGTGTGGAGTCTTTAGGGTTTTCTGTATAGAGTATCATGTCATCTGCATATAATGACAATTTTATCTCTTCCCTTCCAATTTGGATACCTTTTATTTCTGTTTCTTGTCTGATTGCTGTGGCTAGGACTTCCAGTACTATGTTGAATAGAAGTGGTGAGGGTGGGCATCCTTGTCTTGTTCCAGATTTTAGCGGGAAGGCTTTCAGCTTTTCACCATTGAGTATTATACTGGATGTGGGTTTGTCATAAATAGCTTTTATTATGTTGAGCTGCATTCCCTCTACACCCACTTTGGTAAGAGTTTCTGTCATGAATGGATGTTGAATTTTATCAAAAAAATTTTTTTGCATCATTGAGATGATCATGTGGTTTTTGTCTTTTCTTTTGTTGGTGTGGTGTATCACATTGATTGATTTGTGTATGTTGAACCATCCTTGTGAACTTAGGATGAATCCAACTTGGTCATGGTGTATGATCTTTTTTATGTGTTGTTGGATTCAGTTTGCTAATACTTTGAGAATTTTTGCATCTATATTTTTCAAAGGAACTGGCCTGTAATTTTCTTTTTTTGTGGTGTCCTTCTCTGGTTTTGGTATCAGGGTGATGGTGGCTTCATAGAATGTCTTTGGGAGTATTCCTTCCTCTTCAGTCTTTTGGAAGAGTTTGAGGAGAATTGGAATAAGTTCTTCTTTGTATGTTTCGTAGAATTTGCCTGTGAAGCCATCTGGTCCTGGACTTTTGTTTGTAGGGAGTTTTTTAAATTAATGGTTCTATTTCAGTTCTAGTGATTGGTCTATTCAGGTTTTCAATTTCTTCTTGATCCACTTTTGGTTGGCTGCGTGTTTCTAGAGACTTTTCCATTTCTTCTGGGTTGTTGAATTTGCTGGCATATAATTTTCATAGTATTCTCTTAATGGTTTTTTGTATTTCTGCGGTACTGGTTGTTTCTTCTCCTTTTTCAAATCTTATTTTGTTTATTTGGGTCCTCTCTCTTCTCTTCTTGATGAGCCTGGTGAGAGGTTTTTGTTTGTTTGTTTTAATTTATTTATTTTTGGCTGCATTGGGTCTCCATTGCTGCGCACAGGCTTTCTCTAGTTGTGGCGAGTGCAGGCTTCTCTTGTTGTGGAGCATGGGCTCAAGGCACGTGGGCTTCAGTAGTTGTGGCACACGGGCTCATAGTTGTGGCTCGTGGGGTCTAGAGCGCGGGTTCGGTAGTTGTGGTGCACAGACTTAGTTGCTCCGCGGCACGTGGGATTTCCCAGACCAGGGCTCAAACCTGTGTCCCCTGCATTGGCAGGTGGACTCTTAACCAGTGTGCTACCAGGGAAGTCCTGAGAGGTTTGTGGTAAGACAGTCTTGTTTTGTTTTTACCTGAGGTGCAGACTTACCTGGAAGACCTGAAGACTAACATTTGTTTCTGAAAATTACTTTTATAGTCTGTGTCCCACTCCTTTCCTTTACTGATGCTAATATCCTTTAGTTACTTCTTCTATTATAGGTGATCTATTATGTTGCCTGTTTTCCTAAAAAGCTCTAATTGACTAAGAGCCATTTCTCTATTTAGTGTGTGAAAACTCCTCAGAGTGGCTCAGAAAATCAAACTACAGTAGCATTTGTCACTAGGCAGGCTGTCCTTTCTGACCCATTTAAAACACAGTAAAACCTCAGGCATTTGGATCCCACTGATGTGGAATGTGTGATTACTCAGCTAATGTTTCATTATGCAAAGGTGTGCTTGCAAGATTAATGGTGCGAGGAAAGTGCTTACATGGGCTCCATTTTTACTAGTGTCTTCAGAAGCCTTCCCGCTCCCCATCCTGACCCTGCTCATCTCCCATCCCCTTGCTCCCACCCCCTCTCCAGCCCTGGTCCTCTACCTGGAATCTCTTGACCTCCTCCTTTTGTGCTTGGCTGGGCTCACCTCTGCTGTCTGGAGACCCTGCTGGCTGCTCCCGAGACCCTCACCCCACTTCTGTGCAGGCGGGCACCTCTCCCTTCCTGGGTCAGGTCTGTAACAGGGAGGGTGGTCACAGTCAGAACTCAGAGGGCTTTGTGACATAGAAGCCAGGCCCCTACAGTGAGGCCCCAAAGGCATCATCTGCAGGAGCTGTGGAGTCACAAGTGGAAAACAGTGTCCTCTGCAGCTCCTAGACCTGCTGGAATCCTCTCCTGCCTTCCACTGAGGCTCAGCTCAGACCCTACACCATCTCCCTAGGGCTGCCTGGGGGGCCCCACCTTCCATCAGTGTTGAACGAAACGTAAAGTTGTTTCTCAGGAGAAAGGCAGAGGTTAGGAGCTGCGTCCCCAGGTCCCCTTGCTGTTCCTTACGCTCTCAGACCCTCTCATGAACCTCTAAGTGCTGAGGTGGGAGTCAGGGGAGGGAGGGAAGCCTCCCTGCCACAGTGATGTGAGTTTGTTTTCAGTTCACATTGACTCCCTTCATACACGTGAAGCAACGTGAGGGGGGTGGGCACACAACAGAAAAAATAGTGAAACATCTAAAACATATCTTTTCCTGTGGAAAAGCTCGTGCCACCATCCCTGTTGCTCTAGCTTTAGGTGACGATGATTGGGGGATCTTTTTTGAGTGGAAGGTTTATTGAGACCTCAGTGGGATGAAGGCCTGATGAGCCATGGCGGGAGGGCTTCCTGACTCTGGTTAATTCATCAGCTACCCCCCAGGACCCCTCGCAGGGCACTGTCAGAGTGTGGTAGGTGGCGGTTTAGAACCAGTAGTAGAGATTCCCATTCATTCTGTTGCCCACTCTTTTGTCACTCAACAAAAACTGGACATCTAGATTTCTGCTCCTGTATTTAATCACAGGAAGAGTGCATTTTCTGCATCAGTGGTGAGGTGCTGAGTACACTTAAAATGTCATCACCGTTCCATTCTGCTGGCTTTAAAGTGTCACATGTAACATGCAGGGGCTCAACTCCCTATAATTTGGGCCCCTGGTTTAGTTTATCCAGAAAGAAAACAAAACACACACAGAAAGTTGTGTGTGTTTAAGTATAATTTGCCATGTAGACTCTGCCTTGGGTGAGGCCATTGTTCTCTCCAAATTGTATCCTCATCTACACAATGGGGATGGTAATCGCACCCGTCTTGCAGAATTGAGAGACTGTCGTGAGAATAATCTTTGTAAAGGGCTTAATTCAGTGTCTGGCACACAGCAGTCACTCAATAAATGGTGACTATTGTTCCCAGTAGGCTTTGCTGGTGTACATTCCTACATGCCTAATTTGACATATCATAGGCTCTGTGGTTTCAAATTTTGGACTCTAATCACACTTGGAGTCCTTCTGTTTGAATCTGAGTGGTGGCTGTAAGAGTTAGAACATATTAGTTTCCATGGCCCTCTTAAAGGAGGTTTATGCCTTTGGCCTGTGATCCTGAACACTCATGAAGTACTGAATTGAAGTGTATTCAGTTTGTATATGAGTCTTGCATCACCCAGAATAGTGACTAACCACAAAATATTTACTAAAAAGTACTCTGTTTGTAACCACATACTATTAATATTCCAGTTAAATAACAGTGAAGAAGCTGTAACTTCCTGTCAACCTGGCTTTTGTTTTCCGGCCATGAGATTGTGTTAAGGTTTTAAAAGTTCAATTCTTGGCTTTTGGTTGCAGAAAGCGCTCGGGGGAGATGGCAGAGGAACCCTAGACCAGCATGTGTCAACTCAGAGTGGTGCTGAGGGGACCTGCAGCTCGTGGAGACTTGTGGGGTGACGGGAAGATAACTTGATAAACAGCTTGCATATCAAGCTGCTGAGCAAGGCCCAGCCTGCAGTGGGTGTGAGGCCCACTGGGGGTGACAGTCTATCTTGGTCTTGGCCTGGAACCACTTTTCATTTAGCCCAGAGTCAGTGTCACCTTGTGGGGGAGCAGAGGTGTTAGTGCTAGCAAATGCAAGTTTGTGTGCCCAACGCACAGTGAGGCCAAACAGTACCAAAACATCGGAGTTCGGTGCAGAGAAAGGTTTATTGCAGGGAGATGGGTGGCTCATACCCGCAAAACCCTGAACTCCCCAAAGGGATTCAGCAAAGCATATTTAAAGGCCAGGTGAGGGAAGGGGGTCACAGGGTACGTGACCAGCTCCTGCACAATTCTCTGATTGGTTGATGGTGAAGTAACAGGGCAGTGTCACAGGGGTCAACATTGTCAGTCCTTAGGCTCCAGGAGGCCTGAGGGCTACCTGTTCATGGTCATCAAGTAGTTAACATCTTCCATTTGGTGGGGGACGTGGGGTTTCAAATCTGTGAAACAACTCAGGAAATGTGCACCAGATACTGTTTTCTAGGTACTTCAGAGAGGAGCTAAAGCAGAGGAGATGGAGGAAGGGCC
Source organism: Lipotes vexillifer (assembly GCF_000442215.2). Lineage (NCBI taxonomy): Eukaryota > Metazoa > Chordata > Mammalia > Artiodactyla > Lipotidae > Lipotes > Lipotes vexillifer. The sequence continues at coordinate 5,149,356 of NW_006798629.1, read as the reverse complement.
TGCCCTGGGAAGACCACATAGGGTCCTGCTCGGTTACAATTCCCCCCTTTTCTTTGATACTTCTCAATCCTGAGGAGAACAGGTGTTGGACAAGAAAAGTAATAAAGTTTCAGTTAAGGAGGTTAATCATAAACTTGACAGAGGAACCCACCGGGTCCTGTCACCAGCAGACACTGCTTTGAGAGTCAGTCTGACGCAGCTCAGAAAATTCAAGTTCTTGGCAATAAAGGAGTGTGTTCGAACTCACATCCACAATGGCCACCCAATTTTACCTTGGATGTCTGAACCACAGCTATTCCATTTTGACTTTCAAATGCATTTTTCTCCTTAATGGCCAAAGCAGATGTCACTGTTTATGATTTTAGTGCTTTTCTAGACATGAAGAGATGCGAGAACTTGGGTCATAAAATCTTTTCCTGAAAGTATCTAACTATCTGAAGGTCTGTTCTGTCAGCTTTTCTCAGAGCACTAAGTGGATCTCCACCCTGACCTCCTTTCAGGGGGTGTTGAAGGTCAGTGACTGGAGTGGCTTGTGACTTAATCCTTGTAGAGGCAGATGGCAAGTGCCAATTTTTAGTTGGCAGTGCTCCCTCATGGTCATACATTCGAACATGATTTGGGAAGCGTTTCATGATCATTTCATGCCATAATGTTAGGAATACCCATTAGTAGTTCAGGCGAGGATTTCATTGATAGGCCACTCAATGTGCTATTACTGGACTAGGCCTTATTAACAGTAGTCAGAAGTCTGTGGACCACCTGTTTTACTACTCTGTTATGGTCTAGGAAAAAATTCCTTCTTGTTGCTTCTTCCTATGTCTAGAGTTGCACTACTACAATCATTGATCTTATATAGAACTTTATATCTGGTCAGCTGTTTCAAGTCGCCTAGTCATCATTATTTTATCGGAGGCTCTTGTATTTGGTAATACAAGAAACAACAATTCTGTAAAACAGGCAATATACAAATAATATAGCTGGTAGTATTAGTAAGGTCATAAGTTGGTGCAAATATCTCCTGGTTTCAGCCAGACTCCAGGAGGGGATGTGTTACTTTCTTCTTTCCTGCAGCCATTCACAGGTGGACTGGGTCAGGATGTTTCCTGTGAGCTGAACAAAGGTATTTTAGTTTAACATTCGTTCATGGGGACAGTGTTCCCTGAGATGGACCATTATGTATACTTTAAGCGATAGGCAACATCCCTTTAGTGATTAACTTGTAGCAAAAGCAGTAGAATACAAAGATTAAAGTAAAAGAAACGGATCTAATATGGAGTCAGATTTGTTATTCCCTATTACAATTCCCCACTTCAGTGTCCAATTCCACAATCCTGTGGGAAAGGGGTGACGACCGCTCTGGCTACTTCCTGCTG
>NW_006798629.1:5136680-5147973 GCF_000442215.2 Lipotes vexillifer | reverse complement strand
TGCTGAACAGGGGCAGTGATGGGTGATTATGGAATGGAATTGATCAGCTTTCGGCAGGGAATATTCCTTAGAATCTTTAGTAAGTAGTACAGTTCTCTTTCCTTTTTTATCTACAATTATTTGAACCTGATGAAACCCTTTATTTAGCCCTTTTGTTGTCTAATTTTTCATTGGACTTGGGCTTTTGGTTCTAGTTCCTATACATAGCTATTCATTTTAACTTTCTGACTGTCATAACTACACTAGATTCCTGTACTGTTCAGGTGAACAAGATTAAACAAGTAGGTTGACTCACCTTCTCCAGCTATAATGAAAGTGCAATCTCAATACTTATCTTTTTGAAGAGCAACCTTAAGTCTTCTAAGGGTTTACAAACCCGTTGCTCTCTAGGCCTTTCAGGAGTTGGGCCATTTTCTGATGACAGTGGTGCTGCTTTAATCCAAGTGTGATGAATTCATGGCTTTACTCTGGCTAACTTGACAGATGAGTTTGTGGTAGGTAATACCACATGTGGTCCTGTCCACCCTGCAGTCAGCTGATGTTCAGGCACTTTATCTTTCCAGGCTTTAAGGAGGACTTGGTCTCCAGGTCAGAAAGGATGTAAGGCTACTTCAGTTGGATAGGCAGACCTGTGGGAGGCAAACTCATGAACAGAGGTTAGTATAGTGTCCAAAATTTTAATGTAATTAGCAACAGCTAGGTCTTTCAGAGGATTTATAGATTCTCCCACCTGGGCAGACACCTGGAATGGCCTACCATACAATATTTCAAAGGGGCTTAATTTAAGTCTCCTTTTGGGAGCCATTCTGATCTGTAGTAGGGCAATTGACAAGGCCTTATCCCAAGTTAAATTAGTCTCTTGACACATTTTAGCAATGCTCCTTCCAGTATGTATAATCTCTGGCTACAGGTCATGGGGCATCTGATATTTATCCAAAGGTAGATGGTTGGGATAAGTTTCAGAAATAAACTTAGAGTGTCCTTCTTAATAATGCAATTAAACTTTACAATTATGTAGCATGACAACAAGGAACTGTCTAGGAAGTGAGTCTTAGACAATAAATGCAGACCTCAATTAACAGAATCAGAATTTGATATCCACTGAAATGTAATCTCTTTCTCTCTAAAAATTACCCTCATTTTTCATCAAATACAGCCAAATTAAGATTAGTTTGTTTGCAAAATGAGTCTGGTTAATTGGCTCCTTTCAATTGGCTGTGTGGGAATTTTTCATAAGGAGTCTCAGACTGAGATTTTAAAAGCCCTCTCAGGGCCAGGAAAGCCATGCCAAGGGCTTTTCATAGATTTTGCCTTACAGATGTAGGTGAATTCCTCACTTTTTGAGGTCCCCAAAGTACCTCGAGATTTTTGCACCTGTTAGGAAGTACCCTTCCTAATTTACCTGATAAAGCTGCTGGGAACCTAAGAGTTTCCAGTATCTGGAGGGATCAGGTAGAGAGAAAAATTAAACGTTTCAATTGTGATTACAAAGGTAAAATCTACCAAATTTCTGTAAGTCATAATTAGCTTAAGGGGAAAGGTTTCCTTAAAACCAAAAAATTATAACCATATTCATCAGTTTACTCAGTCCTATATAATTAATTCTTTTTTACTAACAGTTTTATGAAATCACAGTTGCCATTAGACTTTTAAAATCTAGTTTAGCAGTATGATTGTCAAAAAGTCCTTTCTATGACTCTTCTTAGAGATGAAGCATTTTGCAAAGCATCAGCTTAACTGTCTATGAATGATAAAGGACTTAAAAAGGCAAGGTTAGAGATCTGATTATAGTGTTTTTTGACAAAGAAGCTTAATGGGGACTTCCCTGGTGGCGCAGTGGTTAAGAATCCGCCTGCCAATGCAGGCGACACGGGTTCGAGCCCTGGTCCAGGAAGATCCCACATGCCATGGAGCAACTAAGCCCGTGCGCCACACCTACTGAGCCTGCGCTCTAGAGCCCGCGAGCCACAACTACTGAGCCCACGTGCCACAACTACTGAGCCGACGTGCCACAACTACTGAAGCCCGCGTGCCTAGAGCCCGTGCTCCACAACAAGAGAAGCCACTGCAATGAGAAGCCCGCGCACCGCAACGAAGAGTCGCCCCCGCTCACTGCAACTAGAGAAAGCCTGTGCACAGCAACGAAGAGCCAATGCAGCCAAAAATAAATAAGTAAAATAAATAAATTTTTAAAAAAAGAAGCTTAATGAAGTTGTGACATACAGCGTTTTAACCTGTGTACTGGCTTAAGTGATTTACTTTCTAACTGTGACTTTCTCTTTCCTATAGCTTCTTGCTTCTTTTCTATTTAAAGACCTTTCAATATTTCCTGTAGGATAGGTTTAGTATTGCTGTATTCTTTGTTTTTGCTTATCTGAGAAATTCTTTCTCTCCTTTTCTATTTTGAATGGTAATCTTGCTGGTAGATTCTAGGTTGCAGATTTTTTTCCCTTCCAGGATTTTGAATATATCTTGTCACTCCCTTCTGGCCTGCAATGTTTCTGTAGAGAAATCAGCTGATAGCCTTATGGGGGTTCCCTTGTAATTAAGTCTTTCTTTGTTTTTCTCTTGCTGCCTTCAGAAGCCTCTCTTTATCTTTAACTTTTGCTATTTTAATTATAGTATGTCTTGGTGTAGGTCTGTTTGGGTTTATCTTGTTTGGGACCCTCTGTGCTTCCTGAACCTGGATATCTGTTTCCTTCTTTAGGTTTGGGAAGTTTTCAGCCATAATTTCTTCAGTTACATTTTCAATCCCCCTTTCTCTTTCTTCTCCTTCTAGAATCCCTATTACGCATAGATTGGCCTGCTTTATATTAGTATCCCATAGGTCTCTTACATTGCTCTCATTTTTTTTTCTTTCAATTTGCCTTTCTGTCTGCTGTTCTTGATTGGGTGATTTCCTCTATTCTATCTTCCAGATCATTTATTCGTTCTTCTGCATTATTTATTGTTATTCATTGCCTTTAGCTCAGCTTTCATCTCAGCGAATGAGTTTCCTCATTTTTCTTGGTTCCTCTTTATAGTTTCTACCTCCTTTTTACAGGAATCTGCATTTCTATCAATAGGCCTTGTAAATTTCTTCAATATTTTCATTACCTCCCTTTTGAACTCAGTGTCTCTTAGACTGAAGAGGTCTGTTTTATTGTTCTTTGGGGGGAATTCTCTTGACCTTTTAATTGGGAGTGGTTCCTCTGCTTTTTCATCTTACTTATATTTCTCTTACTCTGTGAGTTTAAGAGAAACAATTGTCTACTGTGGTCTTGGAGGGCTGCTCTTATGTGGGAGTGTCCCTGTATAGCCTGCATGCCTTTTAATATTTTTGGTGCAAGGGCTGTTTTTAGTATGGATGTCTGTGACCTCTTTCCTCAGCGTGTGCTGGCTGTTTGTGCTTGACAGGTGGTGGTGTGGTGACCAGAGTCTGCACTGGGTTGCTCTATGTTTGTCGCTGCCCCGTCAGCGACAGTTGTTGGAGCAGAAGCCCCCCAGATCTGATTCTGAGCTGCAGTGTGAGACAGGTGGGATTGGAGCACTCCCTCTGGAGAGGAGCTGCTGAGTATTGCTTCGCCAGAGCTGTCCACAGGGGACTGTGCTCTGTGGTGTCGCCTGGCTGGGCTCACAAAGTACACTGTTGTCGGCACTGCCCTCAGCCCCACCTCCGCTGCGGGAATGCAGGCAGCTGGCCCCGGTGTCCCTCAGGCACTGTGCTCACGAAGCCAACAGCACAGATCCCAACACGCCAGTCCACTGAAGCTGGGTACCAGGAGCACAGCAGTCATGCACCTGGGCTCGCTGTGGGAGCCTTGGAAACAGCCCAGGCTCTGCCTCTGTGTGTGCTCCCACCAAGCCCACAGCTGCTAAGGCCTGACCCACCCCAGCCACAGTACACCTGCTGTCCCGCTCCCAGAGCTCATAGCAGCAGCACCAAGAAAGAGGCTGCTAAGGGGCAGGCCCCGCCCCTCCCTTCACTCACCCCTTAGCAGGGGTGCCTCGCTTCTATGGTAGGCCCGGGCTTCTTCCACGTACACCCCTGGTTGCCACCCGTACCACACTCCCCAGCCCTTGAGGCTGTCTCTGTGTGGCCAGCCCCAGTCCTCTCCCTGGGTCTGTCCTCTGAAGCCTGAGGTTCAGCACGCAGCCCCTGCACATACCAGCAGGTGAGTGTCTCGGGCTGGGGAGTGCAGCGAGGTAGCTCGGATCCTCTGTGCTGGTCTCTCTCTCTTCTGCCTGCTGCCGACTGCTGGGTTCTCCTCCAAGCCTCTGAAGCTCCCTTTCTGTCCCCGCTGATATCCCCGCTGGTGAGGGGGCTTCTCAGGGTGTGGGACTCTTTCCTCTTTTCCAGCTCCTTCCCAGGGACACAGGTCCCATCCCTATTCCTTTTTTAAAAATCTTTCGTCCTATCCAGTTATGAGGAGATATTTCTAGACACTTCTGGGTGTCTGATATCTTGTGCCAGTGTTCAGTAGGTACTCTACTCTGTGAGAATTGTTCCACACGTGGATGTATTTTTGATGTGTTTGTGGGAGGAGGTGAGCTCCACGTCCTTCTATTCTGCCATGTTGGTTCCTCCCCAACATTTTAAGATAACAACTAAAATTGTAACATTATACCAGGACGTATCCAAATTTCAGAAGCTTTATATAATTTCTAGAATGTCTATATTAAAAACATTTATCCATACCGTATAATCTGAGGAGGCTTATCAGTCATTTGACAATGCTTCCCATGTAATTTAACATACCAAACAATCCTAGTTAGTTTAATATTTTTCTCTGAGATGCCTTGGGGGCTCGCCAAAGCATGCCAAAGTTAGCTGGAGGTCAAAATTTTTTAATTAATTGAAATTTGATATTTGGGAAGTTTGTCAAAAAGTTTCAAAACACTTGGTCAAATAAGATCATAGGTCATTGTGAGACAATACTTATTCCTTTACCAAAATGAGAAGAGATCTCAAAAGCAGATACAGATCACTGAAAGGCACAGAAACTCAATGTTATCAATGGCAGCATTCCAGGAAAACTTTGTCCTCTTACCAGTGAGAGAAAAAAATTTAGTCTTGCACCAGCTTACTTTTAATAATAAAATTCATTTACTTAAGTTAAATTCAATCTAAACTTAGTCTATCCTGACCGTGCACAGACTCTTAGAGGAGTTCCTTTTCTACAAACCTTCCATCACTTTCTGTATCCATATTATTTTGCCCCTTAATTCTCCTATCTAGAAACAACCAGATGAACTTCCATCATTTAACTTAATTTAGCACAACTCTAAAATTTCACGTTACCAAATATCTGGAGAGATCATTTACATCTCAAAGGCACAGGAAAAGAAATGCAAATTTCCCTTCTAACTACTTACATAAAACCCAGCCATCTTGGGCTATTTTTGAACTTTCTTTTTTTCCAGTTGCCAAATATCCAGTGAAGTTTAAACAAACAAATGACACTAATAGACAATAATGTATATCATCTGCTCACATTCACAAGCCTCATTTTCAGCAAAACGAGGAAGAAAGAATAGGATTTGGACTCAGGTACAGAGATACTCATTCACATACATCCACACACACCCCCAAGATAAAAGCAATTGCAAAAGACCCACTCTGATACAATAGCTGAGCCGTTAGGGGCCACTGTTCGACAGATCTCAGGGAGTATTGAGGCCACACAATGTTTCAAAAAATATATTTACTTTCATTTACGGGAGCACAGCTAAAGATCTCCCAAGTTTTGCAAAAACACCCCAGGGGACTATAAGATGGAACAGAGCTCTGATCATCCATACCTAATTATTCACGATTGGTGTTATCAGATATCAAGCAAACAGCAGTTCAAATGGGTCTCTCAGGGTCATAGGTCCCTAGCCACAAAACGGGAGAAACCCAGCTAACGTCCCATCAGAGATGAAGCTGAATAAATGACCAAGGCTAGTTCAAAAAAGGGAAAAATCCCAACCAATGCTCCACCACAGGCGAAACCAACACAATAAAGAAGGATACCCTGAAAAGAAGTAGAGATGGCCTAGTAAAGATGTAGTTGTAGGGCTTCCCTGGGGGCGCAGTGGTTGGGAGTCCGCCTGCCGATGCAGGGGACGCGGGTTCGTGCCCCGGTCCGGGAAGATCCCACATGCCGCGGAGCGGCTGGGCCCGTGAGCCATGGTCGCTGAGCCTGCGCGTCCGGAGCCTGTGCTCCGCAACGGGAGAGGCCACAGCAGTGAGAGGCCCGTGTTCCGCAAAAGAAAGATGTAGTTGTAATGTTTTTTAAAAAAAAAGAAAAAAACCTGATGGAATTTTGAAATGTTTTTTAATTTTATATATATCAACATTCTTTGAATAAATACTTTCTAAATTAAAAAAAAAAAAAAAAGAAGGATACCCTGCTGTCGTCACACACGAGCCCAGCCTGCACAAGCTGGAGTGACTTACCCGCCAAGCGACACTGAATGTGGACCACAGCTCCAGACGTTTCTCAGTTCCGAACGGCCTTGTGCCGCTGGGTGGCCAGCACCTGTCAGGGATAGTCCCTCCGAGATCCGCAGAGCGAAGTGTACTCTGGCAGCTGTTGGGCCTCAGGGAAGGGGCTGCCTCTGGCTGGGGTCGACCTGTCACATGCACAGACTCTAGGCTGGCTCACCAAAATTGCCAGCAAACGCGTTTGTGTGCCCGACGCACAGTGAGGCCAAACAATACCAAAACGTTGGTGTTTGGAGCCGAGAAAGGTTTATTGTAGGGTCACGCAAGTAGAAGGGTGGCTTGTGCCCCCAAAACCCTGAACTCCCCCGAAAGGTTTCAGCAAAGCATCTTTAAAGGCCAAGTGAGGGAAGGGGGTCACAGGGTATGTGATCAGCTCATGCACAATTCTCTGATTTGCTGATGGAGAGGTAACAGGGTGGTGTCACAGGCGTTAACATTATCAGTGCTTAGGCTCCAGGAAGCCTGGTGGCTACGTGCTCAAGGTCATCAAGTAGTTAACATCTTCTGTTTGGTGGGGGTTTTTCACATCTGTGAAACAACTCAGGACATGTGCAGCAGATGCTGTTACCTGGGTGCTTCGGGGAGGAGCTAAAGCAGAGGAGATGGGGGAAGGGCCCGTCCCGGGAAGGCCCCATAGGGTCCCGCTCAGTTACATTAGTGAAGGCACCTAAAGTCTGCTGTGCTCCTGAGCAGACACCCAGGTGAGCCCGCCTGGATTGGGGACTTCGGCTCCAGAACAGCCTGGAAGTCCCTGTGGGCCCCAGACATGCTGAGGTCCAACCACTCATAACTTGCATTCCGATTTGCATGAAAACAAAAAATATCTGACACTTTTGTGCCTCTTTCAGACTCCCAAAGTGGTGTGAGTGTCCTCTTCTCTTCCCTCCGCTGTGTGTATCGGGAAGAAAGGTGTCTGCTGGCCCCGGGGACAGCAGGTGGCCGTCTTTGCTCTCTTGCTCTTGGCCACGTGGCCACTGCACGGTGGTGGCCGAGGGCAGGAGAGTTTCTGTGGCCACTCACCTCAGAAGGAAGGCAACTGTTTTTCTCTGATATTCTGGCAAGAAAGCTTTGACAAAGTTAACTGAAATACAGAATCCCTGCTGTTTCAGCTCAATAAGAGCACTGAATTGTGATTGATATTGTTAATTTTGGATTCAAAAACTGCACGACACTAACAGATGTGATTTGAAATATTTTTAATGTATTAACAACTAGGACATCTTTTGTGGTCAGACAGTAAGTTTGTTGATTGGCCAAGTGTTGACAATGGCTGGTCACTGGCTCTGGTGTTTTGCATCTGCCAATGGTCATTCCTTTCCTGGCTGCTCCAGCCTCTCTGCCCCAACCCCAGGTGAGTGGTGGGCAGATCACCCTGGACATTCATCAAAAGCCCTGCCTGCTTGATTCCATGTATGTAAACATAAAGTACCCAGAAAACGGAAAAGGACTGAAAAGGTAGCACACTCTTGGAGTCTGGCGTTGGGAACCGGGAAAACAAACTTTGTTTTTTTGTTAAAATTAACCTATTTGGATTCAGTGCCGGTCAGAAATAAATATGCCCTCTTGCGGAAGCAAAATATTTCTATTTCAGTGGAAGACCTATATGGTCAAACTGTAACCACAAGTCATGTCTCTCTCATCTCTCAATGTCTCACTAACTGCATGTTTTATCACAGGGACAAGCGGATCTCTTGAAGTACGCCAAGAACGAGACTGTGGAGAACCTGAAGCAGATCCACTATGCGGCTGTCTCCTGTGGACTCAGTAAACCAGGCACAGAAAACACCGACGTCCAGAAGCCGCGCCGGAGCCTTGAAGTCATACCCGAAAAAGCAAACGATGAAACTGGAGAATGAGGGCACCTTCTAGAGATGATTACAGAATTTATAACTCTAGGACCAATTGTAGCCAGATGGGACATTTGCTTTGCACTCACTAATGAAAAATAATATTGGGGATTTTAAAGCACAACTGGAATAGCTAATTGCCGTCTATTAAAACTGTGAATGTATGTAGCAACCCTGCGTGTGGAGGCAAATAAACTCTTTAACAAGAAATTCTCTTCCTGGCCCAAATATGCTATGTTTGTATACAAAGACATCATAACTCAGTTCCAGTGTGAACAACAGACTAGCCACTCTAGTTCCAGCGAGAAACAGACATTTTCCTAACTGAAAACAGTGTCTTAAGACGCAGATGGACTGTATGGTCTAATTAGTATTTACTGGGGAAAAACCGAATCTACAAGTTTCACTTATGTATGATTGCTGGGGTCTCTGGGTTCCAGATGTTTCTGGAGGCGTGCCTGCTGAGCATGGTTACAAAGGAGAATGTAAATAGCCTTGAACTTGGAGAGCCACTAGGTTCAAGGGCACTGCGGCTGGACGGACACTCCTGGCTGGAGACACCTGCTGGGTACACAATGTAAAGGCAACCAACCTGGAAGCAACACACTGTACATAGTTTTCCATTGTATTAAGTAGTGGTTACATTAAAAAGATATTTTATGATATTTCTCCAATAACAGTATGTGAATTTAATGAAAGTTTAACTTTTTAAAAATTTCCAGTTCAAGATATGTACTCTTAAGACGAGTGGCCAGTTACTTGGTGAACAGCTTTGTCAAAAATAAGTTGCTTGTCTGGCTTGACATTTTGTTTTTAGTACATACAGCAGCCATGACTGTCTGTAAAGCATCCGACACCTCTTACCCCTTCTCAGCCTGTTGATTCCTGCCGTAGGGGAGTGAGCCTGGACATGGTGCAGACAGTAAGCCAATGGCAGGTGAAGGGGCTGGAGCGGGTGCCATGCTCCACTGGCCAGCTGAGTCTTTAATCCAAGACTTTATTGTCCCAGTCAGTGAAACTTCATGCTATTTTTAGAAAACCTGCTGGACACTGACTCCTCCCAAACCAAACTGCTCTCTAATTTTGGAAGGGTAAAAGCTTTCTAAACCTTCAATAACCGCTTTTTCATTTGTCCATATTCTTTTCAGTGACTCAGGTAAGCCAGATAACTATGTGGAATCCCTAACTTGGTGCCTCATTATTTCCTCACGGTTAGTTAGGGAAATGGTCAGGCTGATATATTGAATTTATTTATGCCCAGGCCCTGAAATATCCTTTTACAAAACAATTCCTTTTTCCAGTTCTTGTCATCTGCCTGCTGATAGTGTGCTTAAATTAAGGTATACATCTCCACTGGTCTTCACTCAATGTCATTCCAGTCAGAAAATTAAACCTCTCTGTTACTTGAATAATAGTGTGGTTTCCTGCTCACACCAGCCAGCAACCAGCCAGCAGCTTAGGCTCTTAAGCTCTGAAATTAACTCTACATTGGAAAAAAAAAAACAAAAACAAAAATATGTAGAAAATAGTAAAGAATTAAAAGTAGATTTGTAGACTGAGAAATAAAATAATGTGTAATTTAGATTATTGCTAGCAATCCTTGAACTTAGCTGGCAAGTAAATAGCAATATTCAGTGAAAATCCAGAAATCATAAAAAAATGACTTAAAATATTATAATTGAAAAAAATTGCTACATTTATAGTAATGGCAGATATTATCTAATATGTGACTAAAATGACTCTGAGACCAAGGCACCTGTCATTGGCTAGGGTTCATACAGGCTTTTAGAATCAGCAGGCTTCAAAACCGAAGGGGTCTATGAGATCATTCCATCTGACGTGTCATTTCCCAGATGCAGATGTTGCAGACAAAAGCAATAAAATGCGGTGCCCGAGGTCACAAAGTCTGTCGGGGGGGAGTGACCCAGCCCAGGGTTTGCTCCATGTCTCCATGCTAAGAAAGTCAGCCTTCTTTTGACCATTCTCTTCAAAGGGATAAGCCAAGCAAAGGAAAAAAGCAGGCTCACTTGCTGGGGAGTTGTTCCCCAAGTCGCAGTGTTTCTCCTGCTTGTCTAGATCCCACTCCAGGGAGCACTGTCTCCTTCCTTTAAGACGATGACCCAAATCATTAGAGCACACAGTCATGGCTTATTCGTGGCTAAGTGACCCTCTTTTCTGACTGTGATTCTAAAGGATGAATTACAATTGTTTAAGGAGGGGCAGTGATGGCCAGAGTTGATGTGGTCTGAGGTTTAGAAATGTATTCTTTAACAAATGAAAGAAACTGGAACCGGGTCGCAGGTAAATATGGTTCCTAAGTTTGGACCCTGATCCTAAAGAGCAGTAACTATCTGGGAGGCTTTTTCCAGCCCTGGGCTCCACTAGTTCTAGTCCATTTGGTTGCCTCTACTGTATGGCTTCCCAAGGGAGGAATGAAGTATGAAATAGGTTGAGATACAGATTTCCAGGGAGTGTTTTCTTGACATCAGTTTTCCTATGGCTGATGCTCTGGGGGAGGGAAGATTCGAAACCCACTTCTTCCTTCTAGATACACCGGATGGAGTGGCCACACCTTCTTTGCTGGGGAGGAGAGGACAGAGCAAGTGATTCTAGCTGTGGTTTCGTCTTTTTGGACAGTGAGTGTGATGCTGGGGACCTTACTGGCGGGGCCGCGTGAGCTACAGGGAAAAGCCAGCTGCATTTTGGGGAAGGTCTGCTGGTGTGCTCAGCGGGCCCCCTGCTTCTCTCCGCAGGTTTAAAGGGCTGCACCAAGGCCACGTGCGCGCTGGGAAGAGGCTGGGTTTCAGAGGCGACTTCACGGGGCTGCGGGGGTGGCCGGGCGGCGGTCAGAGGTCCAGGGGGCTCACGATGGTGAAGCCCGAGTCCTTGCTGTTGCCGCTGCTGTCGTCGTCGGGGCTGGGGCTGGGGCTGGAGCTGGGGCTGCCGGACGAGGCCGAGGCCGAGGCCGGGCCGGTCA
>NW_006798629.1:5122404-5136119 GCF_000442215.2 Lipotes vexillifer | reverse complement strand
AGGGAAGAACCGGTGAGACGGTGAGACGCGGAGCAGGGCGGGGGCCCCACGGATCCCCCGGAAAGACGCAGGGAAGCCCCTCTGATGGGAGCTGTGGGCCTGGGGAGCGGAGCACGTGGCCCGCGGCCCTGCCCTGCTCATCACCCTCCTCCTGGGGCACCAGCTTTCCCATGTGAGGGGGCGTGGGGTGAGGACAGCGTGTCCGTCCTCGCTCCCGCCCTCGGGTGTGGCCGCCACGCAGTGAGTGACGTGCCCAGATGGTTATGAGGCCACAGGCTGGCTCCCCAGTGTGCCCCCCACCCCCCCATCTGCAGTGATGCTACTACGGCCTGCAAGGGGGCTGCAGGGGCGGCCCAGTGTGTTCCCTCTCCTCACATCTCACAGCCGGCTCATCCTGGCTGAGCGCCGGGGCTCTCCCGGGACAATGCGGGGGGGCTGGGAGCTGCTACAGAAACCCGGAATGGTCCTTTGCGAAACGTATAGAGACGCAATGGCTTTACTCTACAATCATTTTCCTTTCTTTCTGAGTAATTATGTGTTTTGTTTTTAACAAAAGCAGCTGACGTCCAAGGACACTGGTCAAGGTTTTGGGTTAAGTTCAGAGAAGCTCCTGCCAGCCCTAGGATGGAAGTAAAGCCACAGTCTGACCAGGGATGTTCCAGCCTGGCAGGAAGAGCCCTTGCCCACGGCCAAGGTGCTAGCTCTGGAGAGCATCCACTATATAAAAGTACAGACAGTCCCCGCCCCCCCCCCCCCCCCCCCCCCGCCTACTCTCCCCGAGGGGTGGGGGGAATTGAGGCAGGGCCTAAAGTCTAAGGAGGGGTACAGAGCCCCTTGGCTGGAAGGCCCCCCGGGGACCTCTGGCTCCAGCATGGCCAAGACCACCTTTGGGCTATGGGCAGAGCCTGGATAGAGAGTCAGCACCACTCCTCAGGGAATCTGGGTGTGATGACAGGCCCCCTCTGAATTTCATGTTCTCCTGAGTGACATGCGGGCCAGTGGCTAAATAATGGCTCAGGTGTCTCCCCCTCTGACAATCTGCCTACTTTTAAGAGATTTAATCAGAGAACAGGAACAGAATGGCATTAAAGATCCCAGTGCTGAGACACAGCAGGCCTCAAGGTTCTTCAGCTCAAGTTGTAAAGCTGTTTATAGACTGTCCACACAGCAATTCTTACAAAACGGAAGAGACATGCAGCACATGGCCCTGCAGTAGAAGGGGACGTGATCCCTACTGGCACTAGGGCAGTTTGGTGAGACAGATGGCCCTTTCTCATCCCATTACTGCCCTCTGTGAGGTGGTCAGGGCCAGGGGGCCTCAGGGGAGGGTGTCCCCCCATGTCCATGCCCGCGGGTGCATGTCAGGCCTTGGCTTTGGCCTCCCACCTCCAGACTGCAGATGCTTTGTTCATGTGACTGCTGTGCTGAGCTATAAGCTGCAAGAACCTTGACCTCCCACCCCCCTCAGGAGCTTATCTGAGGTTGACAACAGAGTGAGCAAGGACAGTCCTATTTTCAAAGCCGTGTCTCTACCGCAGAAATGCCAAGACAGCCTATCCGCCTTTAGCATACAGTGAGGACATGGGCAGGACTTGAAGAGGAGAAACACCTGTAACGTGTTTTAGCCTGTGACTAGAAGGAAAGATGGTTCCTACCATCACTAATTATCTGGCTTGTTTCTGCAAAAGCAGTGGAGTCAAGTTATAAAGGGTGAGTGCCACCACCCTCCCCCCAGTTTCCAGATAAAGCCATGACTGGCCCAGACAAGGCACGTTAGAACTGCCAGGGCTTCTGCAACCATCTTTTCTTCTTACCCCACTGCACCATTATCTTACGAACCAAGAACTAAAGCCCAGGTCAGAGGCCTGGAGACTTGGCCGACATCACAAGCAGATGAAAAGACCCCATTCTTCTGGATTCCCACCTAGAATTTTTTTCTAGACCCAAGTAAGCTTTCTCTCTGGATTTCCATAGCAATCTCAGCTATTACCTGGAGCCGTTTCTATCCTTTACAGAAACTTTGTAATTTCCTAGGTCGGTCTTCTCTTTCTGCCAAACACAGGCGTGTGTCACACGATATAAAAAGTTTCTCAACATGTCAGCCCTGCCTACAGCTGGCCAGGACGGCCACCTTCCCCGCCCTGCCAGCCCACCACTCCTGTTGCTCAGCTTGATTTAGGATCGCAGTGGAAGCAGGTGCTATTCAACAGGAATGTTCCACGCTGATGAAATGTCCCCTCTCTGTGCTGTCCAGGCAGGCAGCCCTACTCACATGAGAATACTGAGCGCTGGAGAGGCACCTAGTGTGACTGAGGAACTGAATTAACTTTGAATTCTCTTTGATCCTGATGAATTTAAACTGAATTTTAAGTAGACACCTGTGGCTAGCGGCTACTGCATTAACCCCCCGCAGTTCTGGACCACAGATAAAAATATGGGACCAAAGACCAGTGAGGCAGGTGATACGGACTGATGGACTGATGAATCAAGGGTCCTCCAAGTCCCTCCTTCTGCTGTGGTGGATTTGAGTGAAGTTCATCCAAAACCTCCCAAAGATTCACAAAGGAGTGTGTGAAGGACAGACTGCGGAAGGGAGGGACAGAATGAGGCTCTTTTCACCCTGCAGAATACAATTTCCAGGACTTCCCTGGTGGCGCCATGGTTAAGAATCCGCCTGCCAGTGCAGGGGACATGGGTTCGATCCCTGGTCCAGGAAGATCCCACATGCCGCGGAGCAACTAAGCCCGTGCGCCACAACTACTGAGCCTGTGCTCTAGAGCCCGCGAGCCACAACTACTGAGCCCATGCGCCACAACTACCGAAGCCCGCGCGCCTGGAGCCCGTGCTCCGCAAAAAGAGAAGCCACTGCAGTGAGAAGCCCGCGCACCACAACGAAGAGTAGCCCCCGCTCGCCGCAACTAGAAAAAGCCCGCGCGCAGCAATGAAGACCCAACACAGCCAAAAATAAATTAATTTAAAAAGAGAAAAAAAGAATACAATTTCCCCTCTGCTGTTGGCAGAGCTCGAGAGAAGATACGTAATCAGAGGGAAAGAACAGCCACATCTCCACGGGGGAGTGGGGTGCGTGCACTGCTACAAAGGAAGAGCCCTTTTAAGTCCCTGGTGGGGAGGGGCACTGGCAGGGGGACCGAGCCCTCTGCTCCAAGGTGGGGTGAGCCCAGTTCTTTGCGAGAACGAGGGCCTATCACACTGCATCGCCCTTCCTGGCTCACGGCCAGCTCATGTGGAGGCTGCACTGGGTCCGCCGGGGCTGCACTGGCAACTGGTAGGTTCTTACAAATCTGAAAACTGGGAAGGACGATTACAAAGTATACTCAAGAAGTTTTCAATTAGCAAATTTGTTAGTGTTCTTCAAAGCTCTTTTTCTGTGGTATTTTTAGACATTCAACAACAAAAAATATCACGCTAAATTTTAAAATAAAATTGTCGAATAAAAATGGTCGGGGTGGGGGCTTCCCTGGTGGTGTAGTGGTTGAGAACCTGCCTGCCAATGCAGGGGACACGGGTTCGAGCCCTGACCTGGGAGGATCCCACATGCCGCGGAGCAACTGGGCCCGTGAACCATAGCTACTGAGCCTGCGCGTCTGGAGCCTTCCCTGGTGGCGCAGTGGTTGAGAACCTGCCTGCCAATGCAGGGGACATGGGTTCGAGCCCTGATCTGGGAAGATCCCACGTGCCGCGGAGCAACTGGGCCTGTGAGCCACAACTATTGAGCCTGCGCGTCTGGAGCCTGTGCTCCGCAACAAGAGAGGCTGAGATAGTGAGAGGCCTGCACACCGCGATGAAGAGTGGCCCCCGCTCGCCGCAACTGGAGAAAGCCCTCGCACAGAAACGAGGACCCAACACAGCCAAAAATAAATAAATAAATTTATAAAAATGGTCAGGGGGTGGGCCTAAGCTCAATAATATGTGAATAAATAACTAATTATTGAAAATTAAACATCTGGGCATGGAAGGGGAATCTGGAGGAACTAATCGAGGTAAGCTTGCAATGTTACTGTTGGATTCATGTGGCTTTAAAATGCAGACTCAAAATGCTCTCTGAAAATTCCCTTCTAAAACTGGATGAAACGGACCACACAGGGTTCTCTTCTGGAAGAGTACTCTTAAAACTGAGAAAGTCCCATTCTAAGATGTCATTTTGCTTCTTTAAAGTCATAAAAAATATATAATTTACAAGCATCTGGATGCTAGTTTTTGAGAAAGTAACTTAGATGAGAGCTAATGGGAGATTTTCAAGATGAAACTCTGCACACCATTTTAACAAGAATATTATTAGGAATGTTTAGTCCCATCAGATCACACGCCGGGAGGCAGTGTGGTGGAGCTGGAAGCTGACTGAACTGGGACAGGGGTTCGGAAAACAATTCCTCACTGGTAAAACGAGCAGGTGTTTCTTCGATCCTTCCTAACTGGAAAATTCTGGGAATCTATGTTAGAACAAATTACACACCGTGTTGACACCCAAGAGAGCAGATCAGCAAACGACAGATCGTGGGCCAAATCCAGCCTGTGGCCTGTTTTTGTGTGGCTCTCAAGCTGAGAATGGCTTATGTATACATATATATTTTTTAAATTTTTATTTTATATTGGGGTATAGTTGATTAGCAATGTTGTGATAGTTTCAGGTGTACAGCAAAGTGATTCAGTTATACATATATACGTATCTGTTCTTTTTCAGGTTCTTTTCCCATTTAGGTTATTACAGAATATTGAGCAGAGTTCCCTGTGCTCTACAGGAGGTCCTTGCTGGTTGTCTATTTTATATACAGCAGTGTGTACATGTCAATCCCACACTCCTAACTTATCCTCTCCCCCAACCTTCTTCCCTCAGTAACCGTTAAGTTTGTTCTCCAAGTCTGTGAGTCTGTTTCTGTTTTGTAAATTTTAAAGGGCTGTAAAAACAAGCAAGCTAGCACACCAAACACAAAAACAGATATGTGACAGAGACCACATGTGGCCTGAAAATCCTAAAATTTTTACTCTCTGGCCCTTTACAGAAAAAAATTGCTGACCTACGTGGCTTAGAGGATGGACATTGAGAAGTCCTTCCCCATGAAGGCCAAAAAGCTTCCAGGCCAGTGAGGCACACTCAAGACAGCATTAGGGAAGCATGGACAGTACTTCCTGTGCTGAAGGGGAATGGAGGCATCGGCTGAAGGCAACTGACCCATAACTGAGGCAGAGATCCGGCTTTCTAACACCGCACGGTGGGACTGGCAGGAGGCTCAGGCCGAAGCTGCTGCGTACAGGTGTGTAGGCTGTGCACTGCACAACTCCAGGAGACGCTAGTCTATTCTGCAGGGCACTGCCCAGGGCACGGGAGTACACAACTTGCACAGCTGTGTACATAACCCCTGGCTTAGGTCACTTGTACCTTACAGTTGAACTTCGCACGTGGTCACGTGAAGTAACTTTGGTGGGCTCGTATTATCCATAGTTTGAATGTGTGTGCCCCCCCCCCCCCCAACTTCCGTCTCCGGCTGATGTGACAGTGTTCTCAGGCGCCTGTACCTGCTTGGTGGCCCTGGGCAGGTGACCCTGGCCGCTGGAGCAATAGTGGTCGTCTGAGATGGTGATCTGCTCGTTCTCCTCGGCTTCCAGCTGGCTCTGGTTGAAACGCAGGGAACCTTTTAGAATGTCTTTGATCTGTTTTCAAAGAAGAAGAAAATCCATGAGAAAGATGAATGAGTGTGGTTTTAAATGTCAGCTAAACCTCGAATACATCTGAATCAGACTTGTCATTGACTGTTCTTTTATAGTGTGGATATGAATTTATGACCATCAGAAAGAAATAACAGGAGAAAAAAATCCAGCTCTATTATCAAAACCACTGACTTATGAATGACCAAGGGAGACGCCACAGCCTGAATGGCCAGGTTCTCACAGGCGCAGACGGGCTGTCACGCCCTTGGTGGTTATCCTAGAGCAGGAAGCACCGCGTGCCCTCACACCCGGCTCCACAGAACAGCCCTCAGCCTCTGAAGGGGCCCACCCACCCCAGCTGAGGGCTAATAACGCAGGCCGCGTCTCTTCACTGACATTTCTGTTCCATTTGGTCCTTCAAGGGTCGAGTCACTGCGGCCCTTGAGGGGCTGAGGCCTGTTATAGGAGGTGGTCGTTTATGCCTTGTGCTCCCAGGACATTCGTGATGAGTGACTGGACTTGAGCTGGACCACACACACCACAGCAGCTTCGATAAGGAGCAAACAGAACAGCTTTGCTAAGAGGAAGGGGCAGGGGTGGGAAATGAGAAACCAGTCTGGGCTGCAGGCTGGTCAGACGTAATTGCTGGGCGGAGCAGGACCGTGAGCAGGTAGAGTCAGGAGGGGGTCTGTCTCTACAGACAGGGGGAGGAGACGCAGGGCCAGGGGACACTGGCTCTGATGTCGCATTACCCGTGCCCTGGTGCCCTCCCCAACAGGCACTGCAAGGGTGGCCTGTGCGACACAAAGTCAGAGCAACGGACATACCTGCTTTAGTCCTGCCAGGGAAACCAGAATTTGATCTTCTTTTTCCAAATTTTCTTGTAGTATCACTTCTTGAATATTTACTGAAAATAGAAGAATGACATTTTGTAACTAGTGGCCTGGGTGTAACTTATCTGCTGTCACACCATCACTTCAGACAAGCTGGGGAAGGCTTCTGCCAAGTTTCGCAGCAACTCTTCCCACCAAGGACACTCTGCCCACCTAGAGATGGGGCAGGTGCCGGGCACAGCGCGGGGGAACCAAGCCTGGTACACACAGCCTCCCCCAACATCCACGGATGCGCTCTCATGGTGACAGACGTGTCTTACTCCTCCAGAGGGCCCAGGGAGCCCCATGCTGACCTACGAAGTTGTGAACAGCATGGAGCGTTCATCCAGCGTCTGGGAGGAGGTGTTTCCGCTGGGCTTCCTACACTTCTCAGAGTTCAATGCTGTTACCTCACCCCTCTCACTAAATAAAGACCAGGTCCTCCCAGGTGACGTACATTGAAGACACCGTCTTTAAAAAATGTAAACAGTACGGTATGTTGTCAATTCAACATAATGTTAAAAATAAAAGAACAAGCTCATGGAGTCAGCAACACTTAACCCAGGGTCTTCACAGGAACTGCTTCCCTATGGCCTGCAGGAGGCTTGGCCTCCGCTCGAGAGGCCTTCAGCCAGACCTGATCTGAGGACTCACCAAGCTGAGCTGCCCACCAAGGGCTTCAGCAAGCAGGGGACCTCGGCCTTCCCCACCGCACGCCGGAGGGATGCACCCAGCCCTGCTGGGGACTGTGGCTTCCGAGGAGGGGATTCTCGGGGCAGCGCAGGAGTGGAAGCCCCCTCCCCAGCGCTACGCAGGAGACTGTGCTGGGGGGTGGGGCGGGGAATTGAAACTCATTTTTACAAAGATACCATCTGAGCGCCACGTTGAGAATCGCTGCAGTAAGCAGGCTCACCCTCCCTTAACACCTGCTTCCTTATTTCCTGGCCCTTAACAATACCCTACTTACAAGGCCTCACAAGCCGCGTTCTCAGTCATTCACTCCACCAAGCTGGCCCAGTCTCTGCGCGGGGCTCCTCTGCTCCGTGCCCGGCCCCCGGGGCCTGGACGCTCTGTCCCCAGAGCCCTGACGACCGCTCCCCTCAGGGGTCCACCCTCGGCTCCCCTGCAGCCTCCCTGGAGCAGAGCCAGGCGGCCCAGGCCACCCTCTGGTCTCCCACCACCAGCTCTTCTACTGCCTCGACAATAAGCCCTGTCACACCCGACGTTAGCACAGGCGTCTGCTGGCTTATCTGTGGTCCATCACCCCCAGTAGGGTCTGGTTCAGGACTACACCCCCAGCCCTCAGCAGAATGGCTGGCGCATTTCAGGTGCACGGTAAGTATTGACTGACCGACCGACTGAACAAACGTGGAAAAACATCCTTGGAACCTGCACTGTAGAACACTGCTATCCTCAATACTTCCAAAAAGTAGTTCCAGCAAGGGGCAAGGCGAAGACTGGTACTATCCACATGAGTCCAGCCGGTTTATTAGAACCTTTGCTAAGAATAAATCTGCGGACCATACTGACAAGTCCTCTTACAGACAGTAGCAGAAAAACAGCAGCCTTAACTTATTCAGAAAATGTGACTGCAGTTTCTGGCTAATAGAAAGGCCTGCTTCAAAACAAGAGAGCAAGATGAATGGGAATGGAATAATAGATATAATTAGAGAGTGAATGTTTCTGGTTTCCTTAAAAGCCTGTAACAGTTTGTTCTCTCTCAATTAAAAAAAAACGACAACAAAAAACCCATCATAAAATCCACTCAACATGACATTAATGACAACCAACTGCAGAAGACTGACCAGAGACAGTTCTGTAGGTCTTTGGGAGGACTGAGAAGGGCTGCCTTTCAGGGTTGCCTCAGGACTGCTTGGCTTTTTTTTTTTTTTTTTTTTTACCATATAATTTTATTTATTTAAAATTCTGGAAAATTCAAAGTAATTTATGGTTACAGAAAGTAGGACAGTGTATGCCTGGGGTCAGTTGGTTGGGGAGGGGTGAGAGGAGGAATTACCAAGGAGCACACTTGTCAATAAAACATGAACAGAATAGAAGTATACCACTTCCAGGATGGAAATGTAAGGCCTATTCATAACTCCTCCATTCTCTCTTCTCCCTTCTAGCTATCTGGAACCCATGACAACTCACTACCTCAACTATAGATGAAAACAAGGACCTGGAGGATAGTGTATCCCTGAATGGCCAAATGAGATAGAGGCTCAACGTTTACCTTGAACACTCACTCCCTCAGACTATTATGTGGGAGGAAAGTAAACTTTAGTCTCCTTTAAGGCACTGAATTATTGTTGGATCTTTTTGTTAGAGTAGCCTAGCCTTATTGTATCAAATATTTATTGAATTTTAAATTTCAATGACATTTCTTTTTTTTTTTTTTTTTTTTCCTTGCGTTATGCGGGCCTCTCACTGTTGTGGCCTCTCCCATTTGCGGAGCACAGGCTCCGGACGCGCAGGCTCAGTGGCCATGGCTCACGGGCCCAGCCGCTCCGCGGCATGTGGGATCTTCCCGAAACGGGGCACGAACCCGCGTCTCCTGCATCGGCAGGCGGACTCTCAAGCACTGCGCCACCAGGGAAGCCCAATGACATTTCTTTTTTAACTTGAGGAATTCTCTTTCAAATCTTCTAGGCATTTTTTTTTTTAATCAACATCTTTATTGGAGCATAATTGCTTTACAATGGTGTGTTAGTTTCTGCTTTATAACAAAGTGAATCAGTTTTAAGGCAGAGCTCCGGGCCCAGGGCTGCCTGGGCAGTTTGGCAGGGCAGTGGCCCTGCCCCACTGAGCCGCTAGGGGGCAGATCCCCAGCTCCGGCCGTGGAGGCGGAGGCAGCAGGGGAGAGCTCCCAGGCCCTGGGAGGAAGCTCAGCCAGCGGATGCAGGGGCACCGGGACCGCTGGAGGAAGCGCGGGGGGTTCTCCCGTCCAAGGAAGCAACGGAGGCCGCACCTGGCAAATCGGGGGCCAGGAAGAGAGGCGATCTGTAGAGAGCAACTGTGATAGGTTATGTCCTGCCCTGCAGGACCTTTGTCTCCTGTTGCCTCTTGGAGAGCTTGCTGTGGAACATCGCACGGAGCCAAAGGGCTTGGCCAGACTGCCTGGTTCCTATCTCCAACGTAGTGGTGGGACCCACGGTCGGCAGCCGTAAGGACCACAGGCCTTGGTTGACAGGGCTGTCAGGGGCTCCAGTGGGGACAGAGGCCCAGAAAGATGTGGGAACAGATCCTTCCTTAGAGGCCGACAAGGACCCGGAGGGCACTCAGAGGCCCTTCCTCAACAGAGGGACACGTGAGACAGACCAGAATCCTGACGCCACCCGGGCAGGAAGAAGAGACAGAGTGGGGAAACGAACTGTGGGCCTTGGTCCAGACAAGGTGGTTAACCGGTAGGAAATCGAGTTGCCTCTAACTGGCAAGTGTTTAGGCCTCAGACGGCTCTTGGTGGGACTGGAACTTCAGAGCGAGATTTCTGCACACCCGAGTTTAAGTATATAGATTTACTCTCCCACTACAGACCTGAGGCCGTACCACATCACACTGGCCGTGCGGGTCGAAAATCCCATGAACTAAGAAGGCCTAGCCACGCTCTCGTGGATGCCCTGCTTTGCTGTGAGCCTCCCATGGCCCGTATACTCCAGAGGGGTAGTGGTGATGCTGGCAGGGCAGGCTGGGGAAGCAGCGGGCAGGAGCGCGTCGGGAAGCTGCAGTAATGGAAACCCTGGTCCTTCAGGCCTAAGTGGGGATACGCTCTGTTTCTCAAGGCCCCTCCCTGTGCTCTCCTTTGCTGAGACCCCAGCAGCCACAGCCTAGATTCTCACGGCCGCCGCACCGTCTCTCAGGTCTAAAGAGGTGGTGGGGCTGCTGGTGAAGGGGGGATCCCAACCCCACCCTCCAACCCCTCCTCACAGACGGGTCCCAGAGGTTGCGGTGCGCCCTCCCTCGCGCCAGCGGTGGTCACGTGACACCGCTGTAGCCCAAGAGCTTTAAGGGAAGCCCGCGGACGGAGCCTCTGGAAAGCTCCCCACGGGGACTGGCTCCGTCTGTGCCTTTGGGGTCTTTACGCTCCCCACTCGTGCTGCCTGAAAGGCTGGCAGGAACCCTGCAGGTCACCTCGAAAGCACCTGGGTGAGGATCACCGCCCAGCGCTGTGGGCGTGGCCTGGAGGAGCCCGGGGCCCCAGCACATCACGGCGCTGCCATACCCGCTCCCAGGGCCTGCCTCTGGGCTGCTTTGACTTAAGAAAAAATAAAAAACCTCCTAGTGTGTCTATTCTACTGTTTTGGGGGTTAATGTGAGTAGCGGCTGTAATCGTGTCAAAGGACTACAAACTGGGTGGTTTAAAACGAAAGAAATGTATTCTCGTTCCAGAGGTGCTAAGTCAAAGCCAAGGTGCCGGTGGGGCCTCGCTCCCTTCAGGCTGGAGAGAAGTGTTCTTTCCTGCCTCCTCCCGGCTTCGTCTCAACTCGACGACACGTGTCAAGACCCTCTTTCCAAATAAGGTCACATTCACGGGTTCCGGGTGAACATGAATTGTGGGGAACACTTCTCGACTCAGTACAGCAGCCACGCTGCCTACCTGTCACACAGGATCAAAGTCATCCAGTTCCTCTAATGAAAGGGGACCAAGGCCAAGGGCGCACCTGAGAGGACAGGAGCCCAGAGCCTTGGTGTCCTCAGCAGTGCACTCCCACCCAACAGCTCTCCAGCCTGGTTCTTTGGATTGGATCAAAGTTCACCTTTTTGAAGGGGATGAAAACCAGGAGCTTCTCCCCTGAAAACCCACATAAAATGACATAAAATGCTCACTTAATTTTAAGGCTAAACCTCTCCTGTAATCAACTGAGCTGACTAGCTGTGCAATCCAGGGTACAGAAATCCAAGTCAAAACAAAAGGGCACCTACAGAGGCTGCTAAGTGTTCTGAATATAAGAATTTTTATTTACCTCACAAAGTACTGACCGTGTAAATCCTTTGCCTAGCCACTTCCACTATATACTGATTCAAGGCAGCATTTACAACCATTTTAGTAATATAGAACTTCTCAGTCACAAATGCACTGCATGTAAAAATAGAAAAACATAATGGTCTCCTTTCATACCTTATAATATTGAAGGCAGAAATGTGAAATGTTTAAATTTTCAATGTAGTGCACGTTTTTCCTTCTAGTAAGAGGCAGAATAATATAAATGATGATATAAAGGTTCTTTCTTTTTGTTTCTCTGTAGAAGGAAGATTATGTTCTTTATAATCTCCTTCTATTTAAGCATTACCTATTACAGATGTTGGGGCACTGAAACTAAAGGGGAAAACCTCACAAAACTAACTGCTTCTGTGGAAATTACACAAAAATCTCATCAACAACACAATCCCATGGGGTCTCCACTACTTTTAATGAAATGTCAATGCCGCAAAAAATGGGTCTCTCCCTCTAAGGATAATGGAAATGGCACACGAACTACTTTTTCAATTTCCTAAAATTCTTTTCAATGCTAAAATAAGAGTGTTTTCATCTATATGCCGGGTACAAAGATAACAGAAGCCTATATTCGTTAAGAAGGGCAGGAAAAGGGGACAAAAGGAGAACTCACATCTGTCCACAGAGGAGGTGAAACTGGGCGGGTCATTTAACCTCCTTGTGCCTGAGGGGTAATAACAGACCTTTCCCCAGAGGATTAGTGTGAAGCATAAACAAACAGCACAGCACCCAGGCCACTGCAGAAGCTCAACACCCGGGAGCTTCCATGTCTACACAGCCACCTTACCTCATCCGACTATCCCAACAACCCTTCTGGATGAGGGCCATCATCCTATCATAGAAATGGGAGCCCAGCTGAGAAATGCCAGGTCTCTTGTGTGAGGTCCCATGACTGGACAGAGCTAGGATCAGATTCCGGATTGGCTGGACTCCTGAGCCCTCCTGACACACACGATTTACGCATATGGCACTGATGGGGAAGCCGGAGATACGAAAAGGCACAGGATGGAGTCCTGGCAGTGACTCGACTGCCTTGAGATGCCAGTGCCCTTTATCTGGTGATGGAACTGACCTAAGGGAGGTCAGCCAGCGGCAGGAAGTCACCTTTCACTTCTCCCAGAGAAGTGAACACCAATCACTTCTCCCAGAGCTTTCTGGAGCACTGGAGTGGTCATCCAACAGCCTGGACTTTGATGACCCTGGGCCATGATACTGATGGGTCTGTGTGTCACTAAACCTATCAGTAACATGCGGGTGACACCTGCCTTGAAGGTCAGAGGAGATAATCGAAGTGGTCCACGTCTATCATGCTGCCTTGCTATGATTATTATTGCTTAGTATGTTGTTGTTGTTGTTGTTTCTTTCACCAGTTCCTTAAATACCCAGATAAGTGGATTCTGCTCCCAGAGGTTCTCTCATCTCTGACAGAGATTTAGTCACCCTGACCTCTGACAATAAGGGACGGCCCCAGAGGAAATACACAGGCTGTTACAAACCAGAGGGGGCACATGTATGGTTGCCCCAGGGTCACATGCGTCCAGAGAGTGGTGGCGGTTTAAGAAGTGACC
Organism: Lipotes vexillifer; assembly: GCF_000442215.2. NCBI lineage: Eukaryota > Metazoa > Chordata > Mammalia > Artiodactyla > Lipotidae > Lipotes > Lipotes vexillifer. The sequence continues at coordinate 5,123,019 of NW_006798629.1, read as the reverse complement.
ATTAGTCAAGGAGGGGGGCAGACCTGTACTTTGTCACTATTGGCTCTGGCTGGACCATTATTAGCAAAGGGATTTCTGCCCACAGAGGGTGTGCCATAGTTGTCCAGTCTTGGGAAAAGGCAGGTCTAGGAGAAGACCTGTAGGCGTCAAATTCATCCTTTAATCCGTGGCGTCTATTTCGGGGTGTCCCTGCAATGCCACCCCCGTCTAGACGGCCCTTCTACTCTCCTAACACCACACCCTCCTTCTCTTCAAAGCCCACCTTAAAGCCGTCCAAGCGTCAGTCCTTCCCTCCACAAGCACCCGCCTGATGGACTCTCCTGCTTCACCTTTTATGCTTGCAACTGTCATCCAGAGATGAGGCTTGAAGACTAAAAGTTTCCTGAAACTGCACAGTTCTGAACGGCAAGTCCTGGACTCCAGGTCTTCTGGTTGCAAATGTGGGTGGTGTAGGTTCACGACATCCCTTGACTTTGAACCCACCATCCCTGCCAACGTTTCTGAGATCACTGGTGCTCCAGGAGGACTGTGCTTGCTTCCTGTGAAGCCACGTGTCACTTTAGGTATTTCTAACAAGGCATATTCTCTGTTGCGCTCTGTCTCCCTACTTTGAAC
>NW_006798629.1:5114830-5122394 GCF_000442215.2 Lipotes vexillifer | reverse complement strand
TTTCCATACACATTGCGCTCTATTTGAAAAGCGCTCCCCCACTTCACCCCACCCCAACCTCCTTCACCCTGAGCCTGTTTCTACATCAGAGAGCAGGTACTTAGGAAATATTGGCTGAATGGCCAATGCGAGGCTTTCCCGCCAACATTAGGGCTGATTTTTATCTCCTGAGGAATAGATGGAGGTGAGAGATCTCTCAGGTGAAGAATTAAGGGCTACTAATCCGATCGAGCAGATCCTGGATTGGAAAGTGGGAGGGGCGGGTGAAGGGAATTATAGTCACTGCCGGTCTACTGAGAGCCAAGGACTGAGTCCGCGGCTTTGTGCTCAGTATTTTCTTAAAAAGCAAAATGCAGATCACACAGAAAATATAATCAAGGGTCCTACTTTGCATCCAGCTGCCAGAATGGCTGAAGACCCTAAACTCAGCACTGGGAGAGGAACAATCCGTAGGAAAACCCAAGGAAGACTAGGCAAACAACGTGTATTGCACTGAAGGTTAGTCTTGGGGTCAATAAACAGTTCTCCTAAGTGAACTGAGTGTGCTCAGCACAGAGTTTCAAATCTGTACTGGTCTCAACCGTTTCTGATTCTTCTCTCAGGATTTCCCTCCCTGCCAGCCAGAGGCTGGCACAGAAGCACGGCTCTTCAAGGTAAAATCTATCCTGTACACGATACGGCTGCCACCTTTGGGTCAACCAGAAGAGACTCTGCACATACTTTTCAACTTAAAAGGTCTCTAAGCTCCAGTAAGGGTTAGATGCCTTTGCCAGAATACATATTTCTAAAAATAAAAGCAGAAACACAGCTAGGACTTCACTAATAGGAAATATCCTGGGGTTTCTGTAGCCACCACGTCTCATTTGGGAGCAATGAGATAGAAGTTTGGCTAAGATCATCCTAAAATAACATCATTTAGTCAGACAAGACCCTTTGAATTGGGTTGAAGATGGATATGTTCTTTGTGAATTGCAGGCCATAAGGTTTTGCCCACCTGAGGACTGGGGACAGTCAAGTGCCACACCTCAGCTGGGAGTGAAACACAGCCATGGCAGTGAACATGAGCCTTCTTACCTCCGCCTCAGGCCCCCTCTCCCCACTCACAAGCCCTTAGCTCAGCATGAGACGCTTGTGGTGGCCAAGAAGTCCTTGAGCCTTCGAGCTGTTGGTGGCAAGCCTGTTTCTACTGAGGTTGGGGGAAGGCGGGGGACAAGTCTTTTGCTTCCTGGGTCATCGCTGGAGAGGCCGGGGTTAGAGGAGGTGGAAAGGCAGCCTGATATGGAGGTGGGAAGAACAGGTGTTGCAGTCAGACACAGTTTAAGAAAGGCAAAGGATTTGGGAATGATCTTCAAAAAAGAGAAAGAGAGTGAAAGATATTCAGTTTGGAAAAGCATGTGGGAAAATGGAGAGAGCCATAAAATGGAAAACAAAATGATGCAAGATGAATCGTCCATACTGAGGCCTCGTGATCAGGGATGTGTTCTCTGAGCCAGGAAAGGATAAGGTAGCGTGCAGTTGGCTAAGTTTTTCTCAGTAGGTCTAGGGTTGGTGCAAGGAAGATGCTTCCAAGGCTTCCGATAATACAACCGGGGGAAAATGCCTTCCACGACAAGAGAGCAAGTCTGGAAAGAGGCTGAGAACAGCACTGAATGTCGCCAGGGAGCTTGTGAGCTCTCCACCCACAGAGCTCCTGCACGTGTGCCTGCCGTGTGGGGTTACGGATGCATGACAGTGCTAGCAATACATTAACTGAATCTTGCCCCGATTGTGTAAGTTCTCTTGCTCCTTGCTGCTTGGAGTCTGTCATGGTGTCCTGGGGGCTGTTAGAAATGCAGATCTTCAGGCCCCGGCTCAGACCTACTGAGTCCAAATCTGCATTTTTTTTTTTTTTTTTTCTTGCGGTACGCGGGCCTCTCACTGTTGGGGCCTCTCCCGTTGCAGAGCAACAGGCTCCGGACACGCAGGCTCAGCGGCCATGGCTCACGGGCCCAGCCGCTCTGCGGCCCGGACCGGGGCACGAACCCGTGTCCTCTGCATCGGCAGGCGGACTCTCAACCACTGCGCCACCAGGGAAGCCCCAAATCTGCATTTTTAACAAGACCCTCGGGTGAAGTGTATCTTATCCTTCTACAGAGGACTATGCTACCCACAATTAAATGCAGTGTTTCAAATTCTTAAAAGAATTACAAGAAACTTTTATCACAGTGTGGTTGACAGAGGGAAAGCTGTCTGGTGATCACATTTTCCTTCTGTGTTTCTCAAATGTCATTAGTTAACTGCTTGCTGAACATTTCCAAAGACATCAATTGAACGCTGTTTTTGTAAACATCAGCAAATCAGATGCATAAAGTTCTTGCAGAGGCTAATAAACTGATTTTCAAAAATGGCCTCCTCTTACAGCTAATTCTTGTATAAACATTAGGACAAGTACAAAATCAGTAAGGATGTGTGCCATAAAACAGCAGATCTGAAGTCCAACTACTGATTCGAGTGTGGCCTCAGCAGGATCATCAGTGGAAGAGAGTCCAAGGCCTGGGATGGGGTCTGGGCCCCTGGCACCAGCGAGCTGTGTGTCACTCATCCTGCCCGGGCCTCGGTTTCCTTATCTGTGAAATGAAGAACGGCCGAGACGGCCTGTTGGGCGCCCACATCTTCAACAGTCTAAGATCCTATGGGCTACAGAACTCGAATTTCCCTTAATTCATTGCATTTAACCCTCCCATTGTCTGTGTGAACCACCAATGAAAGGGCAAGCTGCCAGAAACTAGTGTAAATACCAAACAGATGAGGGGAAACACCTCCCCTGGGAGCAGGCAGGGTGAGCGGCAGCCCAGCTGCTCACAGATCAGAGAAGTGCAGGCAGCTCAGCCACGTGCAATTAAATTATGTGTGAACGACGGCAAACCTAAAAATAGCCTGACTCAGCCACGGAGGTGCCTGCTGTCAATGGTTTTCAGCTCAACTGTCAGGAGTGACTATAGCAACAGAAAAATGAACATGTGAAAAAGTCTTCTAAAGTTGACAGGAAAAGTTTAGATTTAATAAAACACAGATTTTCACTTCCCATCTCTAAGTCTTTGAATTCACACAGCTCACTTATGTGGAGGTGATGAAATGGGAATTTTGGTAGAGTTTTGAGAAGACAAATACTTTTTCAGTGTTGGCTTCCAGAACTATAAGGAAATAACTGCTAACCAGTCAATTTTATTACCTCTACAATTAAAGGACCATTTAAACCTTTATTTAATTTTTAACTGAGATGCTTTTCTCTGTATTTGTTCTGTTATAAAAATAGCCTTGAACTGTACTTGACATTTTAAGATATTATTTCATGTCTGATGATAACATAGGCTGATACGGCATTCTCTTGAAATGAAAGGAATTTAGTGAAAATAATTAACATTAGAAAAGGGTGCAGAGCAGTAACTCCCAGGATGAGTATCTGAGGCCGCTCTCACAGCCCCTCGGGAGGCGGCTCATGCCACGGTGGCCTGCAGACACACCACTCGGCTCTGACAAAGCTGCTTTTGCTCAAAGAGCTCACACACCTAATCTGAGGACCAGCAGATCCAAAAATCCAGCATCTTTTGGCATGATTTGATGGAGGAATATTCGAGTAGGTTTTGGGAAGTGTGGTACTGTTCCCAGCTCCCCCGCTAACTAGTGGCGGGGCCCGAGACCGGTCACTACTCAGCTCTCCGGTCATGGGCTGGCTGAGTTTCCCAGGCTCGTCCATCAGAAGGGACAGTTAAGAGTTAAGGGGAAAGAGGGGAGGATTTGTGCTGAGAACCCAACCTGTGCTGGGCTTTAAAAACATACTAGTCTTGGCAACCAACTGGCAAGAGACTGATCTTTGTATCTCCATTTTATATATGGAGACGCGATCATAAGCAGGCTGATCTCACAGGTGACGGAGCCTTGTTTCAACCCTGTGTCTGTCTGATGCCTACGAGGCCGTCTCTCCTTCTTAGGTACCAGCTGCTCTTATAGCTGACTCTTGCCTGCAGTGTAAAGACTGACCCCCAGGTGCTAATTACTCGCACTTAAGGCATCTACAGATTTTCCAAGCATAGAAGACTAGGTTCCTTAGAAAGTCCCTCTATACTCGTGCCACCACTGTTAATGGTTACTTTCACATCAAATATATTCTATTGTGCCACCTGCTGTTTTCACTTCATAATATATTATGAACATCTCCTTATGTTAATAAATATTTTAATCTTTATAAAGATTGCATTACTATATTATAATCAATCACTTAGTCATGGATTTTTCACTTGTGCCTATTTTTGAACTACTTTAATAATCAGGAAAAACAGAAAAGGTCATATGGAAAAAATACTAGGGTATTAAAGTCATTTTTAAAGGATATAATTAAAAAAGTAGATCAAGAGCTTCACCTCAATTAATCTTTGTGTTTTCCTCAAATTTTTGCTTACAGTCAAAACTGCCTACAACCCGGGAACACCCTTTAATAAACCAGCATTATATATGCGGATGAAATAAAATGCATCTGCAGCCCCCAGGGCCACGAATTCTCTGTAGCAACCCTCAACCCTACTGTAAAAATGCAGTCATGCTATTTGTATGGCAAAAAGAAGTCGACAGCCATGTGAAGGGATTCTGGCTGAAAGTGAAACATATACACAAAAACAAATCTAGTTTTGTGGTTAGTTGAAAATTCACAGCTGGGTATGGGCTTTTCTGTAATTAAAGTGCTTCCCACTCCCATGCAATGAGAAAATGCTCTTCTGGTGCTGACTGAAAGAACAAAAATCAGAGCAAAAGCTGTTTGAAAATTCTGAGGCTTAAGTAAAGTTGCTTTAAAAGCTGCTATGTGGCCCAAACAACTTGGAAATATCCTACTCTAAGATTTTGCTAGAGTTCCAGTAAATCTTTTCAGTCACTTCTTTGTTCTCCTACTTTGGTCAAAACCAAAAATCAAGTAACACGAAGGTCACCCATTTAGCTGGAGAAGGAAAAAGTACACACATGTGCACGTGCACACACACATGCCCACACTTACTTTAAAATTAAAATTATATTTAAATAATTAACTAAAACTAGTTATGTAATACATATCAGTTATTTATACATAAACTACCTCTTCCTTACTTCTTTTTGAAGCATTTTATTTTTTTATTGCAGTATAGCTGCTTTACACGGCTGTGTTAGTTTCTGCTGCGCAGCAAAGTGAATCAGCCATACATATACACACATCCCCTCTTTTTTTTGGATTTCCTTCCCACTTACGTCACCACAGCGCACTGAGCAGAGTTCCCTGCGCTGTACAGCAGGTTCTCATTAGTTATCTATTTTATACATCGGAGTGTATATATGTCAACCCCAATCTCCCAATTCATCCCGCCCCCTTCTTTTTGATGCATTTTAAACTGTGATGCTATAAGATTCATGTAAAATCAATTCTATATGAATTTTAAAAATTGATCATAAAGAAACATATAAATAGAGTTTTGAAGGGGGTGGAAGCAGATGTGACGGGGAACATCTCTTTCTGTGATTACAGATACTACACCTACCGCGGTTTGTCCTGCAAGTTCCCCCTCCTGAGCCCTTTCTCTGGAGGAGGGGTCAAGAGAGCAGAAAGAAGGCGGAGGATAGAACAGGGCCCAGCGAGCGGGAGGCCGTGCGACACTTGGTTCAAGCACCTCTCCAAAGCCGTAAGAGAGCGTGTATTACTGGCTCCAGGCCAGTATGTTTTAGGCTACATCCAGACGACAGCCGTTTTGGCCACATGTCATGGACTCAGGACCCAGCAGGCTGGGTGACTGATAAAATCTGAGGTATAAAGTCTATCTTCATCCCTCCTGAGTTTTTTCATTCTTCTAAAAAAGAGGAAGGACGACTGAATTTTGGAGGCAAGTGAGGATTGTGTTCCTGATTTATTATTGAGACCAACTTGCCAGAGCAAAGTCAAGTACAGGAACTTAATTATCTGGATAATTTTGGCACCAGGAATTCACTTTGCCTTTGTCTCCATTACTCGGCTAATTCAAATGATTAGATTTTGCCTGGGCTGTCACTGTTATTCCTACATATAGTGTTTGTCTATAAAAAGCTTCATGTTCTACAAACAACTGCTCCCTGAGTCTAGGAAAACCAAGGACTGAGCTTCAGGGCTGTCTTATACTTACCACAGTTATTTAAACACTCCTTTAAAGGGTGAAAAGTAGGAATTTATACCATATGCTTGTACATGTGTGAAAGGTTATATAAGATTCTTCATTTTAACAACATTTGTAATGTTAAAAGATTGGCAACATCTTAGATGCTCATTAGTCTGGGGTTAAATGAATTATGATACAGCCATATAATGAGATTCAGTGCAGGTGTAAAAAAGCATGAGGCCACTCTGTATTCACGTAGAAGTGCTCTCCATAATATAGTGTTCAATGAGAAATCAAAGTGCAGAACAGTGTGAGGATTATGCTCTACTTGCACTCTGAAAGGGTAAGTGCAGGGTTATATTGGTTTGTACAAACAGTTTATTTCTGAAGGATAAACACGAAACTGATAAAAAATGGCTGTTTTCAATTGTCAAAAATAGGACTGAGCTGTGAAATACACATGATTTTCATCTGTTTTGTTCACTAGTATTTCTCCAGTGTCTAGAAAAGGGCCTGGCATGTTGCAGGTGCTCAATATTTGTGGAATAAAATGAAGAAAAATTTAAAAAAACAAACAAACATAAAGTCTATCTTCAGCGAAGGCCCCAGAGATGGGCCACGCTCATGGCCCCTGCCAGGGGGAAGAGGCCTTGGTAGGTTCTCTTTGGTTTCCCCTCATAGGTGGGGTACATCCTGATTTCTCACAGTGCTTGGTATTGCCACTTCTCCACACTCACCATTTCCATGAGATTACATGTCCTGTTTTCCTAATTTGCGCCCAAACTACAGATACTAGACCCTGGAGAATGGAGAGGGAAAGGATGTCCATAAGTGGGCTGAAAATAACCACAGTATGGATTATAAAAGTTCTGCAAGCAGAATGGAGGTCCTGAAGCAACACGTAGGTGGTCCAGCAGAGACCTCTTCTAATACAAAATACAGAACTTTCACAAATGTAGAGAATAAGGCCTGAAGACTCTCTCATGTGACATACGGACAACTCACACATAAACTCAACTTCAAACTAAGACTTTTTTTTTTTTAAAGACATTTCTTAAAGTATAGGCACAGTCAGAAGTAAGAAAAGGTCAGGGCCCTGACATGCATTTTGGGCAGGTGGTTAAAAACATATACTTAGGGGCGGTGGAAAGATGGCGGAGGAGTAAGACGCGGAGATCACCTTCCTCCCCACAGATACACCAGAAATACATCTACACGTGGAACAACTCCTACAGAACACCTACTGAACGCTGGCAGAAGACCTCAGACCTCCCAAAAGGCAAGAAACTCCCCACGTATCTGGGTAGGGCAAAAGAAAAAATTAATTAATAAAAACAGAGACAAAAGAATAGGGACGGCACCTGCACCAGTGGGAGGGAGCTGTGAAGGAGGAAAGGTCTCCACACACTAGGAAGCCCCTTCGCGGGCGGAGACTG
>NW_006798629.1:5076099-5107324 GCF_000442215.2 Lipotes vexillifer | reverse complement strand
TTCTTTGTGGCTGTCTGGAGGGGTGGGATAGGGAGGGTGGGAGGGAGGGAGACAAAGAGGGAAGAGATATGGGAACATATGTATATGTATAACTGACTCACTCTGTTATAAAGCAGAAACTAACACACCATTGTAAAGCAATTATACCCCAATAAAGATGTTAAAAAAAATAATAATAAAATAAAATGAATCAAGGGACTTAAAAAAAAAAATATACTTAAAAAAATAACGAAAGCACTGCCAAAATAATCATCACATGAGTGATGATAGGCAGGTTAGCACAAGAGTAGAGCTGACCGTCTGATCTTGAAAATTCAATATTTCATTTTGGTTTGGGGCAGAGAGATATTTACAAAGGGCAGTGTAGCCGTTAAGAGCTGAAATCTAGAGTCAGACTGCTTGATTTTGAATTTCTCCTCTACTCACTGGTGTTATAATTTGAGGAAACTGTATTAATCTCCGTGCATCAGTTTCCTCATGTGCACAAGGTGGATAGTAACCGTACACCTACTGCAGCTCTGCTGCGTGGGTTACATGAGATAATTCACATAAAACGCTCAGCACAGGTCCTCGCGGCTGGGCTATTACTGTCACGACTGTCAAGCGTGCCCAGGGCCAAAGTACTTCACTCACCAAGATGAGTGTCCATCACCTTCGCACAGTATTTGCACATGGCATCCAGGTCATTCAACTGTCCTTGAAGGAGGGAAATCTGGGCTTCTAATTCTTCTTCCTAAAATGAAGGGAGCAAAGATATGAAAATGAAAAAAAAAAAAAAATCAAAGAAAATCCCCAAAGTCCTCCAAATGATCTGGACTGTTAAAGAGCCACAGTGTCTTTTCAGCCCTAGACAGAACAAAAGAAAGCAACAAATAAACAACAGCAAACCCACTACTGCCACCAACAACAAACCAGAGTTAAGGGTAAAGTGGAGGTTTAAAAAAATCTGGACTTCTTCTAATTGAATGCCAACTTTGCGCCACGTGTAAGTGTTTACCCATACAAACTCGTATTACAGAAGTACATAAAATATCTTCAGTAACTACGGAGCCACACAAATTGAGAGAGTAAATGGGATTTCAGTGGACCCTACTCCTTAGGCAGCTGGTACAAGACCATTACATTTTCTCACACACATTTGAGAAAACAAAGATTTCCATTTGTGTCAGACAAATCTCATCATTTTCTAGACAATGATAATCTCTTAAAACGTGAGATTTCCCAAAGCACTTGGAAAAGTTCTGTCCCCACAACCCTTAATTAGCTGCTCTTACGTTTCCTCTCTTGGTAGGATACTAGAGGATTGTATTTACTTGACTGTTTCCAGGAAAAAAAATACCCTGGGTGGGATAATTATCTAAACGGTAAAAGACAATCTAACTGTAACCAAAGGATACAATGTGGGTTTTGGCGTTTTTTTTTTTTTTTTTTTTTTTTTTAAGAAGAAAAGGAATACATGCAAAAAAGTTCCCAAGGAAATTTCGAAGATTAAGGGAGTTTTTCTCAGAGAAAGAGACTAATCCTCAAAGCTGGACGAGGCTAGCAAATTGATTTTCCAGTGTTAGACACTTTTCTTTTCACATTAAGAATCCTCTGTGTCATCAAAAAAAAAGGGAAGAGAAACCTCCCAAGAGATACTTTTTCTTAGAGACTGAATATAATTTGACACATAGATGGAAATTAACAGTTGAAAAGGTTACTTGTAGGTGTACCACATTTAAGCAATACACATATGCAGCACTGAAAAGCACTGTTTTTAACGGCTGCCTGGAGGCTGAGCCCTTAGGAATATGCATTTAAATGCTTGACGCAGAAAACAGACACAGCCATAGCTCTAAAAACAAATTACTGTGAAATGCCCACTGTAGGATTACACAAGCATGAACCATGTACTTTATACATCCCACAAGGCGAAGCAGCCTCTCTTCTGATACTAAGTAAAGACAAATGCAACCAGGAGGAGCTCAGACAGGGAATGATTACTGGGGCCTTGGGTAGGTGGTTTCAGGGCATTCTTCTCCGTTTTCTCCTTTGTGTCTGCACAAACTTGAGTTTCCCCGTTCTATCAGGACCCTATAGGAATCACAGAAAGAAGGCTACATCTGTGGGTTAACACTGGTTGTGGTTCGTCTCCAAAGATGGCCACCATCCATTCCTTCCCTCCCTCAACGTACATGCTGTTCCACTCATCAAGAGGTAGTGTCTATTTCTCCTCCCCTCGAATCCTGGCTGGCCTGTCACTTGCCTTGATCCAGAGAATGCAGCAGAGGTCAAACTGTCCCAGCTGGGGGCTAGTGTAAGAGGCCTGCCAACTCCTGCTTTCACTAGAGGAAGAGGGCTACCATAGTTAGTTGTCAAGAAGCTCAGGCTAGGATACTGAACGGGAGGAGAGACAAAATGGAGAGAAAGAGGCCACAGGAGAAGCAGTGAGGTTCTAGACACGTGAATGGCGTCTTCCTGGACCCTTCAGCTCAACCTGTCTGAAGCCAGCCAAATGAGTAACCCAGTCAGCATCGCGTGGAACAGAAGAGCAGCCCAACCCAGCCTCGTCCAGATGCCTGACCAGTAAACCTATGAGAAGTAACAATGGCGTTTCGAGGAGCGGGGTTTGGGGGTGGTTTGTTACGTAGCCACAGATAACTGACACGGCGGTGGAATGGGAAGAACACTAGAGTGGTATATGGCACGAGGAAATCTGACTTCTATTCCTGGCCCTGCCATTAACAAGTCATGTCAACTTCAGTAACCCTCTACCCAGTCTGGGCCTAACTCTGGCACCCTCTGGAGAAGGCAGAAGTTAGATACTTTGCTCCCAAGGAGTTTACAAGCTTGGAGCTGGAATAGGAAAGGTATATAAACTAGAGGATGAGGGAGAGTACACGAAAGTCTTACAAAGAAGTAAGAATAACTGCCCTGGGAATCCTGATCCCAGCCTCCTGTCCCTCCTATGGAACAAGTCACCTTTTCAATGTGTCACAGATACAAACCCAACTGAAAGAGTCTCAAACTGTACTGAGGCCAGCTCGTGGAAGTCTTTCGAAAGAAGGGGACCCAGGTATGGCCAGAGTCTGTCCTTGCACTCGGCTACCATTTGGGGTGCTGAGAGCCCGGAATGGACTAAAGGACACAAGGAACGTACCACCTCCTGGCTTAAAAACCTCTTGTCTATTTACTCTATGTGTTAGTTTAGTTTGGATTAAGCCATCACTTCTTATAAGATACAAAAGCCCTTGGGAGCCTTAATCCCCAGCAGTCATTCCTACCTCGATGGATTTATTGTATTCAGTTTGTTTTCTTTTTAAAAGCTGGGAGGGAACAAGAGCTGGAGGGGACACAGGCCTTGCCTGTGGGTGGTGAGGCACTGACAGCTGGAGGGAAGTACGGAGCTCAAGGGGGTCTCTTCCTCCAAACGCGTTACAGTGCTGGTAGGCACATGACTGTAAGGAAAATGGGCTGAGACTGGCGCCCTCTGAACTGCGCAGTGCACAACCTGAACAAGCGTACGGGGCAGACCCGAGAGCACGGCAGCCGGAAGCGCGTGCTGGATGAGCACACGGGGGATATAAGACACAGTCTTCCAGGCGTGCACTTTTGCGTAGGACACTGATGGCAAGTGAAGAGCATCTTGCTTGCCAAAATCCTGAGTAAACCTCAATACAAATGGAATCTGCTCTGTAGAAAATGGCAGTTTTCATTAATTTAACCCTTTTTTTTTTTTTTCCCCCAAAGGAAAGCTGACACTAAAGCCCAATTGTGAGATAAGAGGAGCATTCTGGTTGAAAGAGGTTGAGGGGCGCAAGAACCTCTTCCGTTTGAAAGTTTGAAAGTCAGTGTATGATCTCTCTAGAGTTTGCTTAATCTTAAAATATTCCTAAGCCCTTCAACAATCACTCAGACTTTATAAATAGAAATGGCATCACTTGGAGGCAAAAGGGTGGCTTGTCATTTATTCTTCACTCTTTCATATAATTACAGATAAAAGAAGAGCCGAGAATCAAGCTTCTAAAATTGTGAGAACTGACTTTCCATTTCTGTCTTAGCTTCTCAGGCTCCACATGCCTCCGGACTAACATGCTTCAGACACTGAGAGCTTTAGTCAATTGTTTTCATTAATGGTCCTCTGTAATCAAAAACAAATGCTTGGCTAATTGCCTTGAGGTTTTATAAAAACAACCGGTTAGGGGCTTCCCTGGTGGCGCAGTGCTTGAGAGTCCGCCTGCCGATGCAGGGGACGCGGGTTCGTGCCCCGGTCCGGGAGGGTCCCACATGCCGCGGAGTGGCTGGGCCCATGAGCCAGGGCCGCTGAGCCTGCGCGTCCGGAGCCTGTGCTCCGCGGTGGGGGAGGCCACAACAGTGAGAGGCCCGCATAATGCAAAACAAAAAAAACAAAAAAAAACAACCGGTTAGTGTCATTTTTATGTATAAATAAGACATGAAGAGAAACGCTTACTATATTTACTTTCACATACATGTTCTGTTACAGGAGGGAGGATGGTGAAACAGGGTGGAATTCAGGGGAAGACACACCTGGGTTCGAATCCTCTTTCTACCAGTTACTGGCTGTGTAATCTTGAACAAGTTCCTCAATTTCTTGGTCCCCTCAGCCCCACTTGGCAGTATTGGTGGGAGAACCAAATGATAACACATGGAGAGTGTCTGGCACAGAACAGGTACTCCATAAAGGCAATTATTCTTTTTCTAAACATTTTTTTTATCAGGTCAAAACAATAAAATGGATTTTAAATGCAGAGGTCTATGATTCACTCTTGGTTTAAAACTTTTATGTGGTCCAGCCCAGAAAGATGAATTAGGGCTTGGGAGCCCATTACTGTCGTAAGTTCTGGATAATGAACTGATGTGTAAGGCAAGAAACTGATGGAGGATTATGAAGTAGGGTGGTGTGCAGACCACGTGTGCAACACAGCACCAGATGGACCTGGCAGCCCTGCAGAAAAGGACCAAGGATGAGGGCCGGCCCATCAGAAGAGGAAAACAGCCGTCATCTAGACCTTTTATAGTGGTTATAATATGCCTGACCCTGCGCTTCACGTGCATGAACTTATTTAATCCTCACAATAAACCTATGAGGTAGAACCTCTCATCATGTCCTACGTGAAACGTGGTCTCCTCTGTAAGCCACGTTCTCTGGAAGTGATGCCAAGGCTGACAAAGCTGTTTCAGAACCCAAGTCACTTAGCCCACTACTCCTATTTCCCCATGTATATATATGCTTTCTTATGCTTGACTACTACTAGGACTTACAAGGAACAACCTCGTATCTCAAGTTTCATTTAGGAGAAATTCACCATTTCCAATGTTAAGTCCTAACCCCAAATGGCTTACTAAATTATTTTCCTTCAAAAGCACTCAGGTATGATTGGCTGTGTTCCATTTAGGTTGCGGAATGATTTCTGCTTGGACTGTATCTGGAGAAATGTTTTCTGAATTTTTTGCTTTTTTAAAAGTGGTGCTTCTACCACCATTCACCCCCAAATAGCTGACGCACCATTACACTTCCACTCACATGTTATATGTCTCAAATGTTTAAATTGCTTTATAATATATGGATTATATATATCAATTTTGTTAAATGCTTCAACATCTTTGTGTTCTTTCTGGGTTAGTAACAGGATGAGATTTTGCAGTTTATTGTTTATTCACTTATTCATTAATTTTTTCAACAAATACATTCATTTGTATTGTGCTGGCCCTTGTGGGAAATATAACAAAAGAGACATGTATTCCAACCTCTGCAAATTTAGCAGGAGGTCAGACCTATACGTCAAGCCAGGGGGGGGGGGGGTCAGGGAAATTTTGCAGCAGATATGAAAAAAAACTTCACAGTTATGGGGAGGGCAGATGGCCTCCATAGAGGTAGAAATGAAGGCAGATTTTCTGGAAGAGGCAGCATTTTTGATGGGTCTTGAAGAAGGGGGACTTGGCTCAGAGGGAACGAAGGATGATGTTTTAGGAGGCAGGTACCCAGTGGACAAAGGAGTAGAGTCAGAAAAGTTCGGGACACGGGCAAAGAGCCTGTCACTGAGTCGAGGAGGGCGTGGAGAACAGCGGGAGTGGAGGACCGGCAGGAAGGCTCCCCTCCCTCCCTTCCGTCCCTATTATTTCTGCTTCACATACTGAGGTTTCGGGGGCTGGGGCCCAACGTGCGCACTGCGGTGCCCACTGCCCTGACACGCTGCCCTGCTCGTGATCGCACAGGCGGCAGCAGGGTCCTTGTCCACGGACTAATGGCGACCCCGGCGCGCTTGGTTTGGAGAAAAGTGGGGCAGGAAGGGCACCAGGGTGGAGTTCCGCTGAGCTTCCGAGCCGGGTATCCTCAGATTGCAGAGTGGCAGACAGGCAACCGACACCGACTGGCAGGCAGCAGGAACAGGATAAATATAGCAGCCAGAACAGGAGAGACACCGCGTCGTTATCGAGCAGATGGGTGAAGAAGGAGTGGGAAGTGAAGGAAACGGAAAGTCTCGAGGAGAAAAAGTGTGAAGGCCTCAGATGTTCTGAGGAAGCTGTGGTTACATAGGGCAAAATACACACATGGTGTGGATGGAACCCGAGCCGGAGCATATGGTGTCAGCAGAGGAAGATGCCACTGGAAAACACAGACGAGGAGCACGAAGGAGGCTTTTCAGGAGCATAAAAATCAGTGCTCTGGGCGTGTGACGCAGGGAGCGAGCTGGGGCACAGTCGGCAGCCCTAGCATCATTGTGTACCACACCTGCACGGACCGCCTCTGTGACCCCCACCCGAGAGCCGAGCTTGCTGAGCCTCAGTTTCCTGTTTATAAAATGGGGATAATAATAACCCCTATCACAGCTGACTGTTGGGGATTGACTTAAATGAGATATTCCAGATGAAGTGCTTTGCACAGTGCTTGGTGAATGGTAATGCTCAGTAAATGTTCCTTTTGTTGTCTTTAGATTATTAATATAGTTTCTATAAAGTTATTCCAAGGAATTATGGACACGGGCAAAAACAACTCCCAGGAAATTCCTCGTCCTTTCGACACAGATCCGAAATGTCTAATGACAGGGGACTTGGTAACCTGTGGTACACATTGATGCACAGAATATTATGCAACTTGAAATTAAATGTTCTCACAGGAGAACATTTAACAATAACATATATACTGACCAGAAAAGTAGTAGGTAAAGAATGATTCTGTTTTTGGAAAAAAGGGGAAAGACATTCAGCAAACTGTTTATATTGGTTATTCTCCAAACGGTGCGATTATAGGTCATTTTCCATCTTATTTTTTCTGTATTTTCTACAGTGAAATCAGATCATACTTTTGTAATCATCAAATCAAATTATTATTCAAATAATATAACAGAGAGAAAATAAGACAAAAAAGTAAAAGGTAGGTGATTACTAAGGAGAAAAAGGAAATATTAATATTTTTAAATTACCAAAACTGATTCCCAATCAAACTGTAAGCAACACTGTAGTCTAAACAAATCTGTTCCCTAAACAACACTAAGCAGTAAGAATAACTTAAATGAAATAATTTGTGGAAAAGTAAATGATTATAATATTTTGTCCAATGTACAATATGCAAGCCCTGAGCAGCATTTTCAGGGTAATGGCTCCTTTCTCTGCACTTAAAGTGGGAACATCACTGGATGCTGTTCTTCATGGGTTGCCTAGAAAGAATGTGATTCTTAAAGACACAAAAATGGAAAGATGGTTATCAAATTTCCCCAGTAAATAAAACAGTTCCTATTTTCAGACAGGATGTAAACAAACATGTAAAATGTGAATGAAAAAGGCCTTTAGAAATTTTGAACTGAAACTCAAAGCTTAAGGTATTTAGCAACTCATATCATTTCAGTGCTGGAATTTCCTTTAGAGATAATATATTTCAACCCCTTATTTTTATAAATAAATTTTAATATGGCTAGGTGGCTAGCTAGGAGCAGAACTTACACAAGCGGACTTTTTTTTTCTCAGCCACTGAAGCAGTGCTGTCCTAGCACTGAGACGCATACCACCCGTGGACACCAGAGCTGTCCTTCCTCACAGGATGGGTTTTCATAACAAGCACGGAGGCCCTTCCCTCCTCCCCATGTCATGCTATAATGGGGTGATGCTCCTTCCGGCCTGTTATAGCCTAGAACAAAGGTGCTGAAACCTAAACTTGACAGTACTTTATGAATTTTCATACTTTAGTTTCCTCCAGGAAGCTGAATAAAACAACTACATTAAGGAATACTGCCCTGGGTTAGATGGGGGAGTAGGAAACACCAGAAATCTGTCTCCCCACCTATAAAATAATTGCACCAGCAGAATCTGCCTGATATAACTATTTTGGAACGCTGGAGTCTACTGAAGACTGTCCACTTCCTGGGGAAGGCATGGAGGGTAGATTGTAGTTAATTTCAGTCCATTTCAGCTCTTAGCACAATAGGAGCTACCTGGGGGCTACCCCACCCCCTAGCCCTGTGGCAGGCAGCTGTGCCCTTGTTCTTAAAGCAACTTGCATGCAGCTTGTGGGAGCCAGAGTGGGCAAAAAGGACCCTGCCCTTCAAATATCAGGGATCTGTGCTGATCACTGATTGCTGTTTCTGATCACAGAGGTGCAGACAAAGAGGAGGGTGGGCATTGTCACACCTCCTTCCATTACTGCAAACTTCTCCCTCTCCAGATGAAGTGACTTCCAGTGGATTTAAACAGCCTGCACCCTTTATGCCCCACTTCATTTTTCTCTTTCTCCCCTTTGGGGAGCCAGACATTAAAGACTAGGACATTTAGATACTTAATATTTTGTAATAACCTATAAGGGAAAAGAACCTAAAAAAGGATATATATATATATATACATACATATATATAATATATATATATATATATATATATATATATATATGTATGTATATGTATATATTTATCCCTAGGACGCAAGGATGGTTCAACATATGAAAGTGTGAACAACACCACATTAACAAAATGAGAAAAAAACACATGATCATGTCAATTGGTGCAGAAAAAGCATTTAAAAAAATTCAACACCCTTTCATGATAAAACCATTCAATTAACTAGTGAAAGGAAAGTACTTCAACATAATAAAAACCATACATAAAAATACCACAGCAAACATCATATTCAATGATGAAAGACCGACAGCTCTTCCTCTAAGATCAGGAGTAGAAAAAACAAGGATGTTCCACCTTCACAACTTGTATTCAACACTGGAAGTTCCAACCAGAGCAATTACACAAGAAAGAGAAATAAAAAGCATTCAAATTGGAAAGGAAGAAATAAAACTATCTCTGTTTTTAAATGATATAATCTTATATGTGGAAAACCATAAAAATTGCTGAAAGAAATTAAAGAGAAATAAATGGAAATAAAATCCCAAGGTCATGGATTAGAAGACTTAACATTGTTAGAATGTCAATTCTATCCAAAATGATCTACAGAGTCAATGCAACTTCTATCAAAATCCCAATGACAT
The DNA here is from genome assembly GCF_000442215.2 of Lipotes vexillifer. Classification (NCBI taxonomy): domain Eukaryota; kingdom Metazoa; phylum Chordata; class Mammalia; order Artiodactyla; family Lipotidae; genus Lipotes; species Lipotes vexillifer. The sequence goes on along the minus strand of NW_006798629.1, from coordinate 5,097,855 downwards.
TTTTTCAGAAAGAGAAAAATTCAACCTAAAATTCATATGGAATCTCAAGGGACTCTGAGTAGTCAAAACAATCTTGAAGAAGAACAAATCTGGAGGACTTACATTTCCTGATTTCAAAACTTATTACAGATTTACAGTAATCAAAACAGCATGGTACTGACAAAAAGACAGACATATAGATCAACAGAACAGAATAAAGAACCAGAAATAAACTCTCACATATAGGGTCAAATAATTTTTGCAAGGGTGCCAAGACCATTCAACGTGGGAAAGGACAGTATTTTCAATAAATGGTGCTGGGAAAACTGGATATCCATTTGCAAAAGAATTGAGTTGGACCCTTATCTCTCACCATAAACAAATAATTAACTCAAAATGGATCAAAGACCTAAACGTAAGACATAAAACTATAAAACACTTAGAAGAAAACAGAGCAAAACTTCATGACGTTAAATTTGGCAATGATTTCTTAGATATGAAACCAAATGCACAGGCATCAAGAGAAAAGGTAGAAAAACTGGACTTCATGAAAATTACAAAAATTTTGGGCATCAAAAAGTTTTCCGTGCATCAAAAAACTGTGCACAAAAAAATCAAAAAAATTGTGTTTTTGTGCACAACACAGTAAAAAGGCAGCCCACAGAATGAGAGAAAATATTTTCAAATCATATGTCTGATAAGGGATTAATACACAGAATATATAGAGAACTCTTAAAACTCAATAGCAATGAAAACAAACAAACAAAAAACCCAACCTGATTAAAAAATGGGTAAAGGACTTGAAAAGATATTTTTTCAAAGAAGATATACAAATGGCCAACAAGCACATGAAAAGATGCTCAACATCACTAATCATCAGGGAGAGGCAAATCAAAACCATAATGAGATACCACCTCATACCTATTAGGATGGCTACTATCCAAAAAGCAGATAATAACAAATGTTGGTATGGATGTGGAGAAATTGGAACCCTTGTACACTGCTGGTAGGAATGTAAAATGGTATAGGCTGATGTGGAAAACAGTATAAATGTTTCTCAAAAATTAAAAATGGAATTACCGAATGATCCAGAAATTCCACTTCTGGGTATATACCCAAAGTAACTGAAAGGGGAGTCTCAAAGAGATATTTATACACCCATGTTCACCGAAGCATTATTCATAATAGCTAAAATGTGGAAGTAATTCAAGTGTCCACTGACAGATGGATGGATAAGCAAAATGTGGTCAGTACCTAGGATGGAATATTATTCAGCCTGAAAAAGGAAGGAAATCCTGACATATGCTACAATGTGGATGAACCTTGAAGCCATGCTAAGCTAGTCACAAAAATACAAATACTGTATGGTATTTACATACAGTACCATTTATATGAGGTACTTAGAGTAGTCAAAATCATAAAGACAGAAAGTAGAATGGTGGTTGCCAAAGGAAGGGTGGCCAAAGGAAGGCGAGGGTTATTGTTTAACATGTACAGTTTCAAATTTACAGGATAGGCTGAGTTATGGAGATGGACGCACAACACAATGAAAGAATTTAATACCACTGAACTGTACACTTAACAATGATGAAGATGGCAGATTTTATGCCCATTTTACCAAAATAAAAAAAAGAATACTGCCTTCTAATAAGGTTAAAAATAGCCTGCCCTAAAATAAGCCTGGCCAGGTGAGGCATGGGCCAGGCTTCTGCCAGCTGGGCTCTCTGATCACTCTCCCTCATTTGATCACTAACAGGGACCATCTGAACCTGTTCCCCACAGCAGCCCACGAAGAGCTGCAGGACAGGGCCACCGGATAAAATAGAGGGAGAAAATTATTTTTCCATGCAAACATTTGCTGTATTGTCTTTTAGCAAATCCCTCAAGTTGACCAATTACATAATAAATCCACATTCCATGTGGCAGTGTTCCAAATAGCCTTTTGAAGTCAGGTGTGGGCAGTTAAAATAATTAACTCCAATCACATGCTTGCCATGGGTGGGACAGGGGATATGGATTGTTTATAAACAACAATTTACAAGTAGAACATGTGAAGCTCACAAAATCTAGAGAAAGAAGTTTCTTCTTATTCAACTTCCTCTCATAATTTTTACTGAGGAAGTAAAAAAAAAAGATCTTAGTTTCTTACTCCATTTTATTTTTCTGGGCTCTGATAAGGCAGAAATTACCGATTGTCCAGGCATGACCAGTAACTTTTTTTTGCAGAAGAGAGTTAAACACAGCCTCTCTGTGCTTCAGTACTCTCATCTGTAAAATGGGCGATAATTACAGAACTGACCTCACAGAGTCTTTTGAGGGTTAAAGGAGCTAATACATGCAAAATGTCCTAAGAGCAGAGTTCATGCATGGAAAGCACTTACCCATCACCCACTAGGAGAACATGTTCACACCAGGATGTTTCTGAAGCTGGCTTTATCTATAGGAAATCTCATTTCTGATTTGGTATTCCGTTAACCTTACTCAGACTAATTCTTTTCAATCTTTAATATGCACGAAAATCACCTGGAGAATGTCTAATTTAGCAGGTCTGAGGTGGGGCCTGAGAGTCAATACTTCTAACAAGCTCCCAGGGGATGACTACATAGCTGGGTCCATGGACCACACTCTGAATGGTAAGGATTTAGACTTACTTGGGAATACAGCTGCCAACCCCTCTGGGAAGGTTGTGAATCACTCTACTATTTCCCTGCTCTAAGGCGGTTTTAACAGATGGCTGCATGGTTAGATACCTATTTGGTAACAGTGCAAGAGACCTCTTCTCAACATGGAGTAGGACGCAGGGAGGAGAAGCAGGGTGACAGGCTCCCAGGACAGCTTTCCAATGTCCCCTATGCCAGTTCTGTCCAGAGTGGCTTCACTGTTCTATTCAGAACTAATTCTTACACTGTTTGGGGCCAATTTATTCTACTGTAAGTACAAGCACTTATTTTTAAAAGTTATTTTAACATCTTTATTGGAGTATAATTGCTTTACAATGGTGTGTTAGCTTCTGCTTTATAACAAAGTGAATCAGCTGTACGTATACATATGTCCCCATATCTCCTCCCTCTTGCGTCTCCCTCCCTCGCACCCTCCCTGTCCCACCCCTCTAGGTGGTCACAGAGCACCGAGCTGATCTCCCTGTGCTATGCGGTTGCTTCCCCCTAGCTATCTGTTTCACATTTGGTAGTGTATATAAGTCCACGCCACTCTCTCACTTCGTCCCAGCTTACCCTTCCCCCTCCCCGTGTCCTCAAGTCCATTCTCTACATCTGCGTCTTTACTCCTGTCCTGCCCCTAGGTTCTTCAGAACCGTTTTTGTTTTTTTAGATTCCATATATATGTGTTAGCATATGGTATTTGTTTTCTCTTTCTGACTTACTTCACTCTGTATGACAGACTCTAGATCCATCCACCTCACTAAAATAACTCAATTCCGTTTCTTTTTATGGCTGAGTAATATTCCATTGTATATATGTGCCACATCTTCTTTATCCATTCATCTGTCGATGGACACTTAGGTTGCTTCCATATCCTGGCTACTGTAAATAGTGCTGCAACGAACGTTGGGGTACATGACTCTTTTAGAATTATGGCTTTCTCAGGGTACATGCCCAGTAGTGCGATTGCTGGGTCATACGGTAATTCTATTTTTAGTTTTTTAACGAATCTCCATACTGTTCTCCATAGTGGCTGTATCAATTTACATTCCCACCAACAGTGCAAGAGGGTTCCCTTATCTCCACACCCTCTCCAGCATTTATTGTTTCCAGATTTCTTGACGATGGCCATTCTGACTGGTGTGAGGTGATACCTCATTGTAGTTTTGATTTGCATTTCTCAAATGATTAATGATGTTGAGCATTCTTTCATGTGTTTGTTGGCAGTCTGTATATCTTCTTTGGAGAAATGTCTATTTAGGTCTTCTGCCCATTTTTGGATTGGGTTGTTTGTTTTTCTGATATGGAGCTGCATGAGCTGCTTGTATATTTTGGAGATTAATCCTTTGTCACTTGCTTCGTTTGCAAATATTTTCTCCCATTCTGAGGGTTGTCTTTTTGTCGTGTTTATGATTTCCTTTGCTGTGCAAAAGCTTTTTAAGTTTCATTAGGTCCCATGTGTTTATTTTTGTTTTTATTTCCATTTCTCTAGGAGGTGGGTCAAAAAGGATCTTGCTGTGATTTATGTCATAGAGAGTTCTGCCTATGTTTTCCTCTAAGAGTTTGATAGTGTCTGGCCTTACATTTAGGTGTTTAATCCACTTTGGGTTTATTTTTGTATACAGTGTTAGGGAGTGTTCTAATTTCATTCTTTTACATGTAGCTGTCCAGTTTTCCCAGCAGCACTTATTGAAGAGGCTGTCTTTTCTCCATTGTACATTCTTGCCTCCTTTATCAAAGATAAGGTGACCACATGTGCACAGGGTTATCTCTGGGCTTTCTATCCTGTTCCATTGATCTATATTTCTGTTTTTGCACAAGTACTTATTTTAAAGTCCAACATAAATTAATTTTTTGGGGTTATGCACGCTCTCTTCTGTAACTTTCAATAAACAGAGGCTGTGTTTAAGTATATCCGAGAATAAAGGATGCTTTTCAAACGTAAATGCAATAAAAAGAAAATGGTAGAACGTGTCATTATCTATGGTATTTAAATTCATCCCTGATTTTCTGAAGATATTTTAATAATAATCATAAAAAGTAATATCTGATAAATACATTGAGCATTTAGAAATATGCTTTTCTGCCTATTACCATTTCAACATTATGAGCTATTTTAATCTAACTTTGCCTTTCTAGAGGTTGTTTACAAAAACACAATAAATAGAGTAAATAGAAAAGAATAGTGACAAATAACTGGATCATGTACTATAGATTTTAAAGTAAACGGAATAAACGTACAGTCCTGAAAAAACATACTGGAAATTAAAATAAAATCTTTAACTAGGACAGCCTCACACAGGTGTAATCAGTGGAAGAATAAAACCTTACTCGCATAGTTATAAACCTTCTATTTGCGAAAATCCTGTTACTGCTCTTTTAAAAAAATCATCATATGCGTATGGCTTGTCTTAGGAACTTCCTAGCCTTTAAAAATTCGAAAGGCATAGAAATGTTAAGCGCAGTTGTTAAGGCAATTGCCGGTCTTCTGAACATTTTAACTGGAAAAAAAAAGGCTCTCTCCTAGAAGGGATTGTGTTTGACAGGCTGACTAAATGGCATTTGTGGGGAAATGTCCCCATCTTTTGGGCTTTTAGGCTATCGCCTTCATGTTGTGTTTTTATAATTAGGGAACCTGGCCGATCTTTTGTAAACCAGAATGGTTCTCTCCTCCACCATGCCTATTAGCACAGATGTTACTTTATTTATCAAGGGTTTTCCCCTCTCCACTTACACGTGATCAGACCAACTGATGAAACCACCCAGCCAGCACGGAGGCCTCCGGCCCGGCTTCTCATGGAGTTGCTGTCTGGGTAGAACCATCTGCGTGCTCTCCCTTGCTGATTCTGGCACCAAAGTAGGCGTCTGCACAATGGCTGACCCAGACAGAAGGGCCTCAGCCAACACTGCTTCTCTACGGCAAGGCTAATTGTACCTGTGTGAGGATGAAATGTGCACCCCTGTACCATAATGCTCTGGGCTACTGACCCCCATGATGTCCCATTAGAGACAAACAAAAAATGGCACCCTACAGAAATCCAAGTTGAGGATCACGCATGGTTTACGAAGTGCTTTAAGTTATAATTGGTAAAAGGAAACCAAGTGTTGGAACAGCTTTGATTAACACAAACATTACCAGTTCTGAGACTTCTGGAATAAAAAAAATATGTGAGAAGGAAATAATTCTCTAAATTACTGGTTTATTTATATACCTATCACACTTTAAAAATTTTTGTCCCTTAAACTAATTTATAAAAACCCCATTTTCACTAGATACCAGCAACTCTTGCTATTTTTCATATGTGGTTGGTGAATGCCACTGGGCAATGAGGTGACTTTTCAGGTTCTAGAAAAGGCCAGAGGAAAGCCTAATGCGTCTGAATCCTTGTGCAGCAGAAAAAAAGCCCTCAACAGGCTTCATTCATTCCTAAACATTTACTGAGTGCCAGACACAATATCTGGCTCAGGAGATACTGTGATAGAGACAAGTGCCTGGAAAAGCCTTATAACTAAATACAAGCAGTTCTCAGACAGTGAAAGCAAAGGAAGCAACTGCAGATAACCTAGGACATGCCTCATCTTTAGATGCTGCTTCCGTAGATTAAGGGAGGGACTCCAGAATCGGTAGCTTCAGTAGGACCACAGCTACCTCCTGAAAGTGCTTAAAGCTTCCAGAGGGTGGCAGGGAAGGCTCCATGGGACACGAGGTGCTTGGGCAGAGACTGGAAGGAACTCTAGGAGTTTTAGGGCCCCATGAATCATTCTGGTCAGAAGAGACAGTGGAGCAAAGGAGCACAGAGGTGTGAGACAGCACGCTTGATTGGAGGTACGAAACAGCTGTGCATTCCTGAAAGGCTGGGGATTTGGAGCGAGGCTCTCACTGTAATGCTGAACACGGTGAGGGTATCAAGGGCCCTGCAGGCTGTGCCTCAAGATTTATCCCGGGGAAGAAAGAGCACCTGCAGAATTCTGATGGGGACTCAGACATTCACAGCGAGAAAGCCGATGTTATAAATACTAGGGATGTATGTGGCCATTAACAAAATGGACTTATTCTAAAAGTTCTGATTAGCAGGGTACTGTTATTGAACCAAGAACTGAGAACTCAGTTACTGAACTGGGAACAAAATATTAATACAGAAAGTGTAATCTTACCATAACTTCCTTTCCCCAACCCAACCAAAATCAGAAGCTGCACGTCACACCCAGAGTAGAGTCAGTTCTGTTATGATGCTTGTTTTGAAAATGTGAACTTGTTCCAATGAGATCGATGGATTAGGGAACAACGGAGCACAGCGTGAATCCCATGTTTGCTTATGCACAGTTGCATCCACAAGAAAGACTGGGTCAACGCAGACAACTGCGCGAAGCTGGACCCAGACATGCAGGAATACACAGAATGCATACATGTGCACACCTCACACATCTGCCAGTGACCTGGGTTCACGGTGTGTGTGACAAGCTGCACCCATAACCCAAATCTGTCAGATTACAGAGAATTCTCCTTCCATTACTTCACTGTAACTCATAAGTTGCGACCTTTCCGATGATGGTCACTTCTCCAACCAAGTAGCAGGTGTTTTTCAAGGTAAAGGGTCATATTTATTGCGTATTTCTTTATTTCATAATCATTTTAACATGTGTCAAACCAACTAGGTTCCTACTTCATGTGTCACTGATGAAGTTTTTTAATGTTGTTCCCCAATCCCATCTTCCCCATGAGTCCAGTGGTTTTTAATGATCTTGTACAGCCTGGTGATCTGGGGGAACGTATAAACTGCCTCCAGCAAAACTGACCGTTGCAAAGATGCCTGTTCATTTGAAGATGAATACACTCATGACAATCAAATTGATATATTTTCCCACAGATGTAACTGTTTGCATAAAAGCTTCGGTCTGGAGATCACGGCGGCACGTGGCAGGGCTGACTGAACTCTGACTCCGCGCGGGAGGGGCGAGGACGCTGGTGCCCCCACTGTTCACTCCACCTCTTCCTCCGCAAGAGGGTCCTGCAGCCAGGAGCCTCCCCTAAGGGGAGGCCACCCCAATCCAGAGCCGCAGGAAGACACGGTCGGTCTCTCCTTTTCTTGCTTCTAACCTAAGGAAGGGCCTGCTCTGAGCAGGGCTAGGCAGAGAGGTGCAAGGAACTGGGGCCCTTGAAGATGCTGATGAGTTTCTAAATCATCAGCTCCAAACCTTGACTGTACATTTGAACAAGCTGGGAAGCTTTTTTTTTTTTTTTTGCTGTATGCAGGCCTCTCACCGTTGTGGCCTCTCCTGTTGCGGAGCACAGGCTCCGGACGCGCGGGCTCAGCGGCCATGGCTCACGGGCCCAGCCGCTCCGCGGCACGCGGGATCCTCCCAGACGGGGGCATGAACCCGTGTCCCCTGCATCGGCAGGCGGACTCTCAACCACTGCGCCACCAGGGAAGCCCTGGGAAGCTTTTAACAATGACCAGGACCCAAGCCCCACCCAAAAGATTCTGATTCAGTACTTCTGTTACCAGTATTTTTTTAAGCTCTCCAGTTGATTCTGATGTGAAGCCAGGAATGATCAGGTCTTCGGACTTTTTTGAGCTAATAATTTTCTTTACTATCTGAATCGGTTTGAGTCAGGATTTCCATTATAGTGAGCTCAAAGCATCCTAAATAATGACGCTCTCTTTGGAATGAAATGCAAGGTCCAGGATTGAAACAGTCTTTACATTTGATCAGTCCATCTCATAAATTTAAATCTCAGTTCCTGGCAAAAGAATCAGGCCTGCTCATTTATTTGAGGGGGAAAAAAAAAAAAAAAAATCTTGTGCTGACCCAACCTTCAAATCTAACTTGGAGACTTTCATCAAGGGTATCAAAAAAGAGTTTAGTCATAACAGAGCCTATGGATGAGTGAATTTGATTATAGACACTGAGAAAAAACTCAACATTCATTCATCCCGGGCAGTAAATAGCTATTAATAGTCTAGCTGGATGAGATTAAAGTTTGATTGTTGTCTGGGGATGAACGTAAGATTTCTGTATATGTTAGCATTATTACCTAGTGTTTCCTTGCTGGTTTCATTCTTTTTTTCTTCAATTTCATTTTCCAAAGTATTGTTCTTGATGTTTCACAGAATATGTATCTTTATACCATGATGGATGAGTAAGAGATGCATGTGGAGTATACAAATATGCTCCAGACCCAGAAGACTACCTAGAGTGTAGACTGAGCACACCCTGATGCTAAGCGATGTGGCAGCATTTCTCACAGTTTATTCTAGACTGACTGGGGCGTGATTCTGCATGTTGGGACCCCTGCCGATTTCTGGACTGTGCGGTGGGGGGGGGGGTACGTGTGTATGTGGACAGGTTGATGATATCACTTTGCCAGTTCTTTCCACTTCCCTGTTAGTGGAATCCTTGAGATATCTGAGGGGACACATGAAAGAACTCAGGTAGGTGTTGCAAACTTTCATGACCTTGTTTACAATTCTACCTGGGGGTCTCGCATCAGGAGGAGGACCCCCAGAGCATCTGGCCTTGAAGGCCAGTGGGGCTTGACTGCAGGAGCTCCACAGGACTGGGGGAAACAGAGACTCCACTCTTGGAGGGCACACACAAGGTCTCGTGCCCACTGGGATCCAGGGCAAAAGCAGTTACTTCACAGGAACCTGGGCCAGACCTACGTGAGGGTCTCGGAGGGTCTCCTGGGGAGGCGGGGGGCAGCTGTGGCTCAACCTGGGGGCATAAAAATCAGGGAGTATTCAGGGAGTATTCATCTTCGTGGACTCTCACTGGAGGGTGACATCTTGCTTGGGTCATTAGTTCCAAGACCTGGCTCCACCCAACAGCCTGTAGGCTCCAGTGCTGGGACACCTCAAGCCAAACAACAGGGCGGGAACACAGCCCTACCCATCAGCAGACAGGCTGCCTGCCTAAGTCCTCCTGAACCCACGGCCCCCTCTAAACACACCCCTTGACACGGCCCTGCCCTCAAGAGGGCCAGGAACCAGCTCCACCCACCAGTGGGCAGGCACTGGCTCTTCCTGCCAGGAAGCCTGCACAAGCCTCTAGACCAGCCTCACCCACCTGGGGGCAGACCCCAGAAACAAGAAAACTGTGATCCTGCAGCCTGCAGACGGAGTCCACGAATGCAGGCCAGACACTACCCTGGGACCAGCTGGTCCCTGGTCCTTGGGTGATGAAAGGGGAGCGTACTGCTGGGAAACATAGGACATCCCCGACAGAGGGCCACTTCTGCAAGGTCAAGAAACATAACTAGCCTACTATATACATAAAAATACAAATAGAAACTTAAACAAAATGAAATGGCAAAGGAATATGCTCCAGACGAAGGAATGAGGTAAAAGAAGTGTTAAAGCAGAACAGTAAGAACATCAAAGGTGAAGAAACAACTGGGAAATATGACCAAGAAAAGCAGGAATCAGAGTCTAGTCAGGGGTCTACGAATAAATGATGGGGGTGGGGGAGGAGTGGCCCCTTCCATAAGTACTTTTCCAGTTGAAACACTTTTCTTTACCCTTTTCTCTCATTTTCCAAGGTAGCCCATAACTTTTTAGAATTTAATATAAAGCTAATTTGTTCTTGGCTTATTACAATCATCATGCTTTGAGTTACTGCTGTTAAAGTTTCTATCAACTGACCTAGGTAACTTTGGAACATGCCGTTTTGACTAGAAATGATGAGGCTATCGACAGAACTGTACTAAGCTGGTAACGATTCTGAGGGAAAGGAGGAGTGGCTTTGTCATCATCTTAGATAAAAAGGAAGCTTGGGAACTGGACTATATTACCTTCTGGTGATCCATATAGTCAAGGCTTTGTAAATCCTTCAGCCACACTGTAATGTCAGGGCTGGGAGCCGTCTTGGTGGTTGTTTTTTTCACATATTTTAAAAATTTGCTCGTGACCAACTGTACCTCACAAGCAAACACCTCAGACGAAGGTCAAGCGTATATGAGCAAAGTTTACTAATCTAATCAAATAAAGTTACGACAGTTAATCAGGTGCATTTGTAATGACAGACATGCTTATTAAGAGGCTTAATAAAGCATGAATGGTGAACTCTCTGTGTAAATGATTATGTTTATTATTATTTTTATGGTCAAATGAATTTTATTTTTGTTTTTCTTTTCTCATCTTATTATTAGTTATTTGTGTCATTGCTAGCAGGTTTTCCTGGTACCATCCATGTTCTTTTAATCATCACTGCCACAGTATAGAAAGATTCTGAATCTTTCCAACAATGGCAACTCCCTCTTGGGGCCTTTACTAACCTCAAACATGCTTTTAAGTTAATTAGGAAAGAAGTCACCTCCTTTGGGTACAGGACTTGGGGAATGGATACTACCTTTGAGCAGAGAAGGAAACGGCCCCCAACTCAGGCTTGCTGCTTGGTGAGCCTCACCCAGGCTGGGCTGGGTGCCCACCTGCCCTCCGCGGGGCTCTCGTGAGCAGTGCCCAGGCTGCACTGGCGATGCCTGTCACTGCTCTCTTCTCCCCCGCGGGAGGCGTGAGCTTCCCGGTACTCACACCGATCCATGAGTGCCTGACACACGGGCATCTCGGAGCAAAACACTGGGGGGAAGATAGCAGGGCTGAGGGAAGTAAAAAGGCGCCCAAGCCTCTGACTGACCCTCTGGGTACAGCAGCTCTGGCACAAGGAGCAACCAGAAAGGCGTGACTCGGTCTGAAAGTTTCAAGGCAAGGGGCAGGCCGCCTGACAAAGATTCCCGCCCCCCACCCCCACCCCCGCCCTTGGCTCAGTAGGCCTAGAGTTCCTACGACAGGAGCAAAGCCATTCTTTGTGGGAGTAAAGCCCAGTGGATCAAAAATACAGCGTCCTGGAAAAGTAAACATAGGTGTTTCAAAGGATAAATGATGAGATGTTAGGGGTAGGAGACTTAAAAGCAGGATGGCGCTGGGTAGGAGGCGCTGGGGGTGCCATCGAGACAGAAAAGGAGGACCACCCAACAGTCTCCTCAGTTTGGCCCCTGGCCTTGACTGACTGCCGTCTGCACAGGGCAATGGGAAGCCCTCTCTTCCTTCCCTGCCATGCACATGTGCACTTCGGGGCACAAATTACTGTCCCTAAGATAACGTGGCATTAAAAGGTGAAACAAATGTCAAGTTTCAAGAAAGGCCATTGGAAGGAAGCAAATGCTATCAATGACACATTTAATTTGGGATAATTCAAACCCACAGGAATTTCTGGCCAGGGATTCTAAATATTTCTAATTGCTTCACTTGAGCTCTCCCCAAACCATTGTTTCTGCCTCTGGGGCAGTGATCAGCATGGTCTGGTCTGGCATCTTGGCATTTTATGGAGATTATGGGGCTGAAGACAAATGATGGGGGAAGAGGGCCCAGCACGAGGGGATAAGCATCTCATTCAACCCCAAAGGGCAACATCTTCACTGCCCTAAAATTGGCATTGAGTCAAGGTTCAGCACTCCACTCCCTGTGGTTCTGTTTTCAGAGGCTCCTCAGATGTTTTGGTTAAAAATAAATTTATTGATGCATAAAGATGTTAAAAGTTGGTTATAAAACCTGTTTAACAGAAGTTAAATTAATATTGTCATCCTATGAGCTGTCGACAACAGAGTGTTCTTTATGACGTTCCCTCTGATGTTCACATTTCTTTGCAGTGATATTACGTGGACTGGGTAAGGCAAAAAGAGAGAGAGAGAGAGAAGGATGGGACACTCCTACAAAGATATGGTCCATCTTCCCTGACCCCGAGCTGACACACTGGCAGAAAGACTTGTTTGTTATGTGAGCACGATTCATATGACACCAAATGACAACTAAATATCATGGATCAACTATCTGAGTTCATTTTGGCCTTAAATTAAAATTCCTATCGTGAGATTTGAAAATGAAGCCAGAAAAACTGATATTTAAATTCATTTTATATCTATTCATTTCAATAAACTATCTTAAATGGAAATGTATTTTCAATAGGACTATATTTTAATCCAGTTATCATTAGTATTACTGATTAAATGAGAGATTACAATTATATATTATTTGAAAAAAGTCCTGTAATTAGATACACTCTAGATGCCAGTTTTCAATTCCATGCAGAAGCCCATAAAAAATCCATTATAATCAATACTTTCCACATAATATAACTTCTTAGGAAGTATACATCACTGACTGAAGAGAAAAATCATATAGCCAGGAAAATTCTGACCTACTGGGAAGGCCACTGCTCAATTTCCCTCTTCCAACTACCAGTCCAACTCAAGCTGCCTGAAAATCTACAACTAAAACATCACTGATACAACAGAACTGGCTCTTTTCAAACGTAAATGCTTTAGGGAAGGATTAGATGAACCGTTTTGGCAATTAATACTTCAGGGATAATTGGTCCCTCAAAGTGTCTGGTCACCCGCTTCCACCACCTTTCCACACCGCCGTGGACTTCTCTAAACCTTTCCCCTGGCTGACTGGGTTTAGAGTGGGCACGGGATTTAATTCTGCCCAACCGATGAGGTGGGAGGGAAAGCCTGCCGGGGAACTTCCAAACAGACTTCTCTAGAAGACACTGTGTGCGTGTGAGGGGGTAGGGGTGACAGGGCACCTGCCGGGTTCTGTGGCAGCCTTCTTGAGAAAAATGGCGGGACCGGGAGCGTGTTGAGGACAAAGCCAACACACTGAGGTGGCCGAATGGAAAGCTGGTGACCCCAGGGCTGAATCATCCAACTCCACACCTGCCTCTCTCGGGACTCTTGTTACGTTAGATAATAAGCAACAAACTTCCTCATTTGAGGCAGTAATTTCTCTTACTCTTACCAAAAGCAACTTGATATAAGCCCAACTATCTTACACTCTGTCAGAGGGTGTGAGGGAGGGAGGAGAGAACAGCTACGGCAGGCACTGCTGACCGCCTGTTCGATATCCTCCCCGCACTGTCTCTCCTAGGAAGTCTCGGGGTCTTCATGAGGGAAAACAATGGTTGCAGTTGGTGGAAGAAGAAATATGTCTGTGGTTCAAGTCTAATCTCTCACGTGAAGCTTGTCTGGACCAATAAAGCCCATGGTGGTCTATCTTTTGAATCCATATTAGTTACTGTCTTTACTGTTGGATAGCATTAAACCATCTTATGCCTCTCCTGCTGATGAGTTATATTTTTATTTAGTGTAATTATTACTTAACTTTTGATGTGTTCCCCCCTCCCCAATTTCACTGTAAGCACCTTCATTGGGACTGCTCTCATATGTCTTATATGGTTATGTCTTGAATTCCAATTACTAGAACATGACCTGAGATGATGTAATCAGGTAATGTAGATCAGGTAATGTTCAGGTTGTCTATACTTCCAGAAGTATGAGTCTGCTTTCAAATCTGTTTTCACTCATCTGAAACTTTTTGTCATTTTGTTGTGATAAAGGAGAGATCAATGAATACTATAAAAATAAATCCTATTAGTATGACAAAGGCATGTGTTCAAACCACTGTAGGACAAAGCTCAGTGCGTGCGGGGGTCACAAAGACACAGGGTGGCACCCCCAGTGGTGCTGCGAGCCCGCAGGTGGTGGGTAGCTCATTACACACCCTGTCTTATGCAGGGACTTTCAGCTCAGGTAACTTTGATTTCCTGTGGCCTAGAGAGGATTCTGAACCATTTATAAGTTTAGATCTTTGGAGATTGGTATGTAATTATCACAAAGCATAGCATAATGTCTTGCAGTTCATCAGGAATTCAGAAAAGATCGTTTAGTTGGCTAATGTGCTTAAAGATTAGAACTTATTCACCTACACAAATCAATTTCAGAGTCTTTCTCATATTCCCTATCTTTAACCTTAGTAAAGATATTCTTGGAAAACGACTTGGCAACAATCACAGAACATGACTAATGATGCTAAAACAAGTTAAAATTTATTTAGCAGTCAGATGAATGACCAACTAAAATAGATTTCTAGAAAACTAACTACTGGATGTCATTTATATTACCCTGCGAAATAAAGCATGAAAACTTAAGTATCAAAATTGCCAATTTCCTCAAGACTAAAAAAATCAGAGCTTGATTAAAACCTGGATGGAATTAGGTGAGCCCTAAAGACTCTTTTGGGAAACAAAGCAGAGGGAAAATCGTCTTCATGAATAAATACCAATCCTCAAAACAATACTACCACTGATAAAGAAGTAAGGTCAATTCTTAAAACTTCCTACTAGTTTGCTTGCATTTCAGAAAACAATGTCTTTTATAAACACATCGCACAAAGCTTAATTTGTTACCCCTCTATAGTCTTAGCTGAGTTTTGTGTTCTTCTATTATACAACCAGATCGGGGGCATTACCAGGAGTAAATGTGATACACCTTCATTTAAGAAAGGTAGCCTGTGGATTACAGAAAGTCTTTCTATGATCCATAAAAGGCAATAGTGAGAGGAAATAAGTTCTACGACCTAATACGTGATTCTTGTCCAAAATACGTCATACCTATATTGATGTTGAAAAAAATTGTTTCTCAATGATAAGATTAGACACATCATAAGCAGATTTCACCACTTTTAGGTTGATAACGACTTACTAGATTACTTTTTTTGTTTGTTTGTTTTTGTTTTTTTTTTGGCGGTACGCAGGCCTCTCACTGTTGTGGCCTCTCCCGTTGCGGAGCACAGGCTCCAGACGTGCAGGCTCAGCGGCCATGGCTCACGGGCGCAGCTGCTCCGCGGCATGTGGGATCTTCCCGGACCGGGGCACGAACCACTATCCCCTGCATCGGCAGGCGGACTCTCAACCACTGCGCCACCAGGGAAGCCTGGTTACTTTTGTTTTAATGTCTGTTTTCAACTGCTATTTCAGCCTTTTGTTAACTGACATCAACCATTTCTTAACCCTGGGATACTTTAAAAGATCAGCTGAGTCTTGAAATCTAAAAGGCATCATACAGTTTAAGGCACTAGGGACCCAAAGCAACAGATGTCCTTGCTTCAGTTTCTGGCCACCTGCTGCGTGAGAAACTGGTGATGATGATGATGTTAATGAAAAATTACCTTGAACTTTTCTAAGGACATGGAAAACCCCTGTATCACACTAAATGGGGCTGGAAATGAAAGCAAAATGGGAGCAAGGATGGTCGGTGCCTCGTCACAGGCTCTGGTGCCACCGTGACCACTCTGGTGGTCCCATGGGAGAATGAATTTCAGCTCTGGGCCTGAACATTTCCAACTGTGCATTATGCTGTGCAAAGCAACAATCTCAGCTTAACTCAATAAAGGCTTGTTTCTCACTCAGGCTCCACGTCTATCACGGGCTGACACGTGGGTTCTGCTCACCGTGCCAGAGGGAAGGAGAGGGCTGTGGAAAACCCTGCAGTGGCAACACATGCCTGCCACTGCTGTTCCCAACTCACGGGACACAACAGGCCACACAGCTCCAAAGGGTCTCAGGGGACGGGGTGGGGTGCAGTCCCGTCCAGTGCCCAGAGTGGCGCAGAACTGGAATGATTTGGCAAAGAGCACTGACCACGATAAATTATTTCCTAAAATAATAACCTGTAACTCGGAAAACCGTGCGCTTTCTCTTGAAAAGTTCTGTCTACTTACTTCCCACAACTTAGGCAATATACTAAATTTTGAATAAGAGTTGGGCATTCTGTTTCTGGGTTCACAGCAGGTCTACGTAGAGAGTCAGACTTACTCCGTTTCTATTTTTGCTCAACTTCTCAGCTTTAAGTTACAGTAGCACCATAAAGAAAAGTAATTAGCTGGTGCTGTAGACTAACCCATATGGCACCAGAAGAGGACAGAACGCAAATCAGACCTGTCTCCGTATGCTTTCTCACTTGTTATTCCTTACTCTGGTTCTTCAGAGACATGCTCTTTGTGCAGGCAAACAGCTCCTCTACTAATTTATTATGCCAATACATCCTATTTTTGTTGAGATTTTTAGTTATTATTTTTAATCTGAGTTACATATGTAACGCTGAAAAGAGTCCAATGGTTCTACAAGGCTTGTTATGAAAAGGAGTTCACACAGCCCCACCCTCTGCTTCCTGCTCTAGCAACCACTTTCAACTCTTTTACGCCTGCTTTTTTTCTCACCTTTATAGCTCTAGCTTATATTGCCACCTCTTGATTTTTCTAGAGTATTATTCGCTGATTTTCCAGGAAAGAAGATGAAGATGTCTGACCACCACCTACTCCTTCCCCTCCCCAAGCAAACGCAGTTACCCACCCACCTTTCTCAGTGGATTTTTATCACAGATTAACAGTCAACAGACTTACATCATAATGTTTATGTAAATCAGGCCTGGCTCAGTGACAGGGTTTATCAGTACCTTTCTGTCTTTTCCTATACACCCTTGGTTTTTCTTTGGAGTTACCTTGTCCTGTGTTTTTTGTTTTTTTCATTTTTATTGGCATATAGTTGTCCTGTGTTTTAATGGCTTCATTTTTAAAAAGTTATCACTAATTCAAACCTAAACTCACCTGTAGCTGTGTAAATTTCTCGATTTGTCCAAATATACGAGTCATTCTTTCAATTTCGTCTTTTTAGAGAAAACTGTCTGGAACCTTTTGAGTTGCTCCAGTCCAGGCTGGCTACTGCTCTTTGGATCTGCTAAACAGTCATGCTTTGTATACTCCGGGATTCCCTGCATTATCCTTCTGAGGAATCCTTTTGTCTCTCTCTGGTTGCTCTATTTCCTGTTCTCATGTATTCTTTACCCTTGGTACCTGTCCTCATTTTTGTAGAGTACATCCTCCAGTGGATTCTGAGAATGGGTGCAAGTGAATACATTTTTTGAATCTTGAATGTCTGAAAGTGGCCCTCACACATAATTAGCTTAGCTAGGGACTGAATCTAGGCTGGAAGTAATTTCCCTTCAGAACTTTGAAGGAATTTCTCCTCCATTGTCTTACTTCTGGTGTCACCATGTGAAATCTGTAGCTATTGTAATTCCTCACCCTTTGTTGGAAATCTTTATTTTTCCCCAACTCTACATGTTTGTAGGCTACCTCTTTGCTCCCAGGGTTCTGAGCCTTTTTGGTGGTGTATCTGGGTGTGGGTTTGTTTTTATTCACGTGGGACTTTCTATGACCTTTTTCAGTCTGAAAACTCAGGTCTTTCATTAGTGGAAAAACTAACTGAATTATATTTTTGATTATTTCCTTCCTGTCACTTTCTCTGTTCCCTCTTTCTGCAACTCCTGTTTTTTTTTTTTTAGATTTTGAACCTTCTGGGCTGGTTCTCTAATTTTTTTTTTATTTATTATATTTATTTCTCTTACCTTCCATTTCTGTCTTGTATCCTATTTTCTGGGGAGGTTTCCTCAATTGTATCTTCCAACTATTCTATTGAGTTTTACATTTCAGATGTCATCTTTTAATTTCTAATAGGTTTTGTTGTTATTCTCTGGATGAATATATTTTTCTGAAGCGTTCTCCTGCAAAGACTTGTTTCTTCCCAGTTGCTTTTTATCTATTTGTTTCTGCCTGTCTGTCACGATTAGATGCTCTCCTCTAGTGTCTGGTGATTCTTGCCTGTCTTGCCCATATAAAATAGTGTGAACTACAAGTTAAGAGAAGTTTCTGTGCTTAGATGGGCCTGTGATGGTTGAGTTCACTGTAAAGAGAACTGACTGTCTCCCTGGAGAACCCCTAAGGTTTTTTTAATTTGTGACTTCTGCCTAGAGAAAACCCTTCCAATCTCCTGCCTGAAGGGACATACTTACTGGTGTTCTGGGAAGCAAGTGGGGTGAGGCCTGGGGATCTCAATTCAGTATTTAAATATATTCAGCACCCTTTTCCAGGAGGGTGGTCTCATACTCGAATATTCCTGATCTCTCTCAGTCCAGAGACATTCTGTTTCACACTTCCCAGAGAATTAAACCTCCAGTCTTCTGCCAGAGCGAGGATGGGAATCTATCCGTTTCTTGAAGAAACTTCTAACCAGTCCTCATGTCTTCAGCTCCACCTTCACCCCGCTTCCAGTTCCTGAGCTTCTAGAGGGTTTTACCGTCTCACTCAGGTTGCTTCTTGGTTTTTCCCTACTGCTGGCTTAGCATTCCCAGCTTTCTTCGGCCGCTAAGTTAGCTTCCACTTAACATCTGCTCTCCAAGTAACAAAAAGCTAGCTGCTATGGTCTCTCCTGTTTCCTTATTCCTCTAGGGTTTATCTGAAATGACCTTAACTGTTCCTGGAGTGGAGTTTAGGAGGCAGCAGAGCTAACTGCTTGCATTTAAGCTGCCATTTGCAAATGGAAGCTCCACTCTGCTCTTCTACAAATTAGAGAAGCACGGTTCCTACCCGTGGAAAGCGCCCCGAGAGAGTATGTGGTGAACCGTTCCCTTCAGAGGGCAAAGTATGCTGTTTAACTTGCAGATGAGGTGGCGGAAGCACCAGGAAGCTGAGTGTCATACAGTCACGCAGATAGATACCATGCTGTTATCTGGCCTATGTACCTTAAATAATTATCCCTCAAAGGTTGTACAGCCCGCCCCTCCATCTTAGCACTGTTTCAGCAACAGCTAGTCCTTGGCTGTAAGACCTTGCATTTACAGCCTCTTCCAGTGGGCAGATGAATTCTTCATATTAGAATACTGGGTGGAACTAGCTATCAAGCGTGACTAAATGTTTTATCTCTTGTGAAGGTGACTTAAACATTTTTCCAGAAACAATGAGATTTTTTAAGTACTGTAGTTGATATGCGTTAGCTGTGTCCTTTTGAGTAATGTATACAAAGGATCTTAGACAGCAGCTATCACTACACCATAATTTAAAGGTAATCTGTATAACTTTTAAAAACAATTGGTAAAATAGCTGTTTTTCATTTTCAAGAAATACTTAAAACTGAAAAAAACAGCTTGGTTTAAGTGTCTTATTCTACGGTTTGGTATAATGCTATTTCTTAGCATTTTAGAAGACAATGCAGGCTTTGACAAAGGCATTTGTAGAGGAAAAAAAGGATGAAGATTTGGGATTCAACTTATCTTAATTGATGCTATTTTCCCTCACCCCCACCCCAGTGTACTATAGATCAGGGCATTAAAATATTACTAAGTGATAATAATAAAAATATTTCTGATGAAATAGTTCATTTTAGTCCGTAAAAATTTTAAGAACTTTATAAAACTAGGCACGAAGAGAGGCTTTCACAAATGCAGCATTCTAGAGGAAAATGTAGGATAAAAAGAAAACCGTCCTTAAAATACTTACAGATTCTTTTCTGCCCATAGTTTTGCTGTGTGAGCGTGAACGGGAGATGTTGCTGAAAAAGGAATCCTTTTTAGTAGCAGATGAAGGTGGGGAGCCAGTGAACTCTCTTCCTCCAGGCAAACTCTCAATACTTGGAGATGAACGGATGTTTTTAGAGCTTTGTCCTGTAAGAAGAATTAAGTAGCAAGAATGAGACACCAGACTCTTTCACTGCTACTGAATTTACTGCTTTTAATAAATGACCAATTAGAATACTTCTTTATTCACACTGTCAACATAATGACACTGTGGAGTGTTAAGATGCATGTATTTTTATGTATCAGAATAGCTGTCGATGTTTTAAAGCTAGTTTTCTGCGCGTTATTTTAAGCTACACTGGTCCAAGTGTGGCACACATATCAAAAAACGAAAAAATCCAATTTTCAGAAATCACAGGTGAAATGACTGGATTTTCCCTCACTAATGGAATCATCCTTAATAACAGAAGCCAGAAACAATTATATGGCACATTATATTATTAATATATACAAAAAAAAAACCCCTAAATCCTTCACCAGTTTTTCAAAAGCACCCCTTTCCTTTTCATTAATTGCAGAACAGATACACCGCTACCCCCAGGCCATAGCAGAAGCATCTGGAAATGGGACAAGGTGCTGGCTCAAGGGCTACATCCAAGACTGGTCCCCACATCAGAGTGGGTGCATCTGTGACTCCCTGCAGTGCCTTTTTCACTGAGAGGTTCTGGAGCCACGAAGCTCCCTTAGACAGGAGCAAGGGCTCTAGGAAGGCCTGCTGGGAGGGTGGCACGGCGCAGAAGATAGGTGAACAGAATTGGCTGCGGCCAGACCCACGCAGGTCTCACGTATACGATGGGGACATTTCCAGAAGGTTGTTATGAGGATTTAAGGACCTAGCGCAGCACCTGGTGTGCATTCAGTTATTCATTCATTCACCCATAGTAACTGAGCACCTAGTAAGTATCAGGCACTTAGCGGGGCAGGGAGACTGGAAACTGAGCCATCTAAACTCCCATCCCTCAAGGCATTCAGTTTCTAGTGAGGGGAGACAGACACATACATTCCTAAAATATATATGATTTTAGATGGTAGTAAACACTGTGGGGAAAAAGAAAGCAGGAAAGGGGATTGTCAGTGTCGGAGGAAGGTGTGTAGTTTGAAATAGGATGGTCAGGGAAGGCGTCACTGAGAACTGACGTGCAGGACATTTGGGCAAAAACTTGAAGAAGGTAAAATACCAGCTTTGCAGACAATATGAAGGGACAGCAAGTACCAAGGCCCCAAGCAGGACCTTGGTGGTTCTGAAGAACAGCAGAGTGGCCAGTGTGGCTAAAGCTAAGAATGAGGGGAGCGGATGGGGCCTGGGGGCATCACATCAGGTGAGGAATTGCAGACAATTTTGATGACTTTTCCTCTGAGAAGCGAAGCCAGTAGAAGCTGCTAGAGGATTTGAGCAGAAGAGTGACATGATTTGACTTAATTTTAAAAGGATCCCTCTGACTGCTGCATTGGGAACAGTTTAGGGTTGTCAGAGAGCAAAAAAAAGAGGGGAAACAATTTTTGCCATTGCAAAAATCCAAGTCAGCAGAATGATCACAGCTTAGTGGTGAGAAGAGGTCAGATTCTATACAAAACTGATGAGATTTACTGACGAATCCATGAGAGGAATGAGAAGGGTCAAGTTTAACTCCAAGTGTTAGATAGTGGTATGAGGTGAGCATCTCTGTGAATATGCTAAAAACCACTGAATGATACACTTAAAGAAAAGTGAATTTGATGGCATATGAATTATACCTCAATAAAGCTGTTATTTTTATAAAGTCAGTTTTCACACGTGACTGTCAGTCAGCGACCAGCAGTAAAGGGCCGACCCATTTCCACCTGACGACACAGGGCTCCTCTACTAGGAACTCGGCCTCAAGGCTTCCTGCT
>NW_006798629.1:5061459-5075986 GCF_000442215.2 Lipotes vexillifer | reverse complement strand
AAGGCTCCCTGCTGAGCCTCCAGAGACCTCCGTGAGGTCTGCATCGCAGTCTGATGACACCCCCCTTCTTAGTTCCATCCCCTCCTCTTTTCCTTTCACAGATGTCAGTCCCCTTTGTGTCCCCCTTGTGTACTTCTAACTCCGTCTCAGGGTCTGCTTCCTGGAGAATCCAACCTGCAGTGGGTGATGTCAGAGCTGAGCCCTGAGGAGGACAGAGGTGGTCTTGAGGTTGGGAAAGGAGGGGCAGCAGAGTCCCAGGCCATAGAAGCATCTGATGTTGACTTCAGGGTCTAGACTGTCTAAGTCCCCCACACCTTCCCTTCTTCCCTCCTCTGCCTCTGTCTGTTTCCCACCCACCTGCAGGCTCTAGGTCATAACTTCCCTGGGCTATGCTGCATGGTGACAAGCTCACTGCTAGAGGGTCCTAGAACACTGGAGCTGAAAAAGACCTCAGGAACCACCTATTTATTTTCTCTTTTTAAAATTATGCCACTAATTCGTAAATACATTTTTATTGTAAACAGACTAAATGTGAAAATTGCCTTTACAAAAAAATATAACAGATTTATTGAGATATAATTCACAGACCATAAAACTCACCTTTTAAAAATGTATAATTCAGCGGTTTTTAGTATATTCACAGAGATTCTCAACTATCACCATCTAATTTTAGAACATTTTTATCACCAAAAAGCCCAAACCTGTGCCCCTTAGCAGTTCCTCCCGATACCCCCTGGCTACCACTAATCTACTTTCTGCCTTTTCTAGAAATGTCATATAAATGGAATTATACAATATGTGGTCTTTTGTGCCTGGCTTCTGTCAGTTGGCACAATGTTTCCAAGGTGCATTCACGCTGTAGTCTGTGTCAGTACTTCATTCCTTTTTACTGCCAAATACTACTCTATTGTATGGATAGACCACATTTTGCTTATCCACTCATCAGTTGATGGACATTTATAGCTTGTATCCATTTCTTGGCTATTATTATTATGTTTGTACCACTAACAGTCGTGTATAAAATTTTGTGTGGACCTATGTTTTCATTTCTCTTGGGTCAGTACCTAGGAGTGAAACTGCTGGGTCAATATGGTAAGTCTGTGTTTAACATTTTGAGAAACTGCCAAACTGGTTTTGAAAATAGCTACACCATTTTAACATTTCCATCAGCATCCTATGAGGGTTCCAGTTTCTCCACATCCTTGTCAACACATATTTTTGGCTGTTTTTTATTTTAGCCACCCTAGTGGGTATGAAGTGGCATCTCACTGTGATTTTTATTTGCAATTTACCAATGCAAATGACTAACGATGTTGCGTTCATGTGCTTATTAGATAGTTGTATATCTTCTGTGGAGAAACACCTATTCAAATCTTTTGCCCATTTTTAACACTGGGTTGTCTTTTTATGGTTAAGCTGTAAGGACTCTTCATATATTCTATTTCAGATATATGATTTACAAAGAATTCTCCCATTCTGTGCACTGCCTTTTCACTTTTTCACTGCCTTTTCACTTTTGGTATCCTTTGAAACCAAAAAGTTTTTAATTCTGGTGAATTCACCTATTTTTTCTTTTGTTGCTTGTGCTGTTGGTATCATGTCTAAGAAGATACTGCCTAATTACAAAGATTTACTCCTACATTTTCTTTCAAGAGTGTTATAGTTTTAGCTCTTGCGTTTAAGTCTGGTCCATTTTGAGTTGATTTTTGTATATAATGTGAGGAAGTAGTACCACTTCATTCTTTTTCACGCAGAGATCTAGTTTTCCCAGGACTATTTCTAGAAAAGACTATTATTTCCCCACTGAATGGTCTTGGTACCCTTGTTGAAAATCGACTTACCACAAATGTAAGGGTTTATTTCTATGCTCTCAACTCTATTCCATTTATACATGCCGATCTTTATGACAGTACCACACGGTCTTCATTACTGTAGCTACACAGTAAGTTTTGAAATCAAGGAGTATGAGTTCTCCAATTTTGTTCTTTTTCAAGACTGTTTTTCTGCCTTTAGGGGGATTCTGCATTTCCAGATGAATTTTATGATCACCTTGTCAGTTTCTTCCAAAAAGACACCTGAGATTTTGAGGGTGATTGCAATGAATACATAGATCAATTTGGGTAGTACTGCTCTGTTAATAATATAAGACATAAACAAAATACGTTTATACTGTATTTTATATTTACCTATGTAGTTACCTTTATCGGTGCTCTTTTTCTTTGTGTGGATCTGAATTCACTTATAGTATCCCTTCATTTCAGCCCGCAGGACTCCGTTTATTATGTCTTACAGGGCAGATTTGCTAGTATTGGATTCTGTTTTCGTTTATGTGATTGTCTTAATTTCTCCTTTCTTTTTGAAGGATAGTTTTACTAGATATAGAATTATTGAATATATCATCCTACTGCCTTCTGGACTCCATGATTTTTTATGACAAGTCAGCTGTTAATCTTATTGAGGTTCCCTAGTATATCGTGAATTGTTTTTCTCTTTCTGCTTTCAAGTTTCTCCCTTTGTTGCTGGCTTTTAGCCAGTTTGTCCATGCTGTGTCTAGGTGTGGATCTCTTTGAGTTTACCCTATTTGGAGTTAACGGAGCTTCTTGGATACACAGACTAATGTTTTTCATAAAGTTGTGGAATACTTCTGCCAGCACTTCTTCAGATATTCCTTCTGCACCTTTCTCTCTCTTCTCTCCTGGAATTCCCATCATCTGTATGTTGGTATATTTGATGGCATTCTCCAAGTCTTTGAGGCTCTGTTCATTTTCTTTCATTCTTTTGTCTTTCTGCTTTTCAAATCAGATCATCTCAATCGACATATCTTTAAGTTATGATTCTTTCTTCGGTAAGCTCAGATCTACTGTTGATCCTCTATAGTGAAATTTTCATTTGAGCTATTGTATTTCAACTCCAGAATATCTATTTGGTTCTTCCAAAAAAAAAAAAAAATCCTATCGCTTTATTGATATTCTCTGTTTGGTGAGAAACTGGTCTCATACATTCCTGTAGATCTTCAGACACAGTTTGAACTTTTTCAAGATATTTGTAATAGCTGACTTAATAGCTTACTGATCTAGTAAGTCAAGTAAGTGTCTCTGCTTCCTCAGGGGCAGTGTGTATTGATTGCTTAATTCCCTATAATATGGGCCATACTTTCCTGTTTCTTTGTATGTCTCAGACTTTTTATTGAAAACTGGCCATTTTAATAAAATAATGTGGCAGCTCTGCAAATTAGATCCCATCCCAACCCCCAGATTTGTTTTTCTTGCTGTTTGTTTTGTTTTTTAGTGACTTCCCTAAACTAATTCTGTAAAGTCTATATTCTTTGCTGCTGTGTGCCCCTGAAGTCTCTGCTCGGTTAGCTTAGTGGTCAGTTAAGAGACAGAAGTTTCCCTTCCTTAAATGCCTTGAACCAGTCAGTCTCTGAGCCTCTGCAGAGGGCTCTGTACGTGTGTCTTCGGGCATGCCTTCAGTGCTCAGCAGGCAGTTTACAATTCTGCTCTAGCTTTCATTCTTGTCTATGCAGAGCCTCAAGTTCATCCAGAATTGACAGATTAAACCCTTTTTAAATCTTCCCTGGGCATGTGTATAATCTTGCATGTGTGTGGCCTTCTCGATTCCCAGAAATATACTGGAGCTTTTCAAAACCCCCGATGGACATCTCATTCCTTAGATTTTCCTTTTAAGTTTTTTGCTAGCCGCTGATTTTCCTGTTAAGTTTTCGCTTAGCCTCTTGTTTGCTCCATTTCTGCCTTGGGCAGCTGTGATGTTAAGTAACTGCCACTGATTATTTTCAATGGATGCTCTGTGGATAGGGTATCTCCCTTAGCGAGTTCTGATTAAAGTCCAATAAAGACAAGCCCTAAGAAAGAGGTTTTTTGAGAGTGCTGCTGCACAGGTCAACTACTGACATTTACTGGGGATGGGACTTTTAGGGTGCTCCAAATTCATTCTTTTTCCTCCAGTGGTTGAGAGGCTGCTGTTTATCAAAGGCTATGGCAGAGCTGGGGAGAGAGGGTGGAAATAGGGAAAGTTAAAATGTTACAAAGCATGCTGTTGTTGACTTTAAAAAATTTATATGGACAACGTGAGAGCTGCGAGTTAAGTTTTATTTGGGGCAAAATGAGGACTGCAGCCCCCGGAAACAGCGTTTTCAGATAGCTCTGAGAAGCTGCTCCGAGGAGGTGAGGGGGGAGGGGGCCGGCAGCGGGTGGCGGGGGGGGCCAGGTTATATAGGAGTTCTGTAACAAAGGGCAGGTAGTCTGAACATCAAAAGATTATTGTTAAGTAGAGAAAACCAGGTATCTCAAGTTAAGACATTTAGCGCTTTTCTATACACGGGAAGATGCAAGAGTCTTGGCTCACTGATATCATTCCTTTGATATGCACCTCAGCTATCTGCAGCAAGCATCCTGACACATCCTGAGTTTCCTCAGGGCTCACCGCAGGGAGTGGTTGCAGTCTGATGGCTGCTAGATGGCAGGTATTCTTTTCAGCCCTGAGTTTCCTCGGCTCACGTTGGAGGGCTGCGATCCTTGATGACTGTGACATCCTCTGTTTATTGATATAGCAGGAAAATATTTCATTTCTCACGGTAGTTACTGAGATTCAGCCATTTTTTTCTTGAATAGATGTTCCTCAAATTGACTCAATCCTTCGATTAATTTTCAGAGTTCTGAACAAGTTGATTTTGGCATTCTTGCCATTCTTCTTGTTACTTTTATGGAGAAACAGATTTTTCAGAGGTCCTTATTCTGTTATTCCAAAAGTACATCCCTCTGTAACATGTTTTTTGGACTTGGTTATGAAAATGTGTCTTTCATTTATATAAAAATCTGCCTTACCTTTTTTAAGGAACGTGAAGAAAGAAATTTTGTAGCACTCCTGAATAATTGGGATTTTTATAATTTTTTGCCTTTGCAAACAAAATGACAACCCTGTGGAGAGGTACATATTTAGGTACAGTTGGCTATTTCTGTAACATAAATTTATATACATGGAACTGCTATGTTTAATGGTATGTACATTTTAAATTTAGATGATTCCAAATTGCTTCCTCCTAGGATTTTAACAGACATATATGTGTGTAATATATATGTGTAAATGTAATATGATGTATGACATCTTTATCTACTTACTTATTTGGTTAATCTGATGGAAGGAAGACTTCATTATGTTAGCTTGAAGTTTCTTGATAACTAGTGAGGCTGAATATATATATATATATATATATATATATATATATATATATATATATATATATATATATATATATATATATATATATATATATATATTTATTATTTATTTTTTTGGTACGCGGGCCTCTCACTGCTGTACTGTTGTGGCCTCTCCCGTTGCGGAGCACAGGCTCCGGACGCGCAGGCTCAGCAGCCATGGCTCACGGGCCCAGCCGCTCCGCAGCATGTGGGATCTTCCCGGACCGGGGCACGAACCCACGTCCCCTGCATTGGCAGGCGGACTCTCAACCACTGCGCCACCAGGGAAGCCCTGAATATCTTTTTAAACAACATCTCTTAACATTATAATATGGGCCATCTGAAGGTCCTCTGTGAATTGTCTCTGTTAATTTCATTAAGAAAAACTGATTTAGGGGAGTTCCTCCTAAATTCTAGAACATAGCCCTTTGTATATGTCTGTGTATGTCTACATTTACTTTTATGGCTTCTGTTTTTAGGGTCCTACTTAGGAAGGCATTTCTTACCCAAGATGATAAAGTGAAAAACAACTTAAGTGTTGATTATAAACCTAGGTTTTCCTTTTTCCTTTTATGAACATTTTCTCCTTGCTCCTTGGAACTCTACTCCTTAAGAAGCTTTTACTGCCTTGGGGTGGCGGAAGATAAAGCTAAAACAAAAGGAATGTTTGCTCAGCTTTGAGTTTCAAGTTACTTTTAAAAGTCCACAGAAAAAAAGAAATCTAAGAAGCCAAAGCATTTTGATTCACGAGAACATGGTTTTCTTCACAAAATGAAATGAAAAAAATTCCATCTTTTTCTAAGTTTATACAACTGAATTTATCTGTCCCTTCAAAATTTGGATCATTCACCTATAACTCTGGTGCTGGTGACTTTTGAAAGGTACTACTATAGCGGCTCTTTGGATTTTTTTCTATGTTAATTCCTCTATTAAAGTTTCCTACTTTTTCTTGGGTCAATTTTGATCATTCATATCTTTCCCCCAAAAGCCATATTATATGGCAGGTGGAACAATGCCTATGCCCTTAATCTCCAGAGCCTATGAATATGCTACTTTATGTGGTGAAAGAGACTTTGCAGGTGTGATTTAAAGAACCTTAAGACGGGAAGAGTATCCTGGGTGATCATGGTAGGTTAGTGTGAACACGAGTCCTTACAGTGAAACAGGAAAGTAGAAGAAGGAGTCAGAGCTGTGACTAAAGAAAAAGAAGGCAGGGCTTCCCTGGTGGCGCAGTGGTTGAGAGTCCGCCTGCCGATGCAGGGGACACGGGTTCGTGCCCCGGTCCGGGAAGATCCCACATGCCGCGGAGCGGCTAGGCCCGTGAGCCACGGCCGCTGAGCCTGCGCGTCCGGAGCCTGTGCTCCGCAACGGGAGAGGCCGCAACAGTGAGAGGCCCGCGTACCGCAAAATAAAAAAATAAAAAAAACAAAAGAAAAAGAAAAAGAAGGCAGCTGAAGCAGGAGAGGGAGCTGACCTGGTGGTGTTGGCTTTGAACCTGGAGGCAGGGACGTGAGTCAGTGTGGATCCTCTAGAGCTGGCAATGGCCCTCAGATGATGGCCAGTGAAGACATGGGGAGCTCGGTTCTATAGTCACAAGGAAGTGAATTCTGCCAAGAACACAGATGATTCTCCCCTAGAGCCTCCTGACACCTTGGTTTTAGCTTGCTGAGACCTGAATCAGACTTTTGATTCACAGAACTGTTACAATAGTGGGAAATGCTCATTATTATTTCTTAAGTATTTCAGGAGTATTTCTCTACTTATGATCTCTAGACTCTTGAACATTTGACATTATAGTTCAGATTCTGAGTTAATCTAAAATTCCAGGTAGAATCATTTAAATTTTATTATACTGCTGGAAAAAGTTAGAATTCTGTGGACTATAACAACTTTTGCCCCCATCTTTCTTCCAAAATGGGAAAAAAAAAAAATAGCATATATTTTAAGTGCTCCAAGGTCCTGTGTGGCTAGCGGACACCACACTGGACAGGACAGGTATACCACTTAACAGTCTAAATTTCCAAATGTTTTTCACAACATGCAGGCTGTTGCGTAAAGTAACCATCATAACAAAATAAGCTAATGACATATCTAGGAGAGATCTTTCAAATACCTGCTTTAATAAATTAGCTCATCAGTTATTTACTGGGTGAGATTTAGTATCCAGTTGTCCAATCCAGAAAGAACTTAAAAGTGTCTTGTTCTCCCTAAGTTTCTTTAGTAGCTATTATGCTCCTGGGCAAACTACCTTTTCAGAGATAACACTAAGTCAGCTCTTATCAGAATTTACCTCTGAATGATCAAACTCCAAATTGGTGGTAGTATTAATAAAGTACTACTTGGCCTGTAACTCGTATAAAAACCCTGTACTAAATACATTTCCCCTCAATTACAGAAATTAGCTAACATTTTTGTGCCCTTTGGGACCATAGACATTTAGACCTTAAGAAGACAGAGTCACCAGCACGTGAGACAGAAGAAAGGACCGTCAGACTTCCCGTCCTTTCCAGGCCTGGCACACGGATCAGGACAACACGGGGTAAATGGATGAAATGGAATTCCATCACCCGGGCCTCACCCGGGCCTCACCCGGACAGCTCCCAAGCTGAGGAGTCAGGACTCTCAACACGCCTGTAGCCCATAAACTGCACAGTAGCCCTGATACTCTTGTAAACCTTTGAAAGTTTTTAACTGACAGGTACGGCATTAACCATTTCTTGTGTTGCACCGAAACGTGATGCTCATTCCTAGAGGAGCCTGAGGAGACCTGCCGAGATCCCCGCTTCGTGATCAAGGCACTTGTTATCCCAGACGCGGGAAGCGTGGGCTGCCGCTGGCTCTCACAGCTTCGTCTCTGGAAACAGCCCCAGCCGAGGAGAGCTGCTTTGCCCAAGATCATGCCCCTTCCCCGGGGAACAGCTCCAATCCAGTGACTGGTTTGGGTGGACAGAGGACAAAGGCTGGCCCCCTTGTCTCAAAACAGACAACTGAGGGCAACACTGCTTCTTTGACTCCCCACGTATTGACCCTGAGGGCACTCCCCCAAAAGCTTCCTACCCAAATTCTCCAAAGTCCTGACCCAAGACAATTATGTACGATTATATGGTAAGGCACTCTTGAATATACTAAATACAGACCTATTCTCAAGCCACCTCGGGCACGCCCAGTCTTCCTTTCATAACCAAACATCGGGGAACAAGCCCTATGCAGACTGATCTGAGGAAATGTCTCTTGGAAACTCTGCCCAGCGCTGAGGATGGGGGGATGACCACAGGAGCTCGTGAGAAGCTCCTAAAACAGCTGCACAAGGGAAACACACAGACTTGTACCTGCACTGACTGACCTACAACCCCAGGTGGTAAAAGCAAACACTGAAGTATGAACAGCGGGACTCTGGAAGCACAAAAGAGGGACCATCCAATCCTGTCTCAGGCCATAAGAGTTGTGAGCGACATCTTGAAATCTGAGGAGTGGGCAGTGGTGGGGGTCATGGCTCAGGGAAGGTCATTTGGGGGCAGAAAAGATGGTATTTACAGGCAGTTAGACTCCTGGGAACATCGAGCTCAGACAAAGCCTGATTAATCCTTCAGCGCTTCCTGCCATCCATATGGAATTGAAAATGACACCAATACCAGTGTAAACAAAATAGGATTAAGTTCAACAGAGTGCTTCTGTTGTTTCATTTGATGATTACATCCATGGTTTTCTCGGGGGTGGGCTGGGGTGGGGAGGAGGGAATCAAATTCTTTCTAAAATTTGCCGGTACCCCAAATGTGAGCTGCTTTCTCTCTTGGTCATCCAGCTCTGGGGGAGGGAGGCAAGAGGGAAGATGGGGCTCTAAAAATGGGGCCAGCTAGACCAAGAAGAGCAGCTTGTTCTCATGTGAAGGGGTTTGGCCTTTCTCTTGTCAGTAGCGATGGGAGTTATTACAGATGTTAAGCAGGAAAGTAGCCTGAGTTTTACAGGAGCTTGGCTGAACGAGGCATGCCCTGCACTGGCCCATGCAAGAGATTATAAGGCTTCAACTAAAGCTGGGGTGATAGATTTGAGAGACACTTGCAAAGCACAATTCCTCAAAGCAATACCTGCTGAGTCAGCACCTGCGCTGGAGTCTGAGCTCAGCTGGTATCTAGTTGTGCGGCCTTGAACGAGTCACTGACCCTCCACAGGCCCAGTTCTCATCCACAAGGGAGGCATCCACTTCACGCGCTCTGTGTGTCCTAGGTGGGTGGCGTGTGTAAAGGGCTCAGCATGGCTCCCGGCGTCTGCTACACGCTGCGCAGACCCAGGCCATTAACCAGCATGCTGGGCACTTCCAAATCCAGGGCAGGCAGGTTCACGGGCAGTCCTGTGGTCACAGACCTGCCAGTGCTCTCCTGCTGGCCTGTCCTTACACTGGCTGCACTGCCCGGTGACCGCCCGCAGACCTGGGCTAATTGGCTCTGAGCCCAGGACCACCACGTACGCCATGCCCGGGAGCGCCTGCGGGTTCGGATGCACGCCCTGGTGCGAGCTGCATCTGCGCAGGACGGGGACGTACCTTTTTCTAACATGCACAAAGGGACTCCTTGGACTAGCTATGGCCGTGTCTGGGTATATTAAATCTTTCCTTCACTCTGTCCTTCTCTGAAAGATTCAATAAAACTTCTGGGTCCCCTGTGCTACGTGTCAATGGAGGTTATCTGTCAAGCGCCTGAGTTGACTGAACGAGCTTCACAGGCATCAGTGGGGACCCTGACCACAGAGTGGCTGGGAGAGAGGAAAGGAGGAAGGGGAAGAATATTTATTAAGTTCCTACTATGCCTCATGTATTTTCATGACTTTTCTCTCATTAAACTCAGTGGGAAGCAAGAACAGGGGTTGGGCTGTATTCCTAAATAGTCGGGCAGAACCCCCATAAACCTGAGACCAGCTGGGGGATTTGGACACAGGATAGCCAAAGGCAAAACGTTCAGGAGGCTAGGAAGTCTGGGGGTCGCTGGTGGGAGGCCTGGCTCAGAGAAGCGGGAAGGGCAAAGCCTTTGGGAAGCCTGGTGCTGTGGCCACAGGAAAGGGGTCGCCTTGACGTCATTCAGTGACCCGGAGAAGACAGGACGAAGCTGGGCCCCGCCTGGTGACACTTTGGTACCTCACAGACCTGAGTGACAGACAGCAAGAGGGCTCAGGTCTACTCATTAGAAATATACATCTTGGTGCCACAAGAGGGGAAAGGAAGCAGGCTGTACCTGAAGCCCCTGAAACAGACCTGGTTCTAGCCTGGCCAGAGAGGTCAAGCTTTATCAAGGCAGTGACGGAAGCAGGACCCTAACCCAGGCCCTACTCCAGAGCCCGGGCTGGGCAAAGATGCACCACCATCCTGCTCTCCTACAAAGGGCTGCAGTAAATGTGACTTCGAATTAAAGAAAAGTGGAATGAGGTGTCTGGATATCAAAGGGCAAATTCTGACCTTGTTCTCAATCCAAAAACAACTCATTTATTCAATGTTTTTTTTCCAGTAAGTGTTCCAAAAAGAGGCGTTTTCTAGCTAATTGATGCGTCCCCAAATTTGTTTTCCATGTTCTGTATCTCTCTGCAATTGTTCAGAACATAATGGAACTACCTGTTCTGCTTCAGGACTATCATGTCTCAACAACACCCGGAGGGACCGGTACCGGGTCATCTACCAGGATAACCTTTTGGCTCTGCAGTCTCCTCCCTCACCCTTGTGGGCAGCAGCAGCTCTCTGTCCTCTCGTCACCATGTCCTGCTCCAGTTGATTTGACCTCCCTCTCCTTTGTTCTACCCATTTGCTGCTTGTCACCTGCACTGGGACTTATCTGTTAGTGTTTTCATCTTGAAGGTCCAGAGTGAAGTCATCTCCAGGCACAAGCTGTTAACACATTAATGTGACTCGCATGTTGTTTCTCAGTTTAAAATCTATTTTTTTTTTTTTCTTACAAGGCATTATAAGAAACTTAACAGTGGATACCCTTAGTGAAATGGGCTGGCAGAAAGAAGTGGGAGGAGAAAAGGGGGTTGTTTTATTTCCCATGTAATGCCTTTAATTAATTGGGGATTGTCTAATATTATATGTACTTCAGTTTTACCTTAAGAATGTCAACAGTGGTTATCTAGGCAGGGAGATTTTTGATCTTTCTCAACCTTTTTTATTTAAAAAAGCAACCTGATACATGCACCCCTATGTTCATAACGGCACAATGTACAATAGCCAAGACATGGAAACCACCTAAACGTCCATCAACAGATAAATGGATAAAGAAGATGTGGTACATATATACAATGGAATATCTCTCAGCCACAAAAAAGAACGAAATAGTGCCATTTGCAGCAACATGGATGGACATAGAGAGATTACTATACTAAGCAAAGTAAGTCAGAAAGAGAAAGACAAATACCATATGATTATCACTTATATGTGGAATCTAAAATACGACACAAATGAAGTTATCTAAGAAACAGAAACAGACTCACAGACACAGAGAACAGACTTGTGGTTGCCAAGGTGTGGGGAGGGGAGGGGAGGGATGGACTGGGAGTGTGGGATTAGCAGTTGCAAACCATTACACATGTAATGGATAAACACCAGGTCCTACTGTATAGCACAGGGAACTAAATATATTCAATATCCTGTAATAAACCATAATGGAAAAGAAAAATAAAACAACCCGATAAATGTTATATAATGATATCTATACATTCATGTTAGTAACATAAATACATATACACGAATACAAATTTTAACACTGCCTATGGCAATAACTTACGAAATCTAAATTTCTTTCCTAAGGGTCCATTATATGATAATACTTATATACTTCTGTTGTTGGAAATTCTAAATTCTCTTTGGAAGTAATGTCTGTGTATATGCATGTGTCTATCTCCCCATATTTTAAAGTTTTTTAGTTTATGAATTAATAATTCCTAAGTATCTCTCAAAAAAAGTTCCTGGGGGTAGATGTGCCATTTCCAAAAACAATTTTGAAGAAACCCTTTGAGTTGCCAAAAGTGAACTGTCCTGTGGCACATTTTTTTATGATTGCAACCTACACTGAGAAATATAAAATGGAACTTTCCAACAATTTTCCAAATATTATTTATTGACTAAATTGTGAGATCTCACTTTATATTCAGAATTTTCTTCAAAAAATTAAAACCTGTATAATTATTGTGTGTTAAAAGGCAAAGATACAGATATGAAACCTCATGGGAAGAAAAGACTATCTACAATCAAAGAATCATTGAAAATATTGACATTTACTTAATTTCTTGAAATTTGCTCCACTGCTTTGAAAAAAGATACTTGGGAAGTCTAAATGTTAGTTTTATTTCCCTGAAGTGAAAAGTATACCCACTCTTTTGGGTTTAGCACGTCTGATGAGATTCTCCAGTTTCCAATATTACTGACCCTATCAAGCAGAGATTGTTAGAAAGTTTTTTGTTGCCACCACTGACTATTTTGGTTTACTTCTACTTCCCCTTGCTTTCTGACACTCTGCAGGAAGTGTGTTGAGGGAAACACACTGTGACTTCTCCAAATCCGGGTAGGTATCATCCTACTGTCTCATCACAGATTGGAAGCTCTTTATCTGGCCTCATGTCCCATTAAGCCACTGGACTCTTCACTGTCAGACTGATACAGTCTCTGTTGGAGCAGGGCAGGCAGGGTAATTTAGAACAGGGTATCAGAAAAGGAGCTGGTTCCCGACCATGTGGGCTTGCTGGGTCATCTGAAGCACAGGGGATGCCCCAGCAGCCTGGTGAAGCTGGAGGGAAGTCCAAGGGACTGATGAAAACAGAGCTCGGCACACAGTAGGCACTCAATGAACACTTGTTGAATAAGTGAATGAGATGATTCTATTTCTACAACACAAGTCATTTGAACAAAATGACACAACCTCCTTCTTTAAGAGTCTATTTAAAAAGCGACACTGCTCACGTGGCTCTGGTCTGCAGGAAAACATGGACTGAGCAATAGCATAAAAGCAGAAGTCAGAAGAGACAAGCCAGCCTTCAGCTTTCTCTTTCCACAGGTATAAAATGATCGGGCTTCAATACCCAGAGGAATACTCTGCGGTGAACTCACTGTGGGATAACAAAACTCTGGTTAAAAAGTTGTCTGGGGGACTTCCCTGGTGGCGCAGTGGTTGAGAGTCCGCCTGCCGATGCAGGGGACGCGAGTGCGTGCCCCGGTCCGGGAAGATCCCACATGCCGCGGAGCGGCTGGGCCCGTGAGCCATGGCAGCTGAGCCTGCGCGTCCGGAGCCTGGGCTGTGCAACGGGAGAGGCCACAGCAGTGAGAGGCCCGAGTACCGCAAAAAAAAAAAAAAAAAGTTGTCTTGGGGGGAATTCCCTGGCAGTGCAGTGGTTAGGACTCCGTGCTTTCAGTGCCAAGGGCCCGAGTTGATCCCTGGTCGAGGAACTAAGATCCCGTGAGCCACGTGGCGAGGCCAAAAACGAAGTTGCCTGGGGGGGGCTCAGATTTTAATTTTAGGAAACAAATTTAAGTCCTACGAATCCTCACCGTATCAGAAGATCACATCAACATTCATCCAAGCGCAATAACTGACAAAGCTAAAGAGAAGTCATCTGGAGGTGATCTGCCTCTTCTACTGGCCATGCTACTGCACCCCTTTATTATACAGATCACTCCACAGACACCAAGAAGAGTAAATAGCAGAGCTTTTCACAGAATCCCTGAGCTTGAAAAGCCCTAAAGGTCAGCTGGTTCACTTAACCAGAACACAGCCAGAAACCGTACCTGTGAAACACAGAACTACATATAGAAGTAAGATCACACCCCTCTGTGCCACAGTATGTTTTTTAAGATGTTAAGTCAACATACCACTGATCTCCTAATCACAATATATTGTTTTCTGTTAATTTATTAAAAAGCACAGATATTATGGAGACATATCATTATTAGAACAGTATTTTAATACTAGTAGCATGACTGTACTGTGTGGGTATTTTAAATTAAGGAAGACATGATAGGAATTTCAATTAATACGGCTATCTTTTTTGTCTGAATTTGAATGGGGGATTCTTAAAGTTAGTCTAGTCTTCCATTTAATACAGAATTCCTCTCTGTAGCATATTTTTTTTATCTAAAAGATCACATAATAAAAGATGAATGCAGCAACTTTAAATATTTACGTTTCTAAATTCCACAGGAGCTGCTGAATATGGATTACTATTATTCTGTATTTCTTTTTTTTTTTTTTTTTTTTTTTTTTTTTTTTGGTTTGGGGGCCCTTCCCTGTTGTGGCCTCTCCCGTTGCGGAGCACAGGCTCCAGACGCGCAGGCTCAG
>NW_006798629.1:5012376-5061432 GCF_000442215.2 Lipotes vexillifer | reverse complement strand
TTTTTTTGCGGTACGTGGGCCTCTCACTGTTGTGGCCTCTCCCATTGCAGAGCACAGGCTCCAGACGCGCAGGCTCAGCGGCCACGGCTCACGGGCCCAGCCGCTCCGCGGCATGTGGGATCTTCCCGGACCGGGGCATGAACCCGTGTCCCTTGCATCGGCAGGCGGACTCTCACCCACTGCGCCACCAGGGAAGCCCCCTGTATTTCTTAAATAAACTTCTTCTAGATTTTGAACACACGGTTATGATATTTAACTATTATCCTTTTATTTTAAATCATTACCAATGACTCTACATAGAGATTTGTCACACTGAACTTTAATTCTGTTAATATGATTCATAGTATGAAGGCTGTACTTAAAAATGTATTTCAGAATCAGGTTGTAATTCTTTTAGCTAAAATATAATAAGTACCTATGGCTAATACATACAATAATATGTATACACACAGCATCTAAAATGTCTTAACCTCAGAACTAATTTGTCAAATCTTGTCACAGAGCACCTATGCACAACTGAAAGAACACCTCAGCGTGAGCTGCCAAATAAAATGTGGTGGTAAAATAATCACAAAATCTAGAGTGACCATATTCCGGCAAGGAAAGAAGCTGGTGCAAACTTGATAAAAAAAAAACCCCACAGCTTAACGGGATTTGGCATCAGCATCAGCACGATATGACATGAGAGGGGACTTTTGTTCTTAACAACAGTGCCACTCAGTGGCTGAACAATGGAGTGAACTGATAAACAGCATGAATGGAAGGTGGGCAGAAAGGAAAATGGAGCTTGGGAAGAGGCAATGATAGTACTGCAGGCAAAGAGATACTGCATTGCCATGGTAACTGTACCTGGGAGGTCAGTTAGGGTCTGGGCAGGAACAGAAACCTGAGCATCGCTTCCTGTAACTACATCGCCTGGATTTCATAAGAAAAAATAATTAGATATCATAAAGAGGAAAAGAAAATCAACTTTTCTTTCATATTTAATGCTGGAATACTTTTACTTATCAACCTAATTACTAAAAGTACAGTGAAAGAGAAAATACAGCACAATCTTAGAAAAATATAAAATATTTTTTAAAGAAACTGATTTTTTAAAAGTGTTTCCTAAAAAGCTTTTGTGCCTGTTTTTCTTAAGGAAAAAAACAAGTTTCTACTAGTCTAAAGTATAGGAAACTTTAGCCATCAAAAGACTTGGCTGAGCAGATTTCATTATGCTACAAATAACAGCATGATTTTATATTTTCTTATTTTTTTAAAAAAATTCTTTATCCAAAAGTAAGTTATATGCCTTTATCAAGAAGTCAACATTCTTCTGAAATTGATTTCCTCCTGCAACAGACAAAATTTATTTTTAACTAAACTTGAAACCAATTTCTTCAGTGATAAGATAAAGACCTAAACAAGTTCTAATTTCATATTAAGTATTGAAAAGATTTCATAAGTTACCACATGCACTTATAAATGTCAACATGTAAAAATAAATCTGTGAACTGCATACCCTTTAAACTTGATATACTTATTACAGGCGAGATTTCATTTACAAATTGGACCTGCAGTAAATGCTTAAAATAAAGAAGTGTTCAAATTCAAAAAACAGAGGAAAAGGGGGGGAAAGGGAGTACATTTAAAAAATGCAGGAAAGAAAGGAAAAGGAAGTACTGAGAAGCATTCGAGGTACACGACCACTGAGAAGGAAAATTTTTTTGGTTCTTTGATTTCCTTCCTGGATGACAAAGTTCAATATAAAGCACAGTTGCTGTCAACAGAATCATCCCCTTGGTAGATCAGCATCTGAAGCCCCATGCTATTTGGAGATTAATGAGCTGAAAAACAAGCCTTCTTAAAAGGCACCATATTTTCTATGTATGATAACAGATTTGCTTTCCCTGTAGCTTTTACACAATAGTAAAAAAAAAAAAAAAATCAAGTTTTGAATTATATGACAACCCTCAGTGCCTTGACCACTTGCTACCATCATGATTTACAGCACAGCCAGCTCATCTGGAAATTATTGGGTTGTAATTAGACCATTCCTATCAATTAACGGTACCTGCATTTATATTCTCCTATAGCTGAAATAAAATCTATAAATAGGTACATATGCCAAACAAGTGATAAACAACTTTTAGTGGAACTTCTCAGGTCCCGAATTTTCATAATATAGTTAACTCTCTATTCACTGGTGAATGGTGTGCCTCATTTTCTGTACATCTGAAAATTTTCAATTCTATGCTTGCTACCCATTTCACTCTGCTGCTTCTGGATCACCTATTAATGTATATTTAGAGACTGAGACTAATTTTAATATTGGATGTCACCAGGAAAATGATGGAGGATCACCTGTGCTCCCTCCCTCCTTCAGGACCCCGGCCCCAACAGAGATGCCAACAGCAGAAGGCATTTCAAGTGACACATACATGAATGTTGGCTTCTCCGTAGAACTCTTCCCCTATACAAGCACAGGTAATCGAGAGTTAACTAACCTATGAAAGCCATAAGGATATCCAGCTGCGTAAACAACCACTTTTCAAAACAACTTTCAAATTTTCCAGCAGAGTACACTAAAAAGGCACCAAGTAGATGACTGTTCTGAGATAGTCAGAAGTCCTATTCCAACACATGCCTTCCGAAAGGGTAAACCCTGTGCTCACTCATTCCCGGGCCAGGTGACACACCTGCAGATTTGTCAGTGTCACAGCACAACAGGACACTTGTGGGAAACACCAGCATAGACAACCGATGTTGGTATCTTTTTTTTTTTTTTTACATCTTTATTGGGGTATAATTGCTTTACAACGGTGTGTTAGTTTCTGCTTTATAACAAAGTGAATCAGTTATACATACACATATGTTCCCATATCTCTTCCCTCTTGCCTCTCCCTCCCTCCCTCCCACCCTCCCTATCCCACCCCTCTAGGTGGTCACAAAGCACCGAGCTGATCTCCCTGTGCCATGCGGCTGCTTCCCACTAGCTACCTATTTTACGTTTGGTAGTGTACATATGTCCATGCATGTTGGTATCTTTTACCAAAGGAACCGCAGATTTTTGGAGCTGGGAGGCTCCCCAGGGATCAGCCCAAACCTCTTATTTCCGGGTGAGGAAAAGGGTCTGAAAGCTTCAGGATTCTGCCCGTGGTTCACTGGAGAGTGAATGAAGGAAGGGGATCAACCTACCCTCGCTTCTACTGGTATAAACCTTTCTCCTTCCTTTTACTCCATTTTATTCAAAACTTCATGCAGGGAGGGGCATTAGCAGGACAACATACCTTTAATATGAAAGCAGACAAGCTTTTTGTAGGTTGACACGACAAGAACAAACCAGAAATAAAAAGGAGAGTTGCCAAACAAGACCACTTTCGTTCAGCGCAGGGATCAGTTACAAAATGCCCCAGTGATGCTCACGTTCCAAATACTTTGCTTAAGTGCTCTGTTGTTTCCTTGTAACTGGAGACTTAGTTTTCATCAATTGTTCCATCCTCATGCACTTCCTTTCTCACTTACTGTGATATTAATACTTGACATTTCCTTAGAGACACAACTTTATATTTCTATAGTCATTTGGCTTGGTTCCTCAGAAAATTTAACGGCATTGAGAGATTCTCTGACTCATTTGCTGCCATCAGTTAGAACTACTACTGACTACAGCTTGTTATCAAAGCAATATTGAAATCATATTTGTTTAGAACAGGAAAACAGTACAATTAAGAAACATATAAAATAACATTCATTTCCATCCTGGAAGTGGGCATGTCTCCTGGCATTAAAATACATTTACAATGTGTTAATGATCTGAAGTCTCCTATTCTTTAAATCATGTGTGATAGCTCTACATTAAAAAGAGAAGAATGTAATTTTAAAAGAGATATTCGTATGTAAGGTAAATGGAATATTCTAGTAGAAATTTAAATACTAAATATATAAAGTCTAATACTTCATATAGGCAATGATAGATAATATGATGAAACTAACAGAAGAACACACACTTATCACTGAATAACTCATTATTTTCTATCATTGGAGAAGAGTCCATTTAACTTAAGTTCTGACCGGTTTAAATGCCAATAATTTAATTTTTAAAATAATTTTGGATGCAATCTTCTTAAACAGAGTATATGGAACATGGTTTAAGGTCTTCTTACTGATTCAATATTACTATTGTTATTGTCAACACCTGTTACTGAACTTGGCTATGATCCAGGGACACCTTTAAGACACAGATGAGGCAGGGGTCAGGAGGGTATTTGCTCTGACACTAACTGGCCACAGATACTATGCTTTGTGAGGCCTTAGGATTGATTTTTGTAGATTTTCTGCCATTGTGTTACTATTTCTTGCTTCCGTAGCATAGACAGCAGAGTCCCATCACTAAAAATAAATGTGGCTGTTTCTAATCGGCTATGAGCAGGGGTACTTAATTCATATGTCTTTGGAAATAAGTAGAAAATAAGAGAAAAAGGTTATGAGTAAGAACCTGAAGGGCCCCCTTATGAACAAAACACCGGAGGCAGGTGAAGTGCTGCAAAGGCCCTGAAATGGAAAGGAGCGTACCTGAGTCCCAGCAGCAGGCCAAACCAAATGCACGGACAAATGCCATGACTAGCAGAGCCCAGGGTACCAGACCTTCCCATTTCAGATGCTCTTCTAGCCAGAAGCATCACTATACAAAGCTAGCAGAGATCTCGGTCAACTGACATCAAGTTCCGTGCTGTGATAGTTCACGCCATACTCTGTGGGCATCACCAGGACGCAAATGCAAGTATACTAAGGCACAGATGTTAAAACAAGTACTTTTAACAAATTACCTCATAAAATGTTCTTAAGAACAATATAGTATCTGATATTGCCATTTAAAAAGGACCTACTATAACAGATTTAAAAAAATTAAGTCTTGCACTAATTTCTCTTTCTAGGACGGTGATTCCTCATAGGCAGGTGAGGAAATCCCAGGCTACCCTGGGAGTGTTTCCTCTAGATTAACTAGTATTTTCCCTTACCTTTGTTCAGCTGCACTGGCATGCTTTCCGATTTCATCAGCCTTTGCTGCTGCTGCAGAGGATGCTTGGGGGCCTCTGCTAGGGTCCTGGTGGGAACCACAGCCGGGGAGGAGGTACCGCCACTGCCTCCCGGTACTGGGCCATCTGCACCGCCCGGGGCCGTTGCCGGAGAAATCAACTTTCTTCCAAAATTCATCAGGCTAGTAGAGACCTTATTTATATTCAGGGGAGCACCTTTGGCACTAGTCCTGTAAAAAAACAAATTAGGTGGAAAGAGACATTGTTTAAATTAGAGGACAACTCTATTTCACATGCTCTGTTGATATAAAAACATACCTGCTTTGATAAAGGTCTAGATCAGCTACACGAAGTGAGGCGTGATAATTTCAAAGTGACCACAGAATAATAAAACAACAAGATTCTTAAAGATGTGGCTTATGGAAAATAGTCTTTTTACTTTTCATTCATTCAACAAACAGGGCCCATTATAGCCAACACTGCAACTGTCCAAAACAGACATAGTTTCCCTCCTGGAGATTCTAGAAAATACATTCATCACATAATCACATAAACAGATATATGACTAAAACCTGTGATGAGGACTCTGAAGGAGAGGTACAGGGCTGGGCGAGTCTGGGGTAACCCGCAGAAGGGGGCACCTGGGAAGCCAGGCTGAGAATAGATTTCCCACAAACTCTGGCCTGTGGGAACAAGGCCATATTTAATCTAACTTTGAAAAATAAATGTGTCTGAGAGCCACGAAGTCAGTTCACAGAAGTACATCAAGGGCTCAGGTCCATGAGAATTGAGTCCACCCTCACCCCACACTACCGCCCCCGTGTTCCGTATCCTCCTTCCCCACGTCCCTGCTTTACTTTTCCTGATGGCGCTTTGCATCATCTGACATACTACATATTTTACTTATTTGGCTATGATCTGTCCACCTCCCCCAATCCCCACTAGAATAAAAGTTTCATGGAGACAGGACTTCGGTCTCTCTGCCATGTTGCCAGTTGCCTAGAACATAACAGGTGTTCTAGAAATATGTGTTAAAAGGCAGCTGCGTCTACCTGTAGTCTAAGCCTTTTCACCTATTACCGTGGAGGAAGCGTCCCTTGCTCCTGGCCATGGCCCGCCTCCCCACGTGCGGGGAGATCCCATCTGCTCTGACCTTTGGAGACTGTTACCCCTGGATCTTGCTCTCCTGCATCATCATTTCCCCCTTTCTACCGTATCTTTCCCATGAGCACACAACCGTGGTGTGTGTGTGCGCGCGCGCACGCAAGCGTGTCTCCCAACTTCTCCTTTGAACTCTCATTCCTTCCTGGTTACCATCCTACTTCTTTCCCTCCTCACAACACGTCTTTTCAGAAGTGTCTTAATGTGCTACTTGTGCTTCTCCAGTCCTGGCCCACTCAGGTCTGGCTGTGGCCTCCTTGCCATCGCTCTGAAACCACCCCTGGAGGTCACCAATGACTCTGCAGAGCAGAGGTCCATCCTTACTTCGCGCCACGTCTCAGCAGCGGTCAACTCCCCGCCACTCCCCGCTCCCTCTCAGACAGGTCCTCTCTCGGAAACCAGGGTTTGCCAGCAGCTGTGCTCTGTCTGGCAGATAGAGGACACCAAGTCAACATTTGCTAAAATGAATGACTTACTTCCCAAATGATTCATCATCTTGAAGTATCTCAGGGCTATTACGTGAAAGACCAGTTATGATTATAAATTATTTTAGTTGTAGGAGGCTGACCATGTCAATATCAAAGTTTGCATTTTTACTGCCCAATCATTAATAGAAGCTTGTTTTCTCACATTTAGCTTCTTTTTCATAAAAGTAGGAAACTGAAAATCAAGTTTGAGGGATCCACTTGTTATGATTTTAGTTACCTTGAATTTTGCCATCATTTCATCCTCTCAGATCTACCTGGCAGCACTTACATGGTAATTCTCCTACTTTTTATATGACAGCTGTATCCTTGCCATTACTAGATAGGGTGCTAAAACAGAACTGATCCAGAGTTCTGTAATAAAAAGCACAGAACACTATGCTTCTTCCTTCCATAAAGTCTTTAACGGTCCTAGCTAACGTTATGGGCTAGGTATGGGAAACTTATATTGCTTCAGAGATTGGACAAATCAAATTTAAAACCTGGAATTTGCTTTATAAAAGAAACGAGCTATTCATTTATAACGCATGAAATGTGAAAAAAAATCCTTTTTCAAATGGTTCATTTTGCATCATTTCATCTTTAAA
The DNA here is from genome assembly GCF_000442215.2 of Lipotes vexillifer. Classification (NCBI taxonomy): domain Eukaryota; kingdom Metazoa; phylum Chordata; class Mammalia; order Artiodactyla; family Lipotidae; genus Lipotes; species Lipotes vexillifer. Next base: position 5,054,184 of record NW_006798629.1, on the reverse strand, counting down.
GAACAAAGCTATTTAATGTTCTTCGAAAAATTATTGAAAATAATGTTTCCTAATGGAGATGAGGATATATAGGGATGATGCACCACTTACTTCCAATTTTTATACCCTTCCTAAGGAAGTAGAGACCTCTCAATGTATAGACACTACAGCTTGGCAACAGAGAAGGCACTCAATACATGTTTATTGAGAAAAAGAATGAATGACATGCGAAGAACTCATAAATTCTGGATTCAGAAGGCGTTCACCTCTGGCACTGCAGCGCACTCAGCAGCCTGCACGCATCCCCCTTTCTCGCGAGTCATAGTGGAAAGAAGAGTTATTAGGATATTGAAGTTCCACTGCATTTTAGTTTCGCTTGTATGCAAGTCAAGATCCATAATTCACGGATATGAAGAAGTTATAATGTTGTTACCCTTTTTTTGTAAACAAAAATGTACTAGTCAAATTCCCATATTGCCAGTTCTAAAATTCATATGTTGATAAAAGTACTAAGAAACTGCTAGAGCATTATCAAGAGACTGTGGTTATGGCATCTTCATTACTACTAAAAACCATGAAAAACACACAGATCAAGCTCATGCCGAACCATTTTTCATCTGAATAGCTCTTAAAAGAGGATGAGCACTGCTTTCCTTTTTTGAACGTTTTTTGTTTTCAACCAATTTCCCCCTCATCCACTACCCATGCTTCCAGAAGAATAAGAAGAATTTTGAAAACAACTATTGAAGGTGACTGTATGTTCAGATAGAAACAATTGTAACCCATGTACTTCTAGAGCAAGCATGCTAAGCATGCTGCCCACTGTTTGTGTTTCAGGCTTGACAACTTTTATGACAAAGTTAGCTAAGAGAGATCTTAAATATTAGCAGCAGCGGTCTTCACAAGACATAGTAAACATTCTGCAACAATTATTATTGGCTGTCAAGTCACATGTGCTAAATTAATGAAAATTAATGCAGTTGTCAAGAGATCTGATGGACAGTGAGGACCGGACTGGACTGGAGTAAAGATGGCGGCAATGTGTAAATAGTGTTAAAAGAAATGCTAAGAGGGCTTTGGAGTTAACAAGACATTGAACACCAAATCTAACGAGCAACTGGCTCTGTGTAATCGAAGTCTTTTGTTACTGTCGCCTACACTACATACTATTATTAAAAACAGTACCACCTAGGAGGGATTGTTTGGAAACTGTGCCAAGAACTTTGAGCACAGCCTCTTCAGTGGGTTAAATCAGCAGCAACAGAGGCATCTTCCTGAAGATCCATGAATCCTTCGAAATACCTGTACCAGAACGCAACCTGGCTTCACTGTTGGGCCCTTTTTGTACAGTTTCTGAAATTCTGAAAGTGGGTGACTCTTGCTGCCTCTTCTACCCTCTTCCTACCAACTTGATCTCTTGCAGCCTGGCTTTCTAATTCACACTCTGTTTACTGAAAGAGCTTCGAGGGTCTCCAATGCCTTCTTAATTCCCAGGATCATGAGCTGCTCTCATTCAACTTCTAAAACCTTTCTAAAGCTTTAAAAAAAAAAAAAAGTATCGCCTCTGTAAAAAGTCTCCACAACCTTCTTTCCTTTCCTGGTATCCAAATCTTTTCACCACCCTGATTTATTTCCTTCTTACCTACAGATTTCTTTCAAGTCTGATATTAAGCATCTAATATTTGTTTATTTCACTCCTCTTGCAATAAAATGTTGTTAGATGCTTGTTTATATTTTTGTCAAATAATGAGTTTTCAACTAATTTTTAATTATTTTATCTATATCCCCAAAGGTTGAATGCTTGGTTCATTCATTCATTCACTTATTCATTTTCTCTTTTTCCCAATATAAGTATTTAAAGCTGCACACTTGCATCTGATTAAAGCAATAGCATTGGGACTTCCCCGATGGTATAGTGGTTAAGACTCCTCACTCCCAATGCAGGGGGCCCCTGCACGATTCCACATGCATGCCGCAACTAAGGGTTTGCATGCCACAACTAAGGAGCTGGTGAGCCACAAATAAGGAGCCTGTGAGCTGCAACTAAGGAGCCCGCCTGCCGCAACTAAGACCCAGCACAACCAAGTAAATAAATAAAATAAATATTAAAAAAGTAAAGCAACTGCATCAAAGGTTTTCCCTCACATTTTCAAATAGTCTGTTGATCCAATTGTTATTTAGATACATTTAAAATTTTAGACAGCTGGGTTTGTCTTAAGTATATTACTCATTTTGTTTTATTAAATAAAAATAGAAATATCAGAAGAATGGAAGTGGGGAAATATTCTGATTTTTTAAAAGGAGTGTGGAAACCAAACTGTAAAATAGACAGATTTATACAAATATTTTTACTAATTACTTGGAAATCGTTGTGTTTATTACAAGTAGCCAGTCTGGTTCACTAAAAACAAGTCATTCCAAGACAACTTTATTTCTTATCTGAAGCGTTGACCTCTGTTGGATTTTATCAAGGTGCAGTGGATATAATGGAGGATAATACACACTTAGTTACAGCTGAACAATTGTACCTCAAGTGTACCACTGAATGTTCTAGCACCCCTCTGGTGACATGTGTCTCAGACTTGGTTCACAGACCTCCTCACCAGTCCTTTTTTTTAAGGTCATAACCTTCTGTCACTGAAGTACGTAACTTGGAAGAGTTATTTAGCCTGTTGTCTGGACCTTAGTTTCCTTATCTTTAAACCATGGGGGCTGAGTTATATGAGACTTTGTGTCCCTTTGAGATAGAAGATCCTATAGTTTTAAGACTTGAAGAAAGAGAACACGGGCTTATAAATTTTAGACCAAAAGCTTCAGAGGCACCCAATACATCAGATAAAATAATCAAAATTTAAAATACTCTCAACAGGGTAGCATGAGAAATAAATGAAACACATAAAATTTAATGAAGATAAATAAAAGCTTATATACTTAGGTTAAAACTTTTGACAACTGCTCATTACAGATAGAATAGGGAGGGATGGATTAACGTGAGTTCATGTTAAAAAACAAAAAGCCAAGCTCCCAAAAATGAATGTCTTGGTCTAGTCTACAAGGCTAATCTGAGCCCATAATGATGTTGCAGGAGAAAAATAAGATTCTTGGGGTGCATTAACTCTAGATGAGTGAACTTCTGGGTTTCCAGACCAGCGTGTAAAATGCTTGGAAGTCTTTACACTGTCCTAACAACAAGTAAAAAGCTGAACAAACTGAAAAAAAAAAAAAAATCAACATTTTTTTTCTTAGATCCGTAAGAGAAGTGAGGTCAAAGGGCAAACTGCTGTCACCCAGATTGGAGAGAGTGATGGGTGAATACAGAGGATCACGACCTACCAGAGCAGAAACCCACAAGAACCAGTGGTGGGGTAGGGAAATTGGAACTGTGGCTGAATTGCTAGAAGCTCAGTGTGGACAAACTTGAGAGTTAAAATCTCCCAGGGCACCCAGTCAGGAGGGTGGAGGGGCAGCCCAAACTTCAGCGAGTTTTACCTCCTGGAGCTCTACCAGGTTCTCATGGTAAATATGGGAGAAAAACTGTACTTCTGGCAGGGGTAGAGGAAAAGGAACCATTTGAAATACACCAGAGCATCTTGTTCTTCTTAAATGGTCTGCCCTCAGGAGAAATATTTAACCAGAGTTAAATATCCCCTACAGGGATTTTTGCCGAGCCTAACTGACCTGGGGGAAGGCAAGTACCCAACCCCAGCCCCCTCTAGCCATCCTGTTCCACCCGACGTTGGTGGGGACTGCAGCTGAGAGGCATGTATCAAGTTCACAGTCTGGAAGCCCAGGCTCACTAAAAGACTGATACCTAATCATAGGACCACAGAATGCTTCCTTTCCTCCACACCTTATCACCACATTACTAAAGCCCTATTTCTGGAGTTCCTTTTACCCAGTACAACGTGTCCAACTATAAAAAAAAAAAAAAAAAAAAATTAAAAGATGTACTAAAAAAGCAAAAAGCATAGTTTGAAGAGAGAGAGTGACCAAGCTTCAGAACCAGACTCAGATACAGCAGGGATGTTGGAATTATCACACTGGAAATTAAAAATCACTATGATTAAAATGCTAAAGACCCTAAGGAATAAAGTATACAGCGTGCAAGAACAGATAGGAAATATAAGCAGAGAGGAGGAAACTATAAGAAAAAAAAAGAGAAATGACAGAGATCAAAAATACTGTAACATAAACAAAGAATGTCTTTGATGGGCTTATCATTGATGGACATGGCTGAGGAAAGAATCTCTAAGGTTGAGGATATTTCAATAGAAACTCCCCAAGCAAACAGAAAAGACAGAAAAAGCAGAACAGAATATCCAAGAACTGTGGGACAACCCTAAAAGATGTAACATTCACATAACGGGAACACCAGGAGAAGAAGAAAGAGAGAAAGGAACAGAAGAAATATTTGAAACAATGACTGAGAATTTCCCCCAAATTAATGTCAGACAACAAACCAAAGATCCAGGAAGCTCAGAGAACACCAGGCAAGAAAAATGCCAAAAAAAAAAAAAACTATGCTTAGTCATATCATTTTTAAACTATGGAAAATCACAGGACAAAAAAAAAATCCTGAAAGAAGCCAGAGGAAAAAGAACAGCTTACCTATAGAGGAGCAAAAATAAGAACCACATTCTAATTATCCTCAGAAACCACGTAAGCAAGAAGAGAGTGCAGTGAATATGTAAAGTGTTGAGAGAAAAACCCACCAACCTAGAATTCTGTACCCTGTGAAATTATCCCTCAAAAGTAAATATGGTATCTATATATGGTAAGTATATATTAACCTCTTATAGGAAACACATTTTCCTTTAATAGTAAATATGATATGTGGCTAGAAATACTAGCGGACTGTCTACACTGCAGGAGGTAACTAACTGTACAATCATGGCAGACTGTTTTGGTGATGCATTAATTTCTGGCAGAACTGAATTTTGTGTCTATAAAATGGAGTGGAACAGTAGGGAGGTATGAAAATTACAATGGAAGAGAAATTGCTAAAAAAGCAGGGGAGCAAGTCCTCCAGTACTGTGAGAGCTGCCATGAGGGAAAGCAGCGCTTCTTTGCGTGGCTTTAAAAAATAAAGTTTACAAAAGTTCCAGACAGTAACACAAGACAGTTAAAAGGCTATGACACAGGAAATCCTTTCTAGTGATTTCACAGGGTCAATTTAAAATAGTAAGAGCTCCGTTTCTGGAACTGTGTAAGTAGAGATTAGAAAATCATTTTCAGACACACAGGCTCCCTGGCCCTGGCATGGGTGAGAGGCAGGGTTCAGTGAAAGCCCCTTCTGACTCTGACAGCTTGTGATCAGCTGAGCCAAATGGCTTCTACCATCACATTCACTATCCTTCTAAGATTACAGGACCAAAAAGAGGCCTGAATGATAGTGTGGGCCCTTGAGGGATGCTGACCAAACCCATCTCAAACTCAGGGGCCTACCTGTCTGCCCTGCCTCCTTATTTCCACCCTCAGTTTCTATTCTGTTCTTTTCACCTCTCCTTTCTCCTCTAGGTTCGCCTTCCCTCTGAGGCCTTTTTTTCTCTATTCTTTTCCTTCTCCTTCCATCAAAATCTCCTTTTCTTTCTATCATATTCTCACCTCATCCTACTTATACTTTTTTCCATCATAAAAACATATAACTTACTTTAAAATTATCTTCTTAAGTGCAAGGAGTAGCTGGAAAAAGTAAATATAAATATGAGACTTTGGTTTTTGGATAGCAAAAATATTCTCTTTGCATCTCTGTAATTTTCTAGTCTGTCATTATTGACGTACCCTGAATAGATTATGATTCATATTTACCTCTTTCAGAATGCTTACTATATACATCTATCTTTTATTTGGAAATTTAAAACAGTTGCCATGGTTGCAAAATAATACTTTTCCAAATGATTCTAACATTTGAGCTAACGTTCATGATGTACTTCTACTCACAAATTCTCTGAGCTGAAGGTCTCAAATTCTATAAAATGAATTTGTTTCCAACTTTCTTAATTCTTTTACCTTTAAGGTTGAGTGTATCAAATTTGCTTCAATGAAAGACATCTATATGTAATTCTAATTTGTTTGCCATATTGTAAGGTTTCTATTATCTTAGAAAATGAACTCTCTCCATATCTCAAGAAACTCAAGATTTTATAGGCCTTTATAAAAATTATGTGATAAAAGTTAGTTTGCTATTACTTATTCCTTAGGAATCTGCCTTTCAAGTGAAACATGTTTCCTTTCATCTATGAAGACCATGGTTATTTTGCATGTGGCAGGTAAATCTTTGTGACTGTTATGTGAAGCAAAAGGAGTGCTTGTTAGGGATAGAAAAGCTAGCCCTCATGAGAGGGTGGATATAAGCTAGACTGTAGGGCTCACCTAATTGGGTCTGAACACAATTTGTAATATTTGTTTAATATAACAAATAATTAGCAATTTCACATTAACCGTGGTTGTATAAAATCATGAGATAAACCCCCCAAGACATATCTGTAGGAATAAATTTTGAGGTTTCTATTTCTAGAGTGGTGGTTTTCAACTAATTTATTTTCTGACCCAGTATCTGAGAGGGATACAAATCTCTCCCGTTAACCGTGGCTCATGGGAGTCTCTGGCCTAGGGAAATACATCAGAATGGAAGAGGATACAGTTCTGAGATGCCCACCTGGTGGGGAGTTTTGCCCTCTTCACCTCTCTACCTTCACTTTGAGAATCACTATATATCTTCACAACTAAAAAAAAAAAATCACAAGCAGCTGTACTTAACATGTATCAAGAATCAACTGTTAAGTGTTTTAAGGAAGGAGGTATGGGAGCCAATAAAGATAAAGAAATGTGTGAGGGCACTTAAGAGTCCAAGGAAACAGTCGCATTAAAAAAAGTACAGCCATGGAAGGGAACAGGTTAGATGCAGAAAAAAAGAGGAATTTGTTTTCTCTCAATTGAAAAAAAAATATACCAGACTTCTGCACTAAAAACTATAAAACACTACTGAGAGAATGTGAAGAAGACTAATTGAATGAAGAGATAGTCCATGTTCATGGATTAGATAATTCAATAATATTAAGGTATCAGTTCTTTCCAAATTGATCTATAGATTCAATGTAATTCCAACCAAAATCCCAATAATTTTTATAGAAATTGACATGTAGATTCTAAAATTTATAAGGAAATGCAAAGAACCCAGAATAGCCAAAATAATAAAAAAAAAGAATAAAGTTGGAGGATTCAGGCTATTTAAAATCAAGACTTGCAATAAAGCTACATAATTCAGTTAGTGTGGTACTAGAGAAAGGAAAGAAGGTCCAGATATTGGCTCATATCTATATAGTCAATTGATTTTCAACCAAGGATCCAAATTTAATTCAATGGGGAAAGGAAAGACTTTTAAACAAGTGGTACTGAACTGCTGGATACCTTTATGGAAAAAGATGGACTTTAATTTTTACTTCACTCCACACACAGACATTAACTTGACGTGGACCACAGATTTAATACAAATGTTAGAACCACAGAGCTTTTAGAAGAATACAGAATATCTTTGAGACTGTACAGTAAAGGGCTAACTCAGCGGGCCTGGACTGTCCCAATCCTGCACGCTCCAAAGCTGTTTAGGACTGGACCTCGAGGGACAACCTCGAGATAACCTCTAGCCCTTGGAATATCCAACCTGATAAAAGTGTCTTTGCAGACCTGGGGCCTTGAGCCATACCAAAGTTTATGCTAACAATCAGATTTATGGTAAAAGTCTGTTTTTTTTCAACCTGGGCCCCTGCCACACTATATCAGTCTGACCTCTGAAGGGAACTGGAGATGGAGTAGCTAATGTTAGTCACATGGTTGCTTCATGACTACATGACTGACCTCTAATAACAAACCTTGGGGTCACCAAGTCCTGGGTGAGCTTCCCTGGTTGGCAACACTTCACATGTGTTGCCCTACATGGTTCCCAGGAGATTTAAGCAGTCCACTGGGAGCGGACACCTGGAAAGTTGTACCTGGTTTCTCTTAGACTCTGAGTGAAAAATGTTGCCTGCCATATCAGTAAATAAACGATGCTGCAGCCATCAAGCCATCACATTATAGCCTCCCCAATGGTGAGCCCTGAGGAAACTCAGGATGGAAACCGAATGCCCACCATCTAGCAATCAACTGCTGCAGCCACCCCGATGGAGACCCTGGATGAGAAAGCACAGGATGCTGGTCCCAGGTAGCTGAAGTTCATATCAAAGCAATGATTTCAGTGAGCCTAGACTCTTGTATCTTCCCATACACAGAAAGGCGCTACATTCTTTAACGTGAGATGTCTGGTTTTCTTTAACTACTGTATATCCTGGCTCCCTCCTTGCCTCTTCAGAGCAGTCCCTTCAAAGCAGTCCCTCACAGTGATCTGAGAGTCCTGTCTCCCTGGCTTGAAGACCTCAGAAAGTCCGCCAAATAAAACATAACCCTCAGCTTCTAGGTTGTGCATTTTTTCAGTTGACAACACCAACCTTTTTCCCTTCCTGATTTTAATCTATATTCTTTTGCCACAGTATACTATAAACATGAGTCTATCAGCTTTTCTGAGTTCTGTGAGTCCTTCTAGTGAACCATCGAAGCCGAGCATGGTCTTAAGGACCCTCAACAATGGAAACTAAGGTGAGTCTTAGATAGGAGATTTCTTCAATAGGAAAATAAAATGCACTAGCCACAGAAGAAAAAAACTGGTAAAAGAAACTTCATTGAAATAATAATTTTCTGTTCATCAAAAGATATCACTAAGAAAATGAACAGGCAAGCCACACACTGCGGGGGGGATAATATTTGCAGTACATTTATCTGACAAAGACTTCTATCCAAAATATATAAAGAATTCTTACAAATCAAGAATAAAAAGACAAACAACCCATTAAACACAGGCAAACTACCTGGACAGTTCACCAAAGAATATATACAAATCACCAATATTCTATGAAAAGATGCCCAGGAAAATGCAAATTAAAACACAATGAGATACCATTTTCACACCAACTAGAATAGATAAAATCAGAAAGATAAAATCAGAAAGACTGACAGCAGCGAATGTTGGCAAAGATGAAGAGCAGTTAGAACCCCCATATATTCCTGATGAGTGTGGAAAAAGGTGTAATTACTTTGTAAAACAGTTTGTAGTTTCTTATAAAGTTAAACATGGATCTATCCATTAGGACAATTTAATTTCTAAGTGTTTACCCAAGGGAAAGATAAACACCAAAACCAAAAACAACAAACAAAAACATCAAAACACCTATACAAGAATGCTCTTAGCAGTCTTGTTCATAACACCCCAAATCTGGAAATAACCCAGTATCTACCAACAAGAGAACAGATAAACAACTTGTGATACATCGTATAGCGGGATACAACTCAACAATCTAAACGAAGAAACTACTGATACATGCAACAACACGCATGAATTGCAAAAACATTATTCTGAATGAAGAAAGCTAGACAAAAATGAGTGCATACTGTGTGGCTCTATTTATGGGAAGCTCAAGAAAAGGCAAAACTAATATAAGGAAATAGAAATCAGACAGTGGTTGCCTTGGGATGAAGGGTTGGAATTGATCAGAAAGGGACACCAGGGAATTCTCGGGTGAAAGAAATGTTCACTCCAGATATATTGTTTTAGATGGTGGTTACAGGGGTATCCACAGCTGTCAAAACTCATCAGACTGAACACTTAAGATCTGTGTTTTGTGTACAAATTACACTTAAATTTTTTAAAACAGGAGAAAGATTTATTTACTCTGCCCTAAACAGGAGATAGTTTTACCAATTTACCTAAATTGGTTAGGAATTAACAACTCTCTTTGATACAAGAGAAAGAGCATTTCAGACATAGAAGTGTTTATAGCATAAACTCTTATTTGAGCACAAAAATATCACAAAATTACATTTGTATAGAAATCAGTGTCCTTTAAAATTCTGATTAGCCAATTAACTACTAAGGGACTATAACAATGGACTTCTTGGCTTCATGACTTGGGAAATATCATTAGCATATTATTTCTTTACCATATTTTAGCAATAAAATACTTCTGAGTAAATACAATAAAGCCTAATTTAAAAATTCTTGTGGACCATATAAAACGGAAATTGGCCAGGAGAATTTTACAATGCCTTTTAGGTATTCAAAACAGTATTTATGGGCTTCCCTGGTGGCGCAGTGGTTGAGAGTCCGCCTGCCGATGCAGGGGACACGGGTTCGTTCCCCAGTCCGGGAGGATCCCACATGCCGCGGAGCGGCTGGCTCCGTGAGCCATGGCCGCTGAGCCTGCGCGTCCGGAGCCTGTGCTCCGCAACGGGAGAGGCCACAACGGTGAGAGGCCCACATACCGCAAAACAAACAAACAAACAAAAAACAAACAAAGAAACAAAAAACAGTATTTATTTATTCAGTCATTAAACTAAATACTCAATGAATACTAGAAACAGTGCCAGGTACTGTGCTAGGCCCTGGCAATATGATGATTCTAGGATTCAGTCCCTGACGTCCATATGGTTCTTCTATAAATGAGGCTAGAAAGCATTCAATCATTTCACCAGTATTTGAATGTGTTCTCTGTGCCAGGTACTGAGGAAGCAGCAATGACAGAGGCAGATGTGGTCCCTGTTCTCACAAAGCTCAAATTCTAGCATAAGATGACAACTGGTAGAAGAATTCCTGAGCTTCCTGGGATCACGCACTTTCTAGGACATTCTTGATAGGCCAGGTCCTGAGAAGAACGCTCCTAAGCTGAGGCAGATCCTGATCCCAAGGAGAGACGGAAAATTATTGGCCATCAGGCATTTTTGGGGTAAAAATGGACTGGATGCCATCACTACTTTGTCACTGGAGCCCAGCTGAGGAATGTGGAAAACATCTTCAAAGCCCAGCAAACACTCCTATTAGAATCATCTTTCCCTGGCTTCCTGCTGGATCCCATGCAGGGATCCTGACAAGGGGCCTTTTGCAGAGGCCTGCCAGAGGCCTGTACCTGCCAGAATTCTAATTCTGGAATCTTTCATTATTTGTATCAGTTAAGTTGTTTAAGCTCTGACACAAGGCAGAGGAAAGCTGGGAATATTAGCACAGAGAATGCTATTGCTGATCTGGTGAGTGGGCAGATCAGGAACTGAGCTTGGTTTCTTCCATCTCTACCAAGGTCTCATTTAATCAAGCGAAATATCTAACTTTGGTGATGTGAAATTGCTTAAGCAAGTTAAAAGACCTATAGTTGTGGAGTCTGTAAAAAGGCACCACTAGGGGCTTCCCTGGTGGCGCAGTGGTTGACAGTCCGCCTGCCGATGCAGGGGACGCGGGTTCGTGCCCCGGTCCGGGAAGACCCCACATGCTGTGCAGCGGCTGGGCCCGTGAGCCATGGCCGCTGAGCCTGCGCATCCGGAGCCTGTGCTCCACAACGGGAGAGGCCACAACAGTGAGAGGCCCACATACCGCAATAAAAAAAAAAAAAAAAAAAGGCACCCCTAGATAAAGTGACACGTGGTTTTGAGTCACTGCTGACAGCTCAGGCGTGATTATTTCATCACCTCTGCAGAGCAGATAAAAACTATACATTCTGAGAAATTGTGTTGTGTCATTTCAAAACAGAAAACCCATGAATGTTCTGGAATAAAGAAGGTATGAGATTCTACTCTTACTATAAGAGGTTGCAGTATTTAAAAACTATTAAATTCTGTTCCATGACTTCTCAATTGGGCATTTCAGTGGTCATAGATTCCTGAGTAAATTCGATGGGTCTTTCTGAAGACCAGTCACAATTTAGATGTGCTTTTTTTTTTAATGTATATAGCAGCAATTTATGGTTATTTAAGGACAAAACTGGAGCAGGATTTGAGTGTTAAATTATTGTTCTGAGCTCAAAAATTGAATGAATAACAAAATGTCAATTCCCATTTTTAAAGAGAAATTTGCAAGTAAGTAAAATCAGAGCACAGTGAATATTACCCACACACGTAATGGAAAATCTACCACTAAAATACCTAGGCACTTGCGTTTAAAGACTTAATTATAGCAATCCATGGTAAGGCAGAGAAGAGAAATCAGGCTTCTTGATTTCTAGAGATATTCTTATCTCAAAATCACATGTCATCTTTGCATCCTCATCCCTCATTTGGATAAGCAACACAAATAGAAGTCCATTGCCCTAGACGTAGCAAGTATTAGCTCCCTGCTTTCCAGGTGTCTGCCTGCCTCTTGTCTGTCCTCTGCTAACTGATCCCTGCTCGGGGTTCCCCCATGAGGATATAAATTCCCTCTAGACCATCCCCACTACCTGTCTTGCTGCTCAATGACAGTCCCAATGCATTAACTCTTTAATAGCCCCTATACAGCTAAGAAAGTAGTTGCAAGGCTAATTACGGCTGAAGGGTCCAGCTTGGTAAAAGCATCTTAGGCATTAAATAGCTAAAGGGGGACTTTCCCAAGGATTTTGCAGCTACAATAGTTTCTGATCATGGATAAAGTAGTGGCAGGATAAACAAACCTCTGGGGAATAATGTGGTAGTTATAAGGGCTACATACAGAATTAGGAGTACTATTGGGCAAGATTACCAAGCTTGTCTCAACTTACACTCCCTGTATTGGTGACTAAGGATATCCGTGCACCTTCACTGGTGCTAGCCTGCCCATTCGTTCATTCATTCATTCAAAACCACTTTATTGAGGTAAAACGGACCTACAACGGCTGTACCCATTTAAACTGTACAACTTGATAAGTTTGGAGATAAGTACACATCTGTGAAACTATCACCACAATCTATGCCATAAACCTAACCATCACCCCCAAAAGTTTCCTCCCACCCTCTTTATCACTACTGTTCTTATTTATTTTATTTTTTGTGATAAAAACACTTAAGATCTACTCACTTAGCAAATTTTAAGTACACAATATAGCATTATTAACTATGGGCCTAGGCCGTACAGTAGATTGTGATGATTTACTCACCTCTGCCTCGTTTATTTTTAATTTGCTAATTTGAAAGGTGAAAAACAGTGCTTCATAGGTGTTTTAATTAATTATGCATTTCTTTGATTAATTATGAGTTTGAACAGCTTTTTAAATGTTTATTTGCTGTTTGCAATCCTTCTTTCATTGAGTGCCTACTATATTCTAGGCACTATTTTAGGTGCTGAGGATAGGACAGTTAACAAGACAAACATGCAGAGTTTACATTTCAATGCAAGAAACAAACTATAAAAACAAACTGAAAAGCTGAATAAAAAACGAAAAACACCATTTCAGCTATTTAAAAAAACCCCACAAAAACAATAACAAAGCAAATTAAAGGGACAGAGTAGAGTGGTCCATTATTTTAGACAGGGCAGTCAAAGAGAGGTTCTCTGAAGAGACGATATTTGAACACAGACTGAGCAGCAAGTGTGCCATGTGGATTCTTGGGGAAGAACCCAGACACGGGGAAAAGCAAGCTCAAAGCTCCTGAAGTGGGAACTTGTTCGAGAGCTGGAGGGATGGTAAGCAGCCCGGTGTGGCTGAAGTCCAGTGGACAAGAGAGCAGGGTGGTGGGGTTGGAGAGACAGGAGCCGGATCATGTAGGGCCTGCCTTGCAGACCACTGAAAAGGCTTTGGATTTGACCCCAAATGTTTTGGGAAGCCACGGAAGGGCTCTGAGCAGAAGAGTGATATGATCGGACTTGCATAGGGAGATGGGTTAGGAGACCGTGCAGGTGAGATGGGCAAGGCCACGTGACTTGGTGCCACCACTGCAGAGAGAGGTAAGTGGCTTAGTTCAGGTTATAGTTTGAATGGGAGTTGCTGATGCACTTGACGTGTGATGTCAGAGAAACAGAAGAGTTAAAGGCAATTCTAAGGCTTGATCAACTGGGTCATGACATTCATTGTGATGCAGAAACACTGGGGGAACAACAGGTGTGTGGAGGTGGAATCAAGAGTTTAGTTTGGAACATGTGAGTCTGGAGTTCAAGGGAAGAGTTCAGACTGAAGATATAAGTGAAGGACCCTTTAGTCATAAGTGGAATGTAAAGCCATGAACCTGGGCTGAGATCCTCTGGGCAGAGAGGAGTATGGCAGGAGATGTGATGGCCCCTGAAACAGATCCTGTGTTTCTTACTGAACTGTGTACGTTTCTATATATTAATGATATTATAGTTTGTCAGTCATTTATACTACAAATATTTTCCCAATTTTCTGTTTCCTTTTTGATTCAGTTTATTTCATTTTTGACATCTACTTAAAAACAGTTGTGTAGTAAAATCCACCAGTCCTTCCCTTTGTGATTTCTTCCATTACTTTTAAGGCTAAAAAGTCTAGTAACTAGAGGTCAGACAGACATTTGTGTTTTATTTCTATGTTTGCTTGTTTGAGTGAACTTTGATTAACTCAGAGTTTATTCTGGTGTGTGTTAAGTTTATAAGTTGATACCTTTTCAAAAGATTTGTCAAGTTTCCCAGTACCATCTCTGAACTCTTTCCTTCCTCATTTACTGGTCTGTGATGTCTTCACACACTACACTTTATTTGGTTCAGTTTCAATTTCAAGCTTTGAAATTGCAACAGTGATGATGAGAAATCTGCCTTGCATCCTTACAGTGTTACTTTGTATAAGAATCTCAATGTGCTTACAAGGAAATACATAAAATAGAACCAACATTTTTGAGAAGAAAAATGCTGGGACAGAAAGCTAAATGGAAGAAAGATAAAACATGAAGGGGAAAAAGGAAAGGGTACAGTCTATTCCCTTTTTTGAAAAAAAAAAAAAAGTAGATGTTGAAAAATGTAAAAATAGAATCATGTATACATACAACAAATACTGAGTAACCCCACACCAGCCAGGATCATCCAGGTGCCCTCAAGTAGTGTGTAAGACAAGGGACCTGCCTGCAGGGGGCTTGACTTTAGTGGGGAGGTTGGGGAGATCGATGATACATATGTCTAGGACTTCTGTGAGTAAAGAATGCTATGAAAGTAAGGTAGGGGCAATGGGGTAGAGAGTGACCAAGGGAGGTAAAGACAAAAGGGAGGTCAAGAGAAGCTGTGTGAACGTATGGATGGCTAACAGGCACATGAAAAGCTGCTCGGCATCACTAATCACTAGAGAAATGCAAATCACAGCTACAATGAGGTATCACCTCACACCAGTTAGAATGGCCACCATCAAAAAGTCTACAAATATCAAATGCTGGAGAGGGTGTGGAGAAAAGGGAACCCTCCTGCACTGTTGGTGGGAATGTAAATTGGTGCAGCCACTATGGAGAACAGTATGGAGGTTCCTCAAAAAACTAAAAATAGAGCTACCATATGATTCTGCAATCCCACTCCTGGGCATATATCCAGACAAAACTATGATTCGAAAATATACATGCACCCCTATGTTCAACACAGCATGATTTACAATATCCAAGACATGGACATGCAAACAATCTAAATGTCCACTGACAGATGAATGGAAAAAGAAGATGTAAGTCAGAAATAGAAAGATAAATACCACATGATATCACTTATATATGGAATCTAAAATATGACACAGATGAACCTACCTACAAAACAGAAACAGACTGACAGACATAGAGAACAGACTTGTGGTTGCCAAGGGTGGGTGGGGAGGGGAGGGATGGAGTGGGAGTTTGGGACTAGCAGATGCAAACTATTATCCAGAGAATGGATAAACAACAAGGTCTTACTGTATGGCACAGGGAACTATATTCGATATCCTGTGATAAACCACAATGGAAGAGAAATGTAGATACATGTATAACTGAATCACTTTGCTGTACAGCAGAAATTAACACAACATTGTAAATCAACTATATTTAAAAAATAAAAAAGCTGTGAGAGAGAGATAGGCTTGCCTTGTGTGAGATATTTGTGCTGAGCCATAAATCATGAAGCTGAAAAGGAAGAGGGGAGGTGGGAGGAGAACAGGGAAGCACTATGGCCCCAGGCGAGCTCAAGCAAGCGGGAAGAGAAGGGGAGGGTGGAGGAGATGAGGTCACTAGGGGAGGGGCAAGGGAAGAAGACTGGATTATGGGAGGTATTAGGAAGCCTTTGGAGGATCAAGTGGGAGTGGGATCTCATCTGCTGGAAACTGAGAGTTCACAGGCTGCCCTGTGAAAACTAACCTGGGGGAGGTGGTGGGCAGGGGGTGCAGGGTGGAGATTAGGGGAGAGAAGAAGGAGCTCCAGCTAGAAAGATCTTGTATGAAGAAAGTACCTAAAATACACTTTTTAAAAAACATACCAAAACTAAATACTTGACAGGGAGGAAATACAAGCGATTAGACTGTAAGATTCCTGAGGGCTATAGGATTTTTGTCTGGTTTGTTCACTATCTCCAACGCCTAGAATACTGAGAGTCTGGCACTCAAGAAGAATTTGTTAAATTAAATGAACAAAGTGACTATAGGGAAAAACCTTTTATTTGTGAACCAAGAATCAGATGAAATGAACAAACAGAAAAGAGTTTCACAGAAGCCTCGTGGGCTACAGAACTGGTCTCATAATTACATAGCCCTTCAAAACATGAGATAGACTTCAATCAAGGATGGGTAATTTAAAAATAATGTTACACTAAGGGTTCAAAATGCAAGTTTAAATTTAGCTGCTTTCTTATAAAATCCTCTCACCCCTCAGACGATGAGTTTCGATGTGTCAGGAATTATGTCTTTTTTTAAAACTCTCCAAGTAAGAGCAGAACACATCATGTACGTGTACTCCAGCCATGTATATTTAGGTTGTTGGAATTCTACTGAAGAAAAGCTAGCACAGAGGCAAAATGCTTAAGGAAGAAAATTCGGACAACTTGCAGCATTTATCATGACTAACATTTTAGTCTACCAGAGTAAATTTTGAAATTATGTTCTAATTTGAGATGGTTCTGGTTTGATGAGTTAACTCTTGAGACATCTGAGTATAGTACTATGAAAGAACAAAACTTTTCATCAACCCTTTATGCCAGTGTTATTTTCTTTTAAAAGTAGGATTTCAATGTTTTTTTTTATTCCTACAGTGACCCTGTAAAATTTCTATGTATGTAATCACAAATGCACACACAAGATGCATTTATAAGCTTATTGTGTAGTTCTAAAGACAGTTGGGAAACCCAGTTTTAATTTTGTTACTGAAATAATTTAAACATATATTATAGAACTGCTTCTTTTCAATCAACAGCTAGGATCTAGAAAGAGACGGCACAAGCAGGCACAATTTATTCAGGTTTCTTAGTGTTAGAAAAACAAAGTTGCCAAACTTCAATCTGTAACAAGTACTCTTACATTTATTTACTTTTTCAACCTTACCACTGACATCAACATACATCCTTTGCTCATGCCTTAAAAAAAAACTCAGATAATTTATTTTACAAAGATTCATTACGTGCATTAACCATTGGTATACTCAAATCTGGGAAATTATTTTCAGCAAATGTGTAAAATTTCCTGACGATCTCCAAGAATATCTTAGTGACTTTCATCAGAGAACGAGGACTTACCGGCTTTTATTCATGAGGTCTGCTCCTCGGGCTTTGTAATAATCTAAATTTGGATGGAACTGATAAGTCACTGGTCTTGGATTTCTCTATAGAAAAAAAAAGCAGTAAATTAAAATGTATAAAGCTATTTAAATTATACATTAACACATAAAAGAATGAAACAATTGTTTTTATATTCTTTCAGAAAAAATACGTATAATAATGAAGTTTAATAATTAATGTGCTTGGGTTTTTTTTTTGTTTTTTTTTTAATTTGGTTGCGCCTCATGGCTTGTGGGATCTTAATTCCCTGACCAGGAATTGAACCTGGGCCACAGCAGTGAAACTGCCGAGACCTAACCACTGGACTGCCAGGGAACTCCCTGTTCTTTTGTTGTTTGTTTTTATTGTTGAAGTTTTGCCATAACTGATCTTAGTCTGATTAAACACTGAAATTGTTTTAATACATTTCCTTTTTACCTGTTTCATAGTTCACACAGATTTCTTCCTTTCATTAGATTTCTTTTTGATAATTTTGATCATTTTTAATATGCCTTTCCAAAATACAATCAGACAAAATTATAACAAAACTGAAATATTATATGAGATTAACCCCAGCATAATCTATGCCTAAGGCGTAGGAGACACAAAGTGTCAAGAAAGCTGCATTTAAAGAAGAGCAAAACTCAAGTTAGTTTTTGATAACCAAAGTGCTCTATATGCCCACTAGATGGCACACCGAGTCTTTCTTCTCCTAACATGAATGAGTTATTTCAGAATTCAGTAATTCTTTTGAAGTTTGCACTTTCTATGTCATCTATTCTTATATACGAGTTTAATAAGTGCCCAGGTAGTAGACATACAAAAGCAAACTGACCAATGCACATTTTCATAAAAGCAGCAACACACTGTACTTTCTGGCATGTAGTATTATTTATAAACTTGCAGAAATGTCCTTGAATCATTAGGTTGGGTGTGTCTATTTAAATAGGTTGCTATTATTTAATATATCTATTATTTAAAAGTATCAAGTCCCTCAGGCAAATAAAAATTAATCAAATACACTTTCAGTTTATAAAAATGTAACACGTTAATAGCATAACTTAAATGAATACCATCATCTCTGAAAGGTTAAATTATATATATTTTTCCTTAAGTAGTTTTTATAAACTTATAAATAAATGTGTTCCAATGTTTACCTGAACATATAACACAAGTTAATAATTAGGACTTTGAACCAGAGCACTGTGAGGTCCTTTGAGAGATCTAACTAGACATAAAAAGGCTGCATTTTATCTTAATAGAAAATTACCAGTATGCTTTGATATCAGTCCTTGGAGACATAATCCCAAGGCACGAATATACTTGCATGTAGGCGGGGGTACATAATTGCTAAGGTTAAATAGTTTGAAATTCATCAAGCTAACAAGCTGCATCTTAAGGCCATGATGGACCTTTTCTTTTTCTGCTGAAAAGAGAATATTTACAGAGCTCAACCCTTTCATATCTCTTCCAAGTCAGCCGTAATCATCTGACAAAAATGACAATCCCTTGATTTAGCTCCAGCTACTACTCCACTGGTTTGGTATTCAACACAGTTCTACAATAATCAAATCTGAATTGCCTTGATGAAGATAACTGATGCTTCCATGACTACCATACTATTAAGTCTAACAGTGCAACTTCTAGCTCTCTAGGAATTACATAGGTTTCCTCTTGGTAGCTGATGACAACCTGGACCCAAACATAACGGGAAAATGAAATAGAGGTCAAAGCCACTGGCAGACTGACAGTGCATTCATGATTTATTTTAAAAATTAACTTGCGTAGGACTATCACTCATAACCAATTTTGTTCTTTATTCTCAGTACCTGAAAACATTTTTTTTTTCCTTAGTATAAAAGGCTTTTCTTCTCTGACTTTCAACAAATTAATAAAGGATTATGTTCCTCTTTGCTAGAAAACAATGAAAGAAGGGAATGCATGGAGCAATTTCTTGAAACATCTTTATAAAGAAATGACAAGCAATTCAAGACACGAAGTGCTGATCTATCTAAGCACTTAAAGCCATTATTAGGAATAATGATCTAACTTGAACATGTGAATGAGGCTCAAGTATTGCTTTCACTGAGGCCTATTTAAATTCCTAGGAGACTTACTAGTATCAAAGGGAGAGGCAGTTTAAAGTGCCACTGTGCAGGGATGGAAAAGAATCAAAAGATGATGTTGAAAAATAGTATTTGAAATGTAAGAAAATAAAATCAGAAGTTATAGTTTAAAGTCATTCAGTAGGGTTTTCTATCTGAGAAGGTGATATTGTTACTAAAACAGAAGTATGTGTACACATGGATGGTCTAGACCAGCGCTCTCCAACAGAAATATAATGTGGGTCACAAATGCAGGCTTCATATGTAATTTAAAATGTTCTAGCAACCATGTTGAAAAAAAAAGAGAGAGAAAAAGAGTGAAAGTAATAATATTTTGTTTCATTTGGTATATCCAAAATGTTGTCATTTTAACATGTAATCAATATAAAAAATAGAGATATTTTACATGCTTTCTTTTGTACAAAGTGTTTGAAACCTTGTGTATACTTTACACTGAGAGCACATCTCAGTTTGGACCAGCCACACTTCAGGTGCTCAATGGCCACCTGTGGCTGTAGCTACTGAATGTCTGATATCTCTGTAAACCAACATGTGGCTATAGAAATCAACAGGTATAGACACTTATTTAAAAAGGGCACATGCCTTTTTTTATATATTAAGATTCAGTACTGGCAGTTCTTTAATTCACCTATAATTCCTCTCTTTTAATTTAGTTTAGTTTCTTCTGAATAAGGTTTTAAAAAGTCAAGAAATTTTGGAGCAATATCTTCTCACACAACTATGTACCAAAATGATAGCAATGGTTTCCTTAGAGGGATGAGATTAAATGAGCAGAATTCTAACCTCATGCAATTGTAACATTTTAAAAGTAACATTTGCCTTTCTTATTTCAAAGGATTTTTTTCCAAATAAAATTTAACAGAAATATAAGAGTTTTGATTTCTATTTTTTTAATAGATCTGGAATTTCCTCTAAAATGTAAGAGCCACTAGAATTCTACACATATAAAACTCTGTATGTAAGAAAGACCAGATCAAATGACAGTTTTTTTTGTTTTTGTTTTTGTTTTTGTTTTGTCACAGCAGTGAAACTGCCGAGACCTAACCACTGGACTGCCAGGGAACTCCCTGTTCTTTTGTTGTTTGTTTTTATTGTTGAAGTTTTGCCATAACTGATCTTAGTCTGATTAAACACTGAAATTGTTTTAATACATTTCCTTTTTACCTGTTTCATAGTTCACACAGATTTCTTCCTTTCATTAGATTTCTTTTTGATAATTTTGATCATTTTTAATATGCCTTTCCAAAATACAATCAGACAAAATTATAACAAAACTGAAATATTATATGAGATTAACCCCAGCATAATCTATGCCTAAGGCGTAGGAGACACAAAGTGTCAAGAAAGCTGCATTTAAAGAAGAGCAAAACTCAAGTTAGTTTTTGATAACCAAAGTGCTCTATATGCCCACTAGATGGCACACCGAGTCTTTCTTCTCCTAACATGAATGAGTTATTTCAGAATTCAGTAATTCTTTTGAAGTTTGCACTTTCTATGTCATCTATTCTTATATACGAGTTTAATAAGTGCCCAGGTAGTAGACATACAAAAGCAAACTGACCAATGCACATTTTCATAAAAGCAGCAACACACTGTACTTTCTGGCATGTAGTATTATTTATAAACTTGCAGAAATGTCCTTGAATCATTAGGTTGGGTGTGTCTATTTAAATAGGTTGCTATTATTTAATATATCTATTATTTAAAAGTATCAAGTCCCTCAGGCAAATAAAAATTAATCAAATACACTTTCAGTTTATAAAAATGTAACACGTTAATAGCATAACTTAAATGAATACCATCATCTCTGAAAGGTTAAATTATATATATTTTTCCTTAAGTAGTTTTTATAAACTTATAAATAAATGTGTTCCAATGTTTACCTGAACATATAACACAAGTTAATAATTAGGACTTTGAACCAGAGCACTGTGAGGTCCTTTGAGAGATCTAACTAGACATAAAAAGGCTGCATTTTATCTTAATAGAAAATTACCAGTATGCTTTGATATCAGTCCTTGGAGACATAATCCCAAGGCACGAATATACTTGCATGTAGGCGGGGGTACATAATTGCTAAGGTTAAATAGTTTGAAATTCATCAAGCTAACAAGCTGCATCTTAAGGCCATGATGGACCTTTTCTTTTTCTGCTGAAAAGAGAATATTTACAGAGCTCAACCCTTTCATATCTCTTCCAAGTCAGCCGTAATCATCTGACAAAAATGACAATCCCTTGATTTAGCTCCAGCTACTACTCCACTGGTTTGGTATTCAACACAGTTCTACAATAATCAAATCTGAATTGCCTTGATGAAGATAACTGATGCTTCCATGACTACCATACTATTAAGTCTAACAGTGCAACTTCTAGCTCTCTAGGAATTACATAGGTTTCCTCTTGGTAGCTGATGACAACCTGGACCCAAACATAACGGGAAAATGAAATAGAGGTCAAAGCCACTGGCAGACTGACAGTGCATTCATGATTTATTTTAAAAATTAACTTGCGTAGGACTATCACTCATAACCAATTTTGTTCTTTATTCTCAGTACCTGAAAACATTTTTTTTTTCCTTAGTATAAAAGGCTTTTCTTCTCTGACTTTCAACAAATTAATAAAGGATTATGTTCCTCTTTGCTAGAAAACAATGAAAGAAGGGAATGCATGGAGCAATTTCTTGAAACATCTTTATAAAGAAATGACAAGCAATTCAAGACACGAAGTGCTGATCTATCTAAGCACTTAAAGCCATTATTAGGAATAATGATCTAACTTGAACATGTGAATGAGGCTCAAGTATTGCTTTCACTGAGGCCTATTTAAATTCCTAGGAGACTTACTAGTATCAAAGGGAGAGGCAGTTTAAAGTGCCACTGTGCAGGGATGGAAAAGAATCAAAAGATGATGTTGAAAAATAGTATTTGAAATGTAAGAAAATAAAATCAGAAGTTATAGTTTAAAGTCATTCAGTAGGGTTTTCTATCTGAGAAGGTGATATTGTTACTAAAACAGAAGTATGTGTACACATGGATGGTCTAGACCAGCGCTCTCCAACAGAAATATAATGTGGGTCACAAATGCAGGCTTCATATGTAATTTAAAATGTTCTAGCAACCATGTTGAAAAAAAAAGAGAGAGAAAAAGAGTGAAAGTAATAATATTTTGTTTCATTTGGTATATCCAAAATGTTGTCATTTTAACATGTAATCAATATAAAAAATAGAGATATTTTACATGCTTTCTTTTGTACAAAGTGTTTGAAACCTTGTGTATACTTTACACTGAGAGCACATCTCAGTTTGGACCAGCCACACTTCAGGTGCTCAATGGCCACCTGTGGCTGTAGCTACTGAATGTCTGATATCTCTGTAAACCAACATGTGGCTATAGAAATCAACAGGTATAGACACTTATTTAAAAAGGGCACATGCCTTTTTTTATATATTAAGATTCAGTACTGGCAGTTCTTTAATTCACCTATAATTCCTCTCTTTTAATTTAGTTTAGTTTCTTCTGAATAAGGTTTTAAAAAGTCAAGAAATTTTGGAGCAATATCTTCTCACACAACTATGTACCAAAATGATAGCAATGGTTTCCTTAGAGGGATGAGATTAAATGAGCAGAATTCTAACCTCATGCAATTGTAACATTTTAAAAGTAACATTTGCCTTTCTTATTTCAAAGGATTTTTTTCCAAATAAAATTTAACAGAAATATAAGAGTTTTGATTTCTATTTTTTTAATAGATCTGGAATTTCCTCTAAAATGTAAGAGCCACTAGAATTCTACACATATAAAACTCTGTATGTAAGAAAGACCAGATCAAATGACAGTTTTTTTTGTTTTTGTTTTTGTTTTTGTTTTGTGGTACGCGGGCCTCTCATTGCTGTGGCCTCTCCCGTTGCGGAGCACAGGCTCCAGACGCGCAGGCTCAGCGACCATGGTTCACGGGCCCAGCCGCTCCTTGGCACGCGGGATCCTCCCGGACCGGAGCACGAACCCGCGCCCCCTGCATCGGCAGGCGGACTCCCAACCACTGCGCCACCAGGGAAGCCCAAATGACAGTTTTAAGTTCTCATTGTGTAGGACATGTGATGTGGACTTTATTTTTTTTATTTTTTATTTTTTTAACATCTTTATTGGAGTATAATTGCTTTACAATGGTGTGTTAGTTTCTGCTTTACAACAAAATGAATCAGTTATATATATACATATGTTCCCATATCTCATCCCTCTTGAGTCTCCCTCCCTCCCACCCCTCCAGGCAATCACAAAGCACCAAGCTGATCTCCCTGTGGTGGACAACTTTAAAAGTATGTCTTTGCAAAGGACTGGAACAATTAGTAATTATTTTAAACCCACTTTCACACAGTCAGGATTTCAAATATTATAAGCTTTTCCAAGCCAATGTACATTAAAAAAAAAAAAAGCAAAAACAAAAACAACAAAAAAACCCACTTCTGTTTATTTGGGGGAATTTTTCTTCAGAAGAAAAAATGGTAATTATACCCTAACTTATATTGGTCTGTGTACAGAGGAATACCAATTATGTTTCATGACCTGAGAAGTCTACATAACTATACATGAAAGTGCAGAAATCACAAATTCAATCCACCCTGGGTTTACCATGCCTTTCCTAGACCAACCTGGATGGACTTGAAATAAATCTTCCACAAGATTGCAGCTAATTAACTTCCCAAGTACCACTCCATTCTTCTCTGTTAACAAGCTGTTGGAGCTCTTCTTAAGACTTTCTCTTCAGCATGTTACTTTATGATAATATAAGAAGAATGCTGAAGCTCCCACCTGTGGCACATATAGGCTGAAATCTGGGGAGGCAGCTTAGAGCCTTGTGGACAAAATGACTTACAGAAGCAGCATAGATAATAGTAGAAACAAGTATCCTAGAGGGAACTATATGGAAAAAAACCAAAACAAACCAAACTTGTGTGGTACTTCTGAATTTTCAAAATGCTTTGGTTAATTTGGCGTGATCAAATCAATTTACAAGTAGTGCTTAAATGACAGCAATCAATGTTAGGGACAAAACTGATTGAAACCTAACCTCTCCGTTATAGTTAACATTCTTCCCTTCTGAGTTCCATATTATACGATAGTAAGCTGTGCCTTAATGTAATTTCATGTAAAACACTCTGTCCCTTACTGAGTGTGGCTTTTGATGGTGGACAACTCCCCTCCGCTCTACTCTGTAATAGGAGTCCCTCCCTGCCACCCTTACCCGCACAGTAATATTTCAGGACTTTAAGTTCAAACTCACTTTGCTATGGTAGTGTACAAAAATATTTAAATGCTAACCCACACTAAATACAACTAACCACAAGAAGTACAATTAACCACAAGATAAAATGTGACAATTTTCCTTGTTCTGAGCCTGGTGAAATCAAACTCATCCAACAAAGGTCATCACAAATAGTACTTTCTAGACTGATCCCCTAACTCTGTTCCCTCACCTGAGGATGATAATCTCCTTTTGCATTGTTAATGGAAACTCCAGAAGGAAAAGAGTCTGAGGTACTCATCCTGCTTGGAACAACACATCGCCTGCCTTTCAAAGGGCTGGCTATTTGTAAACACATGTAGAACTGAATGGAGCAAATGATAAGCAATTCCAGTGATCCCTGTTCTAATCTATGAATGTACCAGCAGGAGGTAAAGAAGAGTTAAAGTGTTATGTTAGAAACAAAGGGACTAAGGTAGACCTAACATCTGCTTTAGAGGCACAGGCTGCCTGGCAGGGGAGGCCAGGGATCCAGAGTCAGGGAGGTTCAAGTCCAGAGCCCGCCCCTCCCACTCCTGGCTGGGAAGGAGTCAATTTACACTCCGGCTCAGGTTTTCTCATCTGCAACATAACGGAAAGGATTAAACGGGACAATGAACATTAAGTGCGGCACAGTGCTGGGCACTTCGTAAAAACTCAATAAAATGGAAGCTACAATTACCTTCTGATACCACTGCGCACTGATAAACAGAACTTTGACAGCAGATCTGACAGCTCGACGACTTGAAATCCATGATAACAAACAGGTAGAGAAAGCAGTGTTTCGTCCTTCTGATAACCATATATAAACTTAGGGAAGATTTTACCAAACATTCCACTTTTTAAAAAGTAAAAACACATATTTAGGAAAATATATCATGCACATTGGACCTCATATGTGGGGAGAAAAGCTGTCTTATTTCTCAGGAGTACATACATACATACAATTTTTAAAAAATTGTAAAACCACATACTATTAATGCACAGTTGTTTGCCAGCTAATGAGGTTACAGTAATTAAAGTGATTTCCTACAATAAGCCCAAATTATTATTTTTATAGTTTATTGGTTACAATTTTTACATTAAACTGATAAAGTTCCTGTAGCACTTGTTTAATAGAAAAGGTTAATTTATATTTACAATATAAATACAGTGTCTGTTCGGCTTGAAGAAAATATTCCTTGCTACCAACTCTTAATTTTTAGCATGCCAGATTAGGGGAAGAATAAAGCTCAGAAGGAGAAACAGTGCTGTAAAAAATACGTCGAACGTTTCCCTTTGATGAAAAATGAGACTCTTATTTTAGTGAATATGTTATTGCCTCAATGCTGGGGGAAAAGCAACTGCCATTAGAAAAACGAATTGCTCAGCTGTTTATAAGCAAAAAGCTCTGGGGGAATTTCTCAGGACCCCAAAGGCAAAGCATTACAGGGTTATGCAAACATATGTTGCAGGTGTTTTAGGGGAGACAGGTGGGCAAAACTCAGCCCTGGAAGAGGATTTAGTTTAATACGCTGTAGCTGAAAAGACGTAACCTAAATGCATCCAAGTGCAGGGCTGCCATGGCACCAGTGAACCAGAGCTGCAGAGCAAAAGCTCTCTCTAAAATGATTATCTTGTTAGTGCCAAGCAAACAGCATTTTTTTCTTCTTGTAGTTTTACAGAAAACAAACATTGTCAATTACTTTTTCTTTTTTTTTTTTTCCCCCTGCAACTAAAGGTATTTTAAACCTGGAACAAAGAACAGCCTGAAATAGTGATAATTATCCAAAAAAGATAAGGATGAATTATTGTTGCCTTCATTTAAACAAATATTCCTAAGAAGACAGTTTGTCGTAATATCCCCTCTTTGGTTCACTAGGCAACATTATATTTATCATAATTCTCCTAAAGCCTAAGATATTTCTATATTAAAATGCTAATTTTGTCTTTTCTTTTGCCTGTAATTAAAGCTGGAGAGATTTGTGATCTGATATTCACTGATTGCTAGAGGGTCCACAAAGGTCTCAACATTTCTGTTTCTTATTGCTACATACTGCCCTCTTCATTAAAATTAGATAGAGTAACACAGTGGATCAAAAAGGCAGCCACTATAATCCTAAATGCTCACAAAATTCCCTTAAAAAAAAAAATATATATATATATATAAATAAGTGGCATTATCTAGATATTGCTGTCAAACCTAGATCTGTATTTTATTTCCTTCATCATTTATCTAGGAGTTGATTTTCTTTTTATATTATGTGCTATTGAGACAGTACTGATTTTACCGTTATGTATTTATGTGTAATAGTAATATTGAGCCATACCTTCCTTATATAAACCACTTTTCCTTTTTTTTGTTTTAAGAACCCATGCCATGAATTAAATGCCAAATGCTTTGCATAAAATAAGTTCACAAAACATCAGATTTGGAAAAACAAAATCTAGTTTGTTTGTTTTTATTTTTACAATATTACGAAATCTAAAACGTGGATACCACATAGACCTTCATCAAAAAGAAAAAAAGAAAACAAATCTTTTTAACAAGGTTGTAAATGAGAATTTCACTTCAG
Source organism: Lipotes vexillifer (assembly GCF_000442215.2). Classification (NCBI taxonomy): domain Eukaryota; kingdom Metazoa; phylum Chordata; class Mammalia; order Artiodactyla; family Lipotidae; genus Lipotes; species Lipotes vexillifer. The sequence continues at coordinate 5,026,740 of NW_006798629.1, read as the reverse complement.
TACCAGATTAAAATGACCTCTGGTTTATATACTAATAGTTCCTATGTCTTCTGATAGGAAAAATATATTACAGATACTAGGTATTAAGACTCAGAGCATTTGACAGAAAAATTTCAGTAATTTCAATCTATGAATCTACAGATTAAAACAAAAACGAAAAAAAAAAGAGAATTTAAAAGACCTTAAAAAAAAAAGGAAGCAAAAATTGTTAATTGGTAAAGACACAGACAAAACCTCTGAACCCATGCCAGCCTCATTTTACATACTGAATAAGCCCAATTCCCTAAAGTGACATCCACATCTATACCCTGGCAAGCCAAGATCTCAGATGGCAGGGAAGCATTTTAAACCACCTGTGCGTTATGCTCGGCTGTAGCTTCATACAATAAATAGACACCAAAAGAGAAATAAAATTCTTTCCTTTTTCTAATGTATTTACATTTTGAATTTAGCATGCAGGATGCCAGATTAACATGCCCCCCCCTTTAAGCCTTTGCCACGTAGACAAGTATTTACTTCTGAAGGAATCAATTCAGTGTCATGAGAAAAACGACAAGCTTTGGAAGTAGACTTGGGGGTCAAATCTTGACTTATATATATATATATATATATATATATATAAATATGGAAAGCAGTTCATGTTTACACATTTTCTTTGTTACTAATCCTGGGGCTCAAAATATTCCTTTTAGGTAGTTGGTGAGCTCTGTTCAGCAGCACTGAACTCTTCACCTTTTCCCTTCCTTGAATATGAGCAGAGTGGGGGAGGAGGAGCCTTACTTCAAAGGTTTAGAGACAACTGGAAACCCATTTATCTTTTCCTAAGACTGAAGGTTCCCAACCGTCAATGATACAAAGCAAAAAAGGAAAGAGGGAATCTCAAAAAAAAAAAAAAAAAAAAAAAGAATCCTAAATATTCCACTTTCGGAAAGAGACTTAAGAAACTAAAATCTCAGATATAAAAATTACCATCGTAAATTTTAATCTTTAGAAATGTTAAAATAATTTTAAACAAATTATCATCAAAATAGAAGCTATTTACAAAGTGGTTTTAGGAGTTTTGAATCCTCAAGAATAAATCTATGTGACCCCATAGGACTGAGAACCCTGTTTTGAGAAATTTTACCCCATCTTCTTCCCTTTCGTGACCTGCTATTGTAATTGCCAAGGCAACAAAAGCTGAGCTCCTGCACTGAGGTCTGGTAAAAGAAAGCCTTGCACAGTCACACTTCTCATGCAATATTGGGAGTAACTTCAATGATAAAACATCTTGCAATTAAAAGTTCTATTATATAAATACACTTTTACTAAGGTCATTCACTTACACTCTATTTTTTCTGATACTTTTTAGGATAACGATGAAGTATTTATACTGAACTTTAAAATGTCCAAGAGAGAAATTAGAAAGCAAAAGCCACTTTCTAGGGACTTCCCTGGTGGCACAGTGGTGAAGAATCTCCCTACCAATGCAGGGCACACGGGTTTGATCCCTGGTTCGGGAAGATCCCACATGATGTGGAGCAACTAAGCCCATGCGCCACAACTACTGAGCCTGCACTCTAGAGCCCGCGAGCCACAACTACTGAAGCCCGCGCGCCTAGAGCCCGTGCTCCGCAATAAGAGAAGCCACCGCAATAAGAGAAGCCCACGCACCGCAACAAAGAGTAGCCCCCACTCGCTGCAACTAGAAAAAGCCCGCGCGCAGCAACGAAGACCCAACGCAGCCAAAAATAAATAAATAAAATAAATTTATTAAAAAACCAAAAAAAAAAAAAAAAAAAACTGCTAAGCCTCCATGTCTGGTATTAACATTTCAGACCACTTCTTAGAACCCTAAACCCAGGACATGACACATCTGGGGCTGGGCAAGTTCCACTGTCCCACCTCCCCAGTGACTCCCGTGGTGAGATCCCACTGCTGCATGTCCAGGACCCTCACTGTAGTTCAAACCTGTCTTAATTTTTCCCTTGACTATATCAAGTCTCTAATCTTGTGCCCATCTGATCTGTACATATAATGCTACCAGAATCCCTAAAAATATAGGCCTGATTTTTTTTTTACTTCCCTTCCTTAGTTCTGAATCAAGCCTCAAATGCCAATCAAATAAAGTTCCAATTTCTTAGCATGACATTAAAGGACCTCCATGATCCGGGCCCTAAAACACTTCTCATATCACCCACCATGTACCCCATGTTTCACTCACCACAGTCTATGGGCATTCCCCAAATCTCCAGACTTTAGGTAAACTGTTCTCTCAGGTTAGAGTTGTCTACACACTGTTCTCTGCTTTCTGGAATCCTCCTCATTCTTAGTCAAATACGCCTCCTGTGTGAAGCCTTTTGTGAATTTCCACATCACTCCACTGCCTCCATTCCAACAGCGTGCTAACTTTAAGTTAATTTTGCATTTACTCCACCTTGCCTTGCATGATGGTTACTTGTATACATGTCTGTCTTGCAAGTAGAGTGTAAGTTCCCTGAGGGCTGAGTCACGTCCAGATCTCTCTTCGTATCCTCTCTGCCTCCCGCAAAGTGTCTGGTACATGGTATGTGCTCAGTGATGATCTATGAACTACATAAACCGAAGAGCTCGCCAGAGTTTGGCCTTTAAAGAAAGAGCTGCAGAGAACTAGGGTGAAGATCCATCTGACCTGCACGTCCGCACGACTAATGGAAGGCTCAGAGAGTGGCCCACACAAGTCCTGTCCTCAGTGTGAGGCCAAAGATGCTGCCATTACACCCATTTTAGAAAGAAGCTCCAAAAAGTCTAGCTGGCAGTGAGTGTGATCTCATGCTGCTCCCAAAGTTTCTCTGGATGAACAGAAGCCTAACTCACTGAGTCCAACATCATGATCACAATTCAGGTCACAAAAATGGAAAGAAGTCCAGTCAGCAGACAGCAGAGTGAACACGAGTTGGCCATGACTACCTGACCACACCCCTGTTTGGGGGGTTATTTCACAAAGGAGCAGCTGGCTGAGTGGCTGTGGATGGCACCCTGCTTTATAAAGAAGAACACAGGCAATATAATTAACTTTTCCTAATTGAGTTGAATTCCTTGCAGGCAGTAGGTTGTCTGACTATTTCGTTTTGTTTTTCTGGTGTGATATTGTCTTTTGTTTGTCTGGGTCTTCATAGGAGTTTTACTAGGAAATTGAGAATCTGGATGTCATTTTAAAACCAAGAGGTGCTATCTAAGCTGGATGGCAAGGGAGGTTGTGACGCTGCCAGTAGGAGAGGGGCAAAAACAGCAATCTATGTAGAAGGAAGACAACAGAGAGCTGGGGTGAAGACACTATGGAAAGAAACATTCTTCTGTCTCTATCCATGCATCCATCCAGCCACCCATCCACGAATCCTTCTAACCAAATACCTCCTACGTGTCAGGCGCCGTGCTAGATACCAGCAGTACAATGGTGACACAATAGTTATGACTCTACCCTTAAAGAGCCGGAGGATGAGACAATGAAATAATTACACACATCAATGTAAGAGCATGCCCGTGCCGAGTGCTTAGATAAGGGAAGTATAGGGTGCGGTGGAAGTGCAGAATGGGGTGATTTTATTTCATCAGAGAGATCAGGGAGGAACTTCCCAGAGGAAGTGACGATGAATGGCAATCCGAAGGAAGAGGGATCGTCAACTATGTTTGAGTTGTGGGGGAAGGTTACAGAGAGCAGCAGTGCAGCAGTGAGGAAAATTCTTGTCATTCTTGGAGCTCTCAACAGCCTTGAAAATGTGACTTCTTTTTCTAGACAGCACTATTTAATGATCAATGATGTCTAGAACCTTCAAACTTTATCTGCCTGTACACCTACATTAAAAAGCAGTAGATAATTTTATCTTTATTTTTTAAAAGGTTAGCATTTATTTATTTATGGCCACTCAGTGCGGCCTGCGGGATCTTAGTTCCCCAACCAGGGATCAAACCCGGGGCTCCCCTGCAGTGGAAGCACGGAGTCCTAACCACTGAACCGCCAGGGAATTCCCAATAATTTGTAAAACATCAACAAATAACAGTATAGTAAATTATTCAGGGAGGGGCGGAGGCAAGATGGCGGTGTGGGAAGACGTGGAGTTCACATCTCCCCACAACTAGGCGGCCTGCCAGAGGCTGGTGGGGGACCTCGACACCCAAGGAGACAGGAGGAAACCCCAAGAGAACCGGTAGGGTGTGGGGGGACTGAGAGGGCAGGAGAAGTGGAGGCTGGACGAGACTGACGCCCCTGAGGAGCATCTGAGAGGCGGGAGGGATTCCCACGCCTGGAGGGACCCTTGGGAGCTCTGATCAGGTGGGAGCGCACCCAGCGTTTCCCCTGCCCAGTCGGCCAGGGAAGTCTGCCCGGCTCTCCGGCCGGGTCCCACACCCTCAGAGGCACCCTCTGGGCCACGTTGGTCCTGGGGGTGTAGGAGGGAGGCCAGGGCAGAACAGGAAAGGCAAGCAGGTGGGGCCCTCCAGGACTGGAGGACAGGAGGAGGAGCGAGGGCATCTGCCCCGCCCACCTGGGCCAGGGAAGCCTGCTGGGCTCCCAGGCCGGGCCCCCCGCCCTCCAAGGCCACCTCCCCAACACCGGGTCACACTGGTCCCGGGGGGTAGGAGGGAGGCCTGGGGAGAGTAGGAGTGGCAAGCAGGAGGGGGCCTCCAGGACTAGAGGAGAAGTGGAGGCTGGACAGGCCACCGGGGCCCAGGAAGCCTGCTGGGTTCCCAGGTGGGGTCCCCAGCCCTCTGAGACCAGAGGCAGGAGGCACGCCTGGGCCCCTTCTGTTCTGATGCGGCTAAGCCCCACCCCCACACCACCCAGGGCCTTTTCCAGCCTGGTGGGTCCGAAGCACAGGCCCCGCCCACAGCCCAAACCCCACCCCTGCTTAGGCCCCACCCTCTACAGCCAAGGCCTTTTCTACCTCTTTTTTTGTTTTTCCTTCTCTTTTTTACTAGTGTGGTTCTGTTTTACCTTCTGGTTGTTGTTTCATCTATATTTTAATTTTTATATTCTTTCTAACATATCTGTTAGTTTCCTAGTCTAATTTTATTTTTTTACTGTTATTGTTCTCCTTTTCTTTTTTTTTTCTGCCCCAGATGGCTTGTGGGATTGTGGTTCATGAGCCGGGGGTTGGACAGAAGCTCCTGCAGTGGGAGGTCTGAGTCCGAACCACTGGACTAACAGAGAACCCCAGACCCCAGGGAATATTCATCAGAGTGATGTCTCCCGGAGTTCCTCATCTCGGCACCAAGACCCAGCTCTAAACAACAGCCTACAAACTCCAGTGTTGGAAGCCTCAGGGCAAACAACCAGTAAGACAGGAACACAATTCCACCCATCAAAATAATAATAGTAATAATGAGATGGCAAAAAAATATGTCACAGATGAAGGAGCAAGGTAAAAACCTACAAGACCAAATAAATGAAGAGGAAATAGGCAATCTACCTGAAAAAGAATTCAGAGTAAAGATAGTAAAGATGATCCAGAATCTCGGAAATAGAATGGAGGCACGGATTGAGAAAATACAAGAAATGTTTAACAAAGATCTAGAAGAACTAAAGAACAAACAAACAGAGATGAACAACACAACAACTGAAACGAAAAACACACTAGAAGGAATCAGTAACAGAATAACTGAGGCAGATACCACTGTAAAGCAATTATACCCCAATAAAAATGTTAAAAAAAAAAAAAAGAATAACTGAGGCAGAAGAATGAATAAGTGAGCTTATCCATTTCCAGACAAAATGAATATTTCCAGACAAAATGGTAGAAATAACTGCTGAAGAGCAGAATAAATAAAAAAGAAGGAAAAGAATTGAAGACAGTCTCAGAGACCTCTGGGACAACACTAAACACACTAACATTCGAATTATAGGGGTCCCAGAAGAAGAAGAGAAAAACAAAGGGTCTGAGAAAATATTTGAAGAGATTACAGTCAAAAACTTCACTAACATGGGAAAGGAAAGAGTCACCCAAGTCCACGAAGCGCAGAGAGTCCCTTACAGGATAAACCCAAGGAGAAACACGCCAAGACACATATTAATCAAACTAACAAAAATTAAATTCAAAGAAACAACATTAAAAGCAGCAAGGGAAAAACAAAAAATAACGTACAAAGGAGTGGCAGGATATACTTAAAGTGATGAAAGAGAAAAACCTACAACCAAGATTAATCTACCCAGCAAGGATCTCATTCAGATTCGATGGAGAAATCAAAATCTTTTCAGCTTCTCTAGGCGGGAAACACAAGAGAAGAAAAAAACCCACCAAAACAAACCCAAAACAATTCAGAAAACTGTACTAGGAACATACATATCGATAATAACCTTGAACGTAAGTGGATTAAATGCCCCAACCAAAAGACACAGTCTGGCTGAATGGACACAAAAACAAGACCCATATATATATATATTGTCTACAAGAGACCCACTTCAAACCTAGGGTCACATACAGACTGAAAGTGAAGGGATGGAAAAAGATATTCCATGCAAATGGAAATCAAAAGAAAGTTGAAGTAGCAATACTTGTATCATATAAAATAGACACTAAAATAAAGACTGTTACAAGAGATAAGGAAGGACACTACATAATGATCAAGGATCAATCCAAGAAGAAGTATAACAATTATAAATGTTTACACACCCGACACAGGAGCATCGGAATACATAAGGAAAATGCTAACAACTATGAATAACACAATAATAGTAAGGGACTTTAACACTCCACTTACACCAATGGACAGACCATCCAAACAGAAAATAAATAAGGAAACACAAGCTTTAAATGACACAAGAGACCAGATAGATTTAATTGATATTTATAGAACATTCCACCTGAAAGTGGCAGAGTACACTTTCTTCTCAAGTGCACACAGAACATTCTCCAGGATAGATCACATATTGGGTCACAAATCAAGCCTCGGAAAATTTAAGAAAATTGAAATCGTATTAAGCATCTTTTCTGAACACAACGCTATGAGATTGCAAATAAATTTCAAGAAAAAGACTGTAAAAAGCAGAAATACATGGAGGTTAAACAGTGTGCTACTAAATAACCAAGAGATCACTGAAGAAATCAAAGAAGAAATAAAAAAATACATAGAAACAAATGACAACAAAAACATGACAACCGAAAACCTATGGGATGCAGCAAAAGCAGTTCTAAGAGGGAAGTTTATAGCAATTCAATCTCACCTCAAGAAAGAAGAAAAATCTCAAATAAACGATCTAACTCTATACGTAAAGCAACTAGAGAAAGGAGAACAAAGAAAACCCAACATCAGTAGAAGTAAAGAAATCATAAAGATCAGAGCAGAAATAAATGAAATAGAAACGAAAAAAACAACAGCAAAGATCAATAAAACTAACTGGTTCTTTGAGAAGATAAAATTGATAAACCCTTAGCCAGCCTCATCAAGAAAAAAAGGGAGAGGATGCAAATCAATAAAATTAGAAATGAAAAAGGAGAAATCACAACTGACACCGCAAAAATGCAAAGGATTATAAGAGACTACTACAGACAAATATATGCCAATAAGATGGACAACCATGAAGAAATGGACAAATTCTTGGAAAGGTACAATTTCCCAAGACTGAACCAAGAAGAATTAGAAACTATAAACAGACCTATCACAAGTAATAAAATTGAAACTGTAATTAAAAATTTTCCAACAAACAAAAGTCCAGGACCAGAGGGCTTCACAGGAGAATTCTATCAAACATTTAGAGAAGAGCTAACAACGATCCTTCTCAAACTCTTCCAAAAAATTGCAGAGGGAGGAACACTCCCAAATTCACTTTATGAAGCCACTATCACTCTGATACCCAAACCAGAAAAAGATATCACAAGAAAAGAAAATTATAGCCCAATACCACTGATGAACATAGATGCAAAAATCCTGAACAGAATACTAGCAAACAGAACCCAGCAACATATTAAAAGGATCATACACCATGATCAAGTGGGATTTATCCCAGGATGCAAGGATTCTTCAATACATGCAAATCAATCAATGTTATACACCATATTAACAAATTAAGGAATAAAAACCATACGATCATCTCAATAGATGCAGAAAAAGCTTTTGACAAAATTCAACACCCATTTATGATTAAAAACTCTCCAGAAAATGGGCAGGGAGGGAACCTACCTCAATATAATAATGGCCATATATGACAAACCCACAGCAAAGATCATTCCCAATGGTGAAAAGCTGAAAGCATTTCCACTAAGACCGGGAACAAGACAAGGATGTCCACTCTCGCCACTCTTATTCAACATAGTTTTGGAATTCCTAGCCACGGCATTCAGAAAAGAAAAATAAATAAAAGGAATACAAATTGGAAAAGAAGACGTAAAACTGTCACTGTTTGCAGATTACATGATACTATACGTAGAAAATCCTAAAGATGCCACCAGAAAACTACTAGAACTAATCAATGTATTTGGTAAGGTTGCAGGATACAAAATTAATGAACAGAAATCTCTGGCATTCCTATACACTAACAACGAAAAATCTGAAAGAGAAATTAAGGAAACAATCCCCTTTGCCGTCACAACAAAAATAAAATACCTAGGAATAAACCTACATAAGGAAGTGAAGGACTTGTACTCAGAAAACTATAAAACACTGATGACAGAAATCAAAGATGACATAAACAGATGAAGAAATACACCATGTTCTTGGATTGGAAGAATCAATATTGTGAAAGTGACTATACTACTCAAAGCAATCTACAGATTCAATGCAATCCCTATCACACTACCAACAGCGTTCTTCACAGAATTAGAACAAAAAATTTTTACAATACGTATGGAAACACAAAATACCCCAAACAGTCAAAGCAATCTTGAGAGAGAAAAATGGAGCTAGAGGAATCAGGCTCCCCAACTTCAAAGTATATTACAAAGCTACAGTAATCAAGACAGTATGGTACTGGCACAAAAACAGAAATAGAGATCAATGGTACTGGACAGAAAGCCCAGAGATAAACCCATGCACATACAGTCACCTAATTTACGACAAAGGAGGCAAGAACATACAGTGGAGAAAAGACAGCCTCTTCAGTAAGTGGTGCTGGGAAAACTGGACAGCTACATGTAAAAGAATGAAATTAGAACACTACCTAACACCATACACAAAAATAAACTCCAAATGGATTAAAGACCTAAATGTAAGTCCAGACACTATAAAACTCTTAGAGGAAAGCATAGGAAAAACACTCTGACATAAACCACAGGAAGATCTCTTTTGACCCACCTCCAAAGTAATGAAAATAAAATCAAAAATAAACAAATGGGACCTAATTAACCTTAAAAGCTTTTGCCCAGCAAAGGAAACCATAAACAAGATGAAAAGAAAACCCTCAGAATGGGAGAAAATATTGGCAAATCAAACAACAGACAAGGGATTACTCTCCAAAATATACAAACAGCTCGTGGAGCTCAATATCAAAAAAACAAGCAACCCAATTAAAAGATGGGTGAAAGACCTATATATAGACATTTCACCAAAGAAGACATACAGATGGCCAGGAGGCACGTGAAAAGATGCTCAACATCACCCTAAATATCTCAGCAACTTCCAACAGGGTTATTTGTTTATTTTTAATTTCAGTTGATCTCTCTACAACATCTGTCACTAACCACTTTCAGGTTCTTGGGATTATCCACACTTGGGCAATTATAATTCTATTTTCTCATGTGGTATAGCTATATACAATGGAATACTGCTCAGCCATGAACAAAAAAAAAAGAAGAAATCTTGGGACAACGTGGATGGACCCTGAGGGCATTAGGCAAAGTGAAATAAGACAGAGGGAGAAAGAGAAGTACTGTATGACCTCACTTATATGTGGAATATAACGAAACAAAATAAATGAACCCAAACAAACATGTAGATACAGAGAACAAAGTAGTAGTTATCAGAGGGGAAGGGACAGGGGGAGGGTGAAATGGGTAAAGGGGTCAACTGGAAGGTGACAGAAACTAAATTTTTGGTGGTGGGCACATTGTAGTGTATACAGAAGTAGAAATATAATGTTGTATACATGAGACTTATATGTTACAAATCAATGTTACACCAATAAAAAAAATAAAATTAAAAAAAATTTAAAATATAAGTGTATCCCTCTCATGGCTTTCCACATTCTCTGAGTCTTCTCCACATGTTCCTTCCTCTTTCCCTGTTATGTCCTGTTATTCCCTTCCCAGCTCTCTTCTGATCTCCCCAACATACCATTCCTGAGATCACTTGCATTCCCTCAACTACAATTAATATCCATCTTCCAAGATTTCTAAACCTGTATCTCTGTTCCAGATCTCTCCTTTCAGCTCTAGACACACATTCCCAGTTGTCTTCTGGACATCTCTTCCTGGATATCCCACAACCTACTCAAAACCAACTCATTATCCAACCTTCTTATACCTAAACATTCTCGCAAACCTGCTCATCTATATATTTTCCCACTGACTCAATCAATAGGTGGATACCTTGGAAATACAACTAACTGTTCACCACCCAAAGCTTAGGATCCATTCACCAAGCCTTTGTGGACCCTGTCTTAAATACTCTTCAAAGTGATTCTCTACATTTTCTGTTTTCAAGAAGCTCATAAGTATGTCTTATTTTTTTAAAAAAAGGAAGGAAGAATGAATGAAGAAAATGAGAAAAGAGGAGAGGAAGGAAACAGAACATTCATACTATCTATATTCTATTGTTTGCTCTCCTACAGCAAAAGGAATGGTTGGTAGGAAATGACTCTAATTTTAATAATAATACACACACACACACACACACACACACACAATTAAACCCGCCAGTGAAATCCTTTAGGGCACCAAACTGTGTTACTTCTGTGATAATGAAATCTCTTCTCCCTTGTTCAATCAGAGGTCAATTCCTTTTGAATGAGTAAGTCCTAAATATATTCTGAAATTTTAGTTTTTTTTCAGTGCTATTTCAAATACTGTTTCATGTGTAGTCACTTAGTCTCTAGAACTCAAATGCAAGGAAGTTCAAGTAAGAGAGCCTAAATAAGACGTTATCAATTGAGTAAATTAAGTAGTTGATCTCAAGTTAACAGCTGACATTCTTGGCAGCGGGTTCTTTCGTAAGCGGAACACATAATAGATACATTCAATTAGAACCTTTAGGAGAAAATATGGTGGGATTTCTCCAGACACTGGCTGGAAAGATGAGGGTAAAGGGTTTACCTCTTTTCCGAGTTTATGAGAAACAACTCTACCCATTCCTGTCATTTTTCTACCTTCTGCAAATTTTCCTACTTTGGCAGTGTTCCCCAAAGGCAGTTCAAAGCAGGTAAGCATCATACAACGTTTACTTTAAATGGAATAATTTGAAATATTCTCTATTTTTATTGCTATTGTTATAGCGAGAAAGAGGGAAGTGATGAATCAGGCACTTGTACCACAATAGGAACTTCAAGAAAAGGCCAGAAAGAATCACATAACTAACAACCCCAACCTATAACATGACGATGGTCAGATCTAGGGCTGACGATTCTGTATAACATCTTACAGCTCTCCACTTCATCAGTTCATCTCTCTTCAACACATTTTCAGTAAACCCTATAGAAGATAAGCTTAAAGGGCTATCATAACAGCTAAGAATGGCAATGTGTGGAGAAAAACTCTTGAAACAAAGTCCCCCTAAAACTGAGTTCCTCTGCTGAGTTTATGATTAACTTCTCTACCCAAAACTTTACTCCCTTTCTTTTCCTGAACCTGTTCCCCTCAAGACTGAGGAGTATCAAAGAAAAGGGGAGATTGGAATCATATACAAGCCCCTGTGCCCCTGTCCTTTGAAGTAAAAGGCCTTTGCCTTAGTCTCCCAGGTCTCCCTTGAGTCTCAAAAGGCTGACTCAAAGAGTTAATGATCAGGAAATGTGAAGATGCAGAAACAAAGAATGGCTGTTGGGCCAGGAAACTGGTAACAATTCAGACTCTAAGTTGGCCACACAGCAGAGTCACCGAACCTGCAGTTCCCTGAAAAATACAGATACAGGCGTGACACACATTCCTAAGCCGTTTGTACAGGAAGCAGAGTCCACCAGAGGAAAACTGACTGCAAGCATGTAGACCCTAGACTGGTTGAAACCAGAAGGTTGATGATGCTTGAAACTTCACTTTGATGCCAACCAATCTGAGAACTGTGCACAAGCCGATCACATACCCTGTAGCCACCTCCCTCACACTCTCTTTAAAACCTCTTCCCTGAAAGCCACTAGGGAGTTCGGGTCTTTTGAGCATGAGCTGCCCGTTCTCCTTGCTTGGTGCCCTGCAATAAATGCTGTATTTTCCTTCACCACAACCTGGTGTCAGTAGATTGGCTTTACTGAGCAGGCGAGCAGACCTAAGTTTGGTTCACTAACCAACTAGTTTTCTCATCCTGTCGGGGATGTCAATGTACTGGACAACCCTGGAAGGTCAAAGTTGAAAACAGCAGAGCTGGCAGAAGCCCAAAAAACTGTGTGACCCTGAGATAGCCCCACCCTTGACTTCCAGTGGATTGTCACTTGTGTGAAAGTTAAACACCTACTGTGTTAAGGTATGGAAACACAGGGGTTCATTTGTTACAGCAGTTGGCCAGCCTTAACTAACACAGTGTAACAATGAAACAGAATGATCACTGTGGCAGGCACACACTTTAATCTCAAGAAGAAAAGTTGTCCAAGGTGACTTCTTTTAGCTACTTAATTCTCATTTATTAACATTCATATTTGTATAGCCCCCCCTTTTCCCCCTGCATTTCACACTATCACTCTTAGCCTGTCAAATGGCTCTCCTGACTGCTTTAATCTCATTTTGTATTTTATTGTCCTCCACTTGGGTGGCAGCCATTGTAGACACATGGTTGAGGGGAAAAACAAAGGTCAGTTTCATTGCAGAACAGTAATTATTATTTTTATATGTTTCTCCCATCAATTTCACTGGGTTTAACACTTCCTGAACCTAGAGGCCAGATCTGGCAAACTAATTAACAATAGACCAATTTTCCAACTCAGTATTCAGACCATGAACAAATGAGGAATCAAGTAAATAACTGCCCTTGAAAGGGTAATCGAGTTGTAACTGTTTTGTGTTTACTGCACAAGACTGAAGAGCTTGTCTTAATTTTCCTGTGGCCACTCAGGAAGGAGGGGAAATGGTGTGTGTGGGAATAGTGAGAAAGTTCTATCCTAGGAGTCTGCAAGGCAAGCAAGCTGGACAAGGAGGATGACAGACGTCTCCAGCCTGGGAGCAGGAGCCACAGGGACTGGTCTCGGCTATGCCACAGAATTCAGAGTGACTTTGGGTATTTCACCTCACCGTCATCAGGCCTCAGGAGGAAATGAGGGTATAATTACATGATAGAGAGACTCAACCACCTCTAAACAAATTACAAGATGCATCACATTCTTATAACTGAATGTTTTAAAGGAATTACTTTTTCATCAGCAGTATCATGGAGAAACGGTGCACAATGAATCCAAGTTACAAGAACCCGGCAAGAGGACCAGGATGGAACACGTCCACTGGACAGTGAAATTCAATGGTCCAGAGGATACTAAAGCATCAGTTGAACTAGAGGGATGAAGGAGAACTCCCTCATTCATAAGGAGAAGGGTAAGGCCTGTGTTCTCCTAAGCTGCCCCTGCTAATGGGTGTCTGGGGGAGTTCCAGAATTATGTGTGTGCTGAGAGCCAGCTTTAAGACTCTCATGATGGCTAAGCATTAGGATCAACTGGATCCTAGAGCAGGGTTCTCTCAACTTTGATTATTCCTTTGCTAGTTAAAATCGGGGGGCTTGACATTTAATGTTGACTATTTATTTACAAATCATATGCATGTAATCACTTGTACTAATCCATTATGTACATTAGAAAATACATGCACAGTAGAATTTTTAAATGAGAGAGAGAAAATAAGCTATATTTCAATTGATTTTTATAATAGTTTACATATTACGGTATTTTATGCTCTTCCTAAAATATGTTCAACAGTAGGAGTGTGATTGACTAAGCGTCTTTACTTTTTGGAAATCTTGCTTTGTGATAGTCGGTTTTTGTGAATGACACGCCAGATAAACCTACCTCACAAGGAGATATAGGTCTGAATGCAGTAAAGACATCGTTGGCTACCCTTGCTAAAGTGTGGTATTCATTTTGGAGTCCATCAATTATGCCAAGATTTTTGTTAAAAGTTGGCTAATAAAATTTCTCTCTTCCTTAATGTTCATCAGCTTGTATTAGTCAGGGTACTCCAGAGAACCAGAAGGACATACATAGATATATAGGAGGAGATTTATTACTGGCTCATGCGATTATGGAGGTGAGATATGCTGAAATACGCCATCAGCAAGCTGGAGAACCAGGAATGC